>NW_026535931.1:0-566561 GCF_028551555.1 Melozone crissalis
CCCGCAGAACCTCTCGGTGTGTCCCGAGGAGGAGTCCGTGATCCTCTCGTCCTTCGTCAGCTCCCTCTCGGCTCTGGCGGCCAAGGAAGGTGCGGGTTTGTCACATCCCGGCCCGGATTGTCACCTCCCAGTGTGGCCGGTGCCACCCCAGCTCGGTGTCTTCCTTGTCCCGGGAGCTCTGGGACAATCCTGGGCACCGGTCCCCTGTGGTGGCGCTGCCACCCCCAGCCCTGTCCCCGTGTCCCCTCTGTGCCCGCAGTGGATGAGCAGGAGCAGTTTGACTTCACCGCGCTGCGCCTGGACTGGTTCCGGCTCCAGGTGATGGCACTGTCCCTGTCCCCATGTCCCCACGTCCCCATGTCCTCATGTCCCTGTCCCTGTCCTTGTCCCCCTGTCCCCATGTCCCTGTCCCCATCCCTGTGCCAATCCCATTCGTCCTTGTCCCTGCTGTCTCCATCCTCGTCCCCCTGTCCCCAGTCCATGTCCCCACCACTGTCCCCATGTCCCCTGACCCTGTCCCCATCTTTGTCCCCCTGACCCTGCCCCTTTTGTCCCCATGGCTGTCCTCCTGACTGTCCCCATGTCCCCATGTCCCTGCTGTCCCCATGGCTGTCCCCTGTCCCTGCTCTCTCCATGGCTGTCCCCATGTCCCCATGGCTGTCCCCATGTCCCTGTCCCTGTCCCATGGCTTTCCCCTGTCTGTCCCAGGCCTACACCAGTGTGGCCAAGGCCGCGCTGCCGCTGAGCTCCAACAGTGACGTTGGCCGTGCCATGAGCCTGGTGGTGTTCCACACGCGCCTGCTGGACCGGCCCGAGGAGCTGCTGGACGAGACCTCCGACCTGTCCCACCTCTGGTGAGCCCTTGTCCCTGTCCCCGTCCCTGTCCCCGTCCCCATCCCTGTCCCCATCCCTGTCCCCATCCCTGTCCCCGTCCCCATCCCTGTCCCCATCCCTGTCCCTGTCCCCGTCCCTGTCCCCATCCCTGTCCCCATCCCTGTCCCTGTCCCCGTCCCTGTCCCCGTCCCTGTCCCCTCCTGTCCCCAGTTCTATCCCCATCCCCTGGAGCGGATGTTCTCTGTTCTCAGTGTCCCCTGTCCCCATCCCTATCCCCATCCCTGTCCCTGCTGACCCTGTCCCTGTCCCCATCTCTGTCCCTGTCCCCAGTTTCTACCCCCGTCCCCTGGAGTGGAGGTTCTCAATGTCCCCTGTCCCTGTCCCCATCTCTGTCCCTGTCCCCAGTTTCTACCCCCGTCCCTGGAGTGGATGTTCTCGATGTCCCCTGTCCTTGTCCCCATCTGTGTCCCTGTCCCCAGTTTCTACCCCCGTCCCTGGAGTGGATGTTCTCAGTGTCCCCTGTCCCTGTCCCCATCTCTGTCCCTGTCCCCAGTTTCTACCCGCGTCCCCTGGAGCGGATGTTCTCGGTGTCCCTGACCCTGCTGGCCCTGTCCCGGTCCCTGTCCCCATCTGTCCTCTCCTGTCCCCAGTTTCTACCCCCGTCCCCTGGAGCGGATGTTCTCGGTGTCCCCTGACCCTGCTGGCCCTGTCCCGGTCCCTGTCCCCATCTGTCCTCTCCTGTCCCCAGTTTCTACCCGCGTCCCCTGGAGCGGATGTTCGCGCAGACGCTGGACGAGCCGTCCATGCTGCGTTTCGCCATCGCCTTCCCCCCTGCTCTGCGCCCACTTCTCGCGCTGCCAGCACCCCATGTGCCCCGAGGAGGTGGGTGACACCCTGGCGGGAGGTTTGGGGGGTCCCCCAGCCCTGTCCCCGGCTCTGAGGGGTGCCGTGTCCCCCCAGTACCCCCAGCTGGAGGCGGCGGCGCTGGGGCTGTGCCACAAGTTCCTGGAGGAGCTGGCGCGGGTGGGCAGCGGCTGCGTCCTGGACGCCTGCGCCGAGCAGCACAACCTGAGCCAGCAGGTCTGGGGGTCTGGGGGGGTCTGGGAGGGTCTGGGACCTTTGGGAGGCTTGGGGGGTCTGGGGGTCTAGGGGAGTCTGGGACTTTTGGCGGGCTTGGGGGGTCTGGGGGGTCTGGGACTTTTGGAGGAATTGGTGACCCTTGGGGCCTTCAGGACCTTTGGGGTCTCCAGGACCTTTGAGGTCTCCAGGACCTTTGAGATCTCCACGACCTTTGGGGTCTCCAGGACTTTTGGGGGTTTCAGGATCTTTGGGGTCTCCAGGACTTTTGGGGGTTTCAGGACCTTTGGGGTCTCCAGGACCTTTGGGGTCTCCAGGACTTTCGAGGGTTTCAGGATATTTGGGGTCTTGGTGGCCTTTGTGGTCTCAGAATCTTTGGGGGCTCAGTGGCCTTTGGGGTCTTGGTGGCCTCTGGGGGCTCCAGCATCTTTGGGGGTTCAGTGGCCTTTGGGATCTTCACACCTTCAGGATCCCTCTGCCTTTTGGGGTCTCCACCACCTTGAGGTCTCCATCAGCTTGAGGGTCTCTGTGGCCTTTGGGATCTCCAGAACCTCTGGGGTCTCTGTGGCCATCGGGCTCTCCATGGCCTCTCTGTCCCCTCGTCCCCCTGTCCCCACCAAACCCTCGGGATGGGGAGGTTCCTCCATGGGGGCCAAACCTGGCGGGGCTCCCCTGACCCAGCCCTGGGGGATGGTGGCCTGTGGTCATGGTGGCCACGTTTGGGGGTGTCCCCATGACCCTGTCCCCATGTCCCCATGTCCCCACGTCCCCATCCCCGCCCCGCAGCTCCTCCCCAAGCACTGTGCAGCCACCATCAGCAGAGCCCGCGTCAAGAAGACCCCGAAGCAGCCGCCCCGCAAGGGGGACCCCCAAAGGGACAAACCGGGGACAGAGAGCCACCGGCGGGACCGGACCCTGACCACCAAGTGAGCGCCACCCGGGGGAGGGACTGTCCCCACAGGGTCACGGTTCTGGGGACTTGGGAGTATCCAGAACCTCTGGGGGCTCAGTGGATTTGGGGGCTCCAGAATGTTTGGGGGCTCAGTGGATTTGGGGGCTTCAGGACCTCTGGGGGCTCAGTGGCTTTTGGGGGCTTCAGGACCTTTGGGGTCTTGGTGGCCTTTGGGCTCTTGGTGGCCTTTAGGGTTTTGGTTGCATTTGGGGTCTCCACAACCTCTGGAGCCTCGGTGGCCTTTGGGGTCTTGGTGGCCTTTGGGGTCCCCAGGACCTTTGGGGTCTCCAGGACCTTTGGGGTCTTGGTGGCCTTTGGGGTCTTGGTGGCCTTTGGGGTCTTCAGGAGCTCACCTGAAGCCACCAGGTGGCTTGGGTGTGGCATGGGGACATGGTGTGATTGTCCCCATGGATTGTCCCCATGGGGTCACACCGTGATTGTCCCCATGGGGTCACCATGTGACTGTCCCCACGGGGTCACACCATGACTGTCCCCCAGCATGGACAAGCTGCACCTGACCCTGGCCGAGCTGTCCCTGAGCCTCAACCACGTCCCCAACTTCACCGTCTTCGGGCACACGGTGACACCGGCCGAGTACCTGAGCAGCCACCTGGAGGCGCGCCTGACCAAGTGGGGACACGCTGGGGACACGTGGGGGACATGTGGGACCAAGGGGGACACGTGGGCCAAGGGGATGCATGGGCCTGAGGGGACATATGGGGCCAAGGGGACACGTGGGGCCAAGGGGACACATGGGGCTGAGGGGACACACTGAGGACACGCTGGGCACACCGCCGGGGACACATGGGACCGAGGGGACATGTGTGGCCAAGGGGACACATGGGGCTGAGGGGACACACTGAGGACATGCTGGGGACACACCGGGGACACGTGGGACTGAGGGGACACGTGGGGCCAAGGGGACACATGGGGCTGAGGGGACACACTGAGGACACGCTGGGCACACGCCGGGGACACATGGGACCGAGGGGACATGTGTGGCCAAGGGGACACGTGGGGCTGAGGGGACATGCTGGGGACACGCTGAGGACACGTGGGGCTGAGAGGATGCACGGGGCTGAGGGGACACGCTGGGGACACGCCGCAGACCCGCTGGGGACATGCGGGGACATGTGGGACTGAGGGGATACATGGGGCTGATGGGACACACTGGGGACATGCTGGGGACACGGGGGGCAGAGGGGACACACTGGGGACAGGCAGGACAGAGGGGACACGCTGGGGACAAGCCACGGACTTGCTGGGGACACACAGGACCGAGGGGACACATGGGGCTGAGGGGACACGGGAGGCTGAGGGGACACGCTGGGGGCGTGTGGGGCTGGGGGGACAACATGAGGCCAAGGGGACAGGCCAGGGACAAGCTGGGGACACACTGGGGACATGTAGGGCCACGGGGACATGCGGGGTTGATGAGACACGCTGGGGACACGCGGGGCCGAGGGGACACGCTGGGGACAAACCGTGGACTTGCTGGGGACACACGGAACCAAGGGGACATGCCGGGGACATGCTGGGGACACGCCGGGGACAGGCAGGGCCGAGGTGCCACCCTGCGCGTCCCTGACCATCCCCGTGTCCCCGCAGGGCCATCGTGGCCATGGCCGGGTACAGCCAGGCCTCGCAGGAGGTGGCGCGGCCCTCGGAGGTGCTGGCGGGGCTGGGCGCCTACATGGGGCTGGTGCAGCGCCTGGGACACCTGGTGGCCCTGGACACGGCGCGGCTGCTGCGGGCGGTGCTGCTGCAGCAGAGCCACCCCCGCGACGGCAGCGGGCAGCCCACGCTGACGGCCATCTACACAGACTGGTCAGTGCCACCGTGGGGACATGGGGACATGGGGACATGGGACAGGCAGCGGGCAGCCCACGCTGACGGCCATCTACACAGACTGGTCAGTGACACCGTGGGGACATGGGGACATGGGGACATGGGACAGGCAGCGGGCAGCCCACGCTGACCGCCATCTACACAGACTGGTCAGTGCCACCGTGGGGACATGGGGACATGGGGACAGGGTCACTGTGGGGCATGCAGCCCATGCTGGCCACCATCTACACAGACTGGTCAGTGACACCGTGGGGACATGGGGACATGGGGACAGGGTCACTGTGGGGCATGCAGCCCACGCTGACCGCCATCTACACAGACTGGTCAGTGCCACCGTGGGGACATGGGGACATGGGGACATGGGACAGGCAGCGGGCAGCCCACGCTGACCGCCATCTACACCGACTGGTCAGTGCCACCGTGGGGACATGGGGACATGGGGACAGGGTCACTGTGGGGCATGCAGCCCACGCTGACCGCCATCTACACAGACTGGTCAGTGCCACCGTGGGGACATGGGGACATGGGGACAGGGTCACTGTGGGGCATGCAGCCCACGCTGACCGCCATCTACACAGACTGGTCAGTGACACCGTGGGGACATGGGGATGTGGGGACGTGGGGACATGGGACATGGGACATGGGACATGGGACAGGCAGCAGGCAGCCCACGCTGACCGCCATCTACACCGACTGGTCAGTGCCACCGTGGGGACATGGGGACATGGGGACAGGGTCACTGTGGGGCATGCAGCCCACGCTGACCGCCATCTACACCGACTGGTCAGTGCCACCGTGGGGACATGGGGACATGGGGACAGGGTCACTGTGGGGCATGCAGCCCACGCTGGCCACCATCTACACAGACTGGTCAGTGCCACCGTGGGGACATGGGGATGTGGGGACAGGGTCACTGTGGGGCATGCAGCCCACGCTGACCGCCATCTACACAGACTGGTCAGTGCCACCGTGGGGACATGGGGACAGGGTCACCCATAGGGGCTGGGGACATGGGGACAGGGTCACTGTGGGGCATGCAGCCCACGCTGACGGCCATCTACACAGACTGGTCAGTGACACCGTGGGGACATGGGGACATGGGGACATGGGACAGGCAGCGGGCAGCCCACGCTGACGGCCATCTACACAGACTGGTCAGTGCCACCGTGGGGACATGGGGATGTGGGGACGTGGGGACATGGGACATGGGACATGGGACATGGGACAGGCAGCAGGCAGCCCACGCTGACCGCCATCTACACCAACTGGTCAGTGACACCGTGGGGACATGGGGACATGGGGACAGGGTCACTGTGGGGCATGCAGCCCACGCTGGCCGCCATCTACACCGACTGGTCAGTGACACCGTGGGGACATGGGGACATGGGACAGGCAGTGAGCGGCCCACGCTGACCGCCATCTACACAGACTGGTCAGTGACACCGTGGGGACGTGGGGACATGGGGACAGGGTCACCCATAGGGGCTGGGGACATGGGGACAGGGTCACTGTGGGGCATGCAGCCCACGCTGGCCGCCATCTACACCGACTGGTCAGTGACACCGTGGGGACATGGGGACAGGGTCACCCATAGAGGCTGGGGACAGGTCACTGTAACTGCCATCTACACAGACTGGTCAGTGCCACCACAGGCTGGGGACATGGGGACAGGATCACCATGGGGCAGGCAGCAGGCAGCCCACACTCACCGCCATCTACACAGACTGGTCAGTGCCACCATGGAGGGGACAGGGACAGGGTGGCAGGGTCACTGCATGGTGTGGGGGGGGGGACATGAGGACAGGGTCACCACAGGGCAGGGGGACAGGGTGGTGGCAGCACGGATATGGGTGGAATTGCCGTGGGTGACCTTGCCATGGGTGACAGTGCCATAGGTGACACTGCCCAGAGTGACAGGTGACAGTGCCGCAGGTGACAGCGGTGTCCCCGCAGGTACCTGGAGGCGCTGCTGCGCCAGGCCAGCACCGGGGCCGTGGGTGACAGTGCCATGGGTGACAGTGCCATAGGTGACAGTGCCATAGGTGACACTGCCCAGGATGACACTGCCACAGGTGACAGTGCCGCAGGTGACAGCGGTGTCCCCGCAGGTACCTGGAGGCGCTGCTGCGCCAGGCCAGCACCTGGGCCGTGGGTGACAGTGCCATGGGTGACAGTGCCATAGGTGACAGTGCCATAGGTGACACTGCCCAGGATGACACTGCCACAGGTGACAGTGCCACAGGTGACAGGTGACAGTGCCGCAGGTGACAGCGGTGTCCCCGCAGGTACCTGGAGGCGCTGCTGCGCCAGGCCAGCACCGGGGCCGTGCTCCTGTCCCCGGCCCTCCAGGCCTTCACCACGGTGCCCCGCGAGGAGCAGCCCCCGTTCAGCGCCGCCGAGTTCTCCGACGTCTCAGGTGGGCTGGGGGGGGTCTGGGGGGGCGGCTGTCACCCCCTGTCCCCCCAGTGTCCCCACCTGTCCCCACCTGTCCCCTCTGCAGAGATGCGGGCGCTGGCCGAGCTCATCGGGCCCTACGGGATGAGGTTCCTGAGCGAGAACCTGATGTGGCACGTGGGGTCCCAGGTGACAGAGCTGAAGGTACGGGGACAGGGACAGGGACAGGGACAGGGGACACATCCTAATGCCACCCTAACCCTGTACCCGCCTGCCCCTTGGAATGGTGGGGGATGCCAGGTCCCCTAATGTCCCCAGTGTCCCCAATGTCCCCAGCATCCCCAGTATCCCCAGTGTCCCCAGAGTCCCCAGTGGTGTCCCCATGTCCCCGCAGAAGCTGGTGGTGGAGAACATGGACACGCTGGTGCAGCTGCGCTGCTGCCGGGCCGAGCAGAGGCCGGCGCTGCTGCCCCGCCTGAGCTGTGAGTGGCACAGGGGTGGCACAGGGGTGACACAGGGGGGTGGCACACAGAATGGCACACGGGGGTGGCACAGGAGGTGACACACAGAATGGCACACGGGGGTGGCACATGGAGGGTGGCACACAGGGGGGTGGCACACAGAATGGCACACGGGGGTGGCACACAGGGTGGCACACGGAAGGTGGCACACGGAAGGTGGCACACGGGGGTGTCACACGTGTCACCCCGCTGTCCCCCGCGTGTCCCCACAGCGGCCGAGAACGTCCTGAAGCGCATGACCATCATCGGGGAGATCCTGAGCTTCCGCGCCATGGCCCAGCAGGGCCTGCGGGAGGTGGGACCCCCATGGGACCCCCGGGACACCCCCAGACCCTGGCATCCCTCCAGGACACCCATTTGGGGACCCAGGACACCCCTGACCCCCATTCGGGGACCCAGAAGCCCCCATTTTGGGACCCCATCCCCCCATTTGAGGACACAGGATTCCCCCCCCCCCATTTGGGGCCCAGTGCCCCCCATTCTGGGGTCCCAGTCCCCCCCCATTTGGGGCCCAATGCCCCCCTGACTCCCATTTGGGACCCAAACCCCCATTTGGGGACCCATGACCCCCCCATTTTGGGGACATGTGACCCCCCAATTTTGGGGACCCAATCCCCCCATTTGGAGACCCATGACCCCCCCATTTTGGGGACCCAATCCCCCCATTTTGGGGCCCAGGACCCCCCCTGACCCCCCCGCCCGCCCCCCCAGGTGTTCTCCCAGCACTGCCCGTTCCTGATGGGCCCCATCGAGTGCCTGGCGGACGTGGTGACCCCGGACACCGACATCCAGGTGGGGACAGGGACACGGGGGGTGCCCACCCGGCCGAGTGACACCGCGTGACACCGCGTGGCCCTGTCCCCCTGTCCCCAGGTCACCCTGAGCATCTTCGAGCTGGCCTCGGCCGCGGGGGTCCCGTGCGAGGTGGACCCGGCGCTGGTGGCGGCCCTGGCGGGGCACAGGACAGGTGCGGGGGCTCTGGGGACACCGCGGGTGGCGCTGTCACGGCCCGGGTGGCGCTGTCACCTCCAGGGTGGCGCTGTCACCTCCAGGGTGGCGCTGTCACGGCCCGGGTGGCACTGTCACGGCCCGGGTGGCACTGTCACCTCCAGGGTGGCACTGTCACGGCCCGGGTGGTGCTGTCACCTCCAGGGTGGCGCTGTCACGGCCCGGGTGGCACTGTCACCTCCAGGATGGCGCTGTCACCTCCCGGATGGCGCTGTCACAGCCCGGGTGGCTCTGTCACCGCCCGGGTGGCACTGTCACCTCCCGGGTGGCGCTGTCACGGCCCGGGTGGTGCTGTCACCTCCAGGGTGGCACTGCCACCGTCTGGGTGGCACCGTTACTGCCCAGGTGGCACTGTCACCTCCCGGGTGGCACTGTCACCCCCCGGGTGGCGCTGTCACTGCCCGGGTGGCACTGTCACTGCCCGGGTGGCGCTGTCACCGCCGGGATGGCGCTGTCACCGCGCTGTCCCCTCGGCAGAGGCCGTGTCCCCCGAGGAGGATTACAAGGTGTCCTGCCTGCTCCTGGTGTTCGTGGCCGTGTCCCTGCCCCTGCTGGCCGCTGACCCCGCGTCCCTCTACAACCCCGAGCTGGACGGTGAGGGGGGCAGTGACCCTGTGTCCCTGTGTCCCCTTTGTGTCCCCTGTGTCCCTTTGTGTCCCTGTGTCCTCATGTCCCCATGTCTCCGTGTCTCCTGTCCTGTGTCCCTGTCCTCATGTCCCCATGTCCCCAGTGTCTCTCTGTGTGTCCCTGTGTCCCCCTGTCCCTGTGTCCCCATGTGCTCATGTCCCCATGTCCCCTGTTCACTGTCCCCTGTGTCCCTTGTGCCTCTGTATCCTCATGTCCCCATGTCCCTGTGTGTCCTCATGTCCCTGTGTCCTCTGTCCCTTTGTGTGTCCCTGTGTCCCTGTCCCATGTCCTCATGTGCCCATGTCCCCTGTCCCCATGTCCCTGTGTGTTCCCATGTCCCTCTGTGTGTCCCCATGTCCCTGTGCGTCCCCATGTCCTCATGCTTGCAGTTCTCACTGTCCCATTGTCACAGCAGAAGGTTTGGGGGGACACTGGGACTGTCACCAAGGGAAGCGGCACTGTTGTCCCCAACATTCCTGTGTCCCCAACCCTGCTGTGTCCCCAACATTTGAGTGTCCCCAACACCTTCCTGTGTCCCCAGCCCCTTCCCATGTCCCCAGCCTTCCCGAATCCCCAATTTCCCCGTGTCCCCCCCTTTACTGACTCCCACCCCGTGTCCCCCCCGGTGTCCCCCCGATGTCCCCGTGGTGTCCCCAGGCCACAACAACAACGTGCACTGCCTGGCCAAGGCCATCGTGCAGCTCTCGGCCGCGCTTTTCACCGTGCACGGCAAGAACATCGAGACGCACCTCAAGGAGTTCCTGCTGGTGAGCCTGGCATGGCACTGTCCCCTCTGGGGTGGCACTGTCCCCTCCCTGGGCTGGCCCTGTCCCTGTCCCCTCTGGGCTGGCCCTGTCCCCTCTGGGCTGGCCCTGTCCCCTCTGGGCTGGCACTGTCCCCTCCCTGGGCTGGCCCTGTCCCTTCTGGGCTGGCCCTGTCCCCTCTGGGCTGGCACTGTCCCTGTCCCCTCTTGAGGCTATCCCTGTCCCCTCCAGGCTGGCCCGGCCCCACTGGGCCAGCATTGTCCCCTCCCTGGGGCTGGCACTGTCCCTGTGCCCTCTGGGGTGGCACTGTCCCCTCCCTGGGGCTGGCTCTGTCCCCTCTGGGCTGGTTCTGTCCCTGCTCTCCTTGACTGACCCTGTCCTCGACCCTGTCCCTGCTGTCCCCAACTGTCCCTGTCCCCGCTGTCCCTGTGGCTGTCCCCCCGCTGTCCCCCTGTCCCTGTCACTGTCCCCCCGCTGTCCCCCTGTGTCCCCAGCTGGCCTCCAGCAGCCTCCTGCAGCTGGCCCAGGAGCCGGACAAGGCGCGGCTGCGGAACCAGGACTCGATCGTGCTGCTGCTGCACCTGGTGGGGACATGGGGACACCTGGGGGGACACCTGGGGACATGGGGGACACCTGGGACACCAGGGACACCTGATGGGGACACCTGGGAGGGACATGGGGACGCCTGGTGGAGACATCTGCGACACCTGGGGCGACAACTGGGATATGGGAGACACCTGGGGGGGACATGAGGGGAACCTGTGGACACCTAGGGGGGACACCTGGGGACACCTGTGGGGGACCTGGGGGGCTCTGGGAGGCACCTGGGCACACCTGGGGGGGACACCTGGGGGGCACAGGGGAGGGGACATGGGAGGGGATATGGGGGCACCTGGAGGGGACATGGGGACACCTAGGGGACACCTGGGGGGAACACCTGGGGCACCAGGGGGGGACCTGGGGACACTTGGGGAGCACATGGGAGGCACCTGGGGGGCACATGGAGGGGACATGGGGGGGGACATGAGGACACCTGGGACACCTGGGACACCTGGGACACCTGGCGCCCGGAGCGATTTCAATGCAAATATTGCAAATATTGCAAATATTGCAAATATTGCAAATATTGTGAATATTTCAAATATTTCACCCTGAGCCGGGCCAGGGGAGCTGTGGGTGGGGGTCAGCAGGAGTGGGGGGCGCTGATGGGTCATGATGGGTGTTTATGTGTTTATGGGTGCCGATGGGTGCCAATTGGTGCCGATGGGTGCCAATGGGTGCCAATGGGTGCCGATGGGTGCCGATGGGTGTTTATGGGTGCCGATGGGTGCCAATTGGTGCCGATGGGTGCCGATGGGTGCCGATGGGTGTTTATGGGTGCCGATGGGTGCCAGTTGGTGCCGATGGGTGCCGATGGGTGCTTATGGGTGCCCCCCACCCCAAAGATCGTGGCCGAGTCGTCCTTCCTGACGCTGGACATGCTGGAGAGCTGCTTCCCATACGTGCTGCTGCGCAACGCCTTCCGCCAGGTGTGCCGGGATCCCCCCGGCCGGGCCCCCCAGCACTGACCGGGACCCCCGAGACCCCCGGGACCCCCGGGACCCCCGGCCGGGCCCCCCGCACTGACCGGGACACCCAGGACCCCTGGCCAGAACCCCCCGGCTCTGAATGGGACCCCCAGACCCTGCCCGAGCCTCACCGAGACCCTCCGTGTTCCACTCTCGAGACCCCCACCGGGACCCCCGTTCCCCTCCCCAAATTCCTCAATCCACCCAACCCCAGGACCCCCGACCCCAAATCCCCTCCCTGTCACCCTCAGGACCTCCAAATCTCCTCCCCAAATTCCCCAACTCACCCGCAGGACCCCCGACCCTAAATCCCCCTCCCTCTCCCCCCCAGGACCCCCAAATCCCCTCCCAAAATTCCCCAACCTCCCCCCTGCACGACCCCCAAACTCTCCTCTCACCACTGGCTGCCCCCACCGTGTCCCCAAGTGTCCCCAACCGTCCCCAAATGTCCCTCGCTGTCCCCCCGCTGCCGCCGCTGTCACTAAAATCCTCTTTGCACCCCAAATTCGCCTCTCGGCCAATATTGGGGTCCGCAGGGGCCGCCCCCCTTTGGGACCCCCCGGGGGCGTTCCGGGACCCTCGGGGGGCTCTGGGGGTGTCCGGGGGTGTCCAGAGGGTCTGGGGGTGTCCCGCAATGTCCAGGGGTGTCCGGGGGTGTCCGGGGGGGTTCAGGACGCGTCGCCCCCCCCGATTCCCACCGGGATTTTCCCACCGTGATTTTCCCCCCGTTCCGCTCCCGCTCCCTCCCGCCGGGGCCGTGCCTCAGTTTCCCTCCCGCCGCTCGTTCCCAGCCCCGTTCCCGCTCTCCCTCCGCATCCCCCGGGTATTATTTTATTTTATTTTATTTTATTTTATTTTATTTTATTTTATATTTTATTTTATTTTTTATTTTATTTTATTTTATTTTTATTTTATTATTTTATTTTATTTTTTATTTTTTTTTTTATTTTATTTTATTTTATTTTTTAATATTTTATTTTATATTTTATTTTATAATTTATTTTATTTTATTTTATATTTTTATTTTATTTTATTTTATATTTTTTATTTTTTATATTTTATTTTATATTTTATTTTATTATATTTCATTTTATATTTTATATTTTATATTTTATATTTTATATTTTATATTTTATATTTTATATTTTATATTTTATATTTTATTTTATTTTTAAAATTTTTTTAAATTTTTAAAAAAATTTTTATTTATTTTTATTTTATTTTATTTTATTTTCCCCCCCGGGTATTTTCGGTCCCCCTCCCGTGCCCGGCTCGGTTCCCCTCCCGTTGCCATTCCGCGCACGGCGGCGGCTCCGGGATGAGTCACCGGCAGCGGCGGCAGCGCCCGCCGAGCCCCCCCCGGGGACCCCCGCGGGACCGAGACCCCTCCCCAAAAACCCGGCCCAAAAAGCGCCCGGCAAAAATCGCGTTAAAACCAAAGAAAACCCCCAAAAATAAAACCAAAAAACCCCCAAAATGAAAATCAAACCTCCCCGAGCAGCAGGAGGTGCAGAACCACCCCCCAGCCAAAAAAACCCCAAAAACAAAAGGAAAAAACCTCAAAATGAAAATCAACCCCCCCTGAACAGCGAGACGACCCCAGAACGACCCCCCCCCCGCCAAAAAACCCCAAAACCAAAAATACCCCAAAAATGAAAATCAAACCACTCTGAGCAGCAGGGGGTGCGGAATGACCCCCCCCCCCGCCAAAAACCCCAAAATCAAAAGGAAAAAAACCCAAAAACAAAAGGAAAAAAACCCCAAAAATAAAGGGAAAAGCACCCCCAAAAATAAAAAGAAAAAACCCAAAACCCCCCAAAAAACCCAAAAATTCCAAATCAGCCCCCCGCGAGCAGCGGGAGGTGCAGAACGACCCCGGAGCGACCCCCCCGTCAAAAAACCCCAAAAACAAAAGGAAAAAAACCCCAGAAATAAAAGGAAAAAACCCCAGAAAAAGGGAAAAAAACCCCCCAAAATAAAAGGAAAAAACCCCAAAAATGAAAATCAAACTCCAAAAATGAAAATCAGCCCCCCCTCCGAGCAGCGGGAGGTGCGGAACGACCCCCCCGCCAAAAAACCCTAAAAACAAAAGGAAAAAAACCCCAAAAATAAAAGGAAAAAAACCCAGAAAAAGGGAAAAAAACCCCCAAAATAAAAGGAAGAAACCCCAAAAATGAAAATTGAACCCCCCCGAGCAGCGGGAGGTGCGGAACGACCCCCCCGCCAAAAAACCCTAATAACAAAAGGAAAAAAAACCCCAAAACCAAAAGGAAAAATAACCCCCAAAAATAAAAGGAAAAAACCCCAAAAATTCCAAATCAACCCCCCCTTGAGGAGGGAGGTGCAGAACGACCCCGGAGCGACCCCCCCGCCAAAAAACCCTAAAAACAAAAGGAAAAAAACTCCAAAAACAAAAGGAAAAAAAAAAACAAAAAAGGGAAAAAACCCCCCAAAATAAAAGGAAAAACCCCAAAAATAAAAGGAAAAACCCCCAAAAATGAAAACTGAACCCCCCCGAGCAGCGGGAGATGCGGAACGACCCCGGAGCGACCCCCCCTGTGCCCCCCCCCCCCCGCGCTCCCCAGGGGCTCGGCCGCCCCCTCCCCGCTCCCGGCACGGCTTTAATTCCCTTTAATTCCCTTTAATTCCATTTATTCCCATTGATTCCCGTTTATTTCGGGCTCGTCAATCACGAGCCCGGAGCGTTCCCGACCCCCCCCCACCTTTTCCCGCTTTTGTCTCGCGCGCGCCCACCCGGCCCCGCCCACGGGGCCCCCCCGGGGCCGCCCCCACCCCAAAACTCTGCCCCTCCCCCCGCAAAGTTCCAAGGTACAAAAATGAAAATTTGGGATTTTCATCAAACCCCGGAATGCGGCCGGGGAGCCCCAAAATGAGCGGGGGGAACCCAAAAGGAGCAGCTCGAGGAGCACAAAGAGATTTGGGGGCTCTGAGATTGATTTGGGGGGCCCCAAAATGAGTTGGAGACCCCCGAAATGAGTTTGGGACCCCTAAAATGAGTTTGGGACCCCCGAAATCAGTGGGAGACCCCCAAAATGAGTCTGAGATCCCTGAAATCGGTTTAAGGATCCCCAAATCTGTTTGAGGATCCCCAGATCAATTTGAGAACCCCAAAATGAGTTTGGGGCCCTCAAAATGAGTTGGAGACCCCTAAAACCAGTTCGAGGATCCCCAAACCAAGTTGAGAACCCCAAAATTAGTTTGGGACGCCTGAAATAAATTTGAGGATCCCCAGATCAGTTTGAGAACCCCAAAATGCGTTTGGGACCCCCAAAATGAGTTCGGGACCCCTGAAACCAGTTTGAGGATCCCCAAATCAATTTGAGAACCCCAAAATGATTCTGAGGACCCCCAAAATCACTCTGAGGACCCCCGAGTTTATTTGAAGACCCCAAAATGAGTTTGAGCCCCCTAAAATCTGTTCGAGGATGCCCAAATCAGTTTGAGGAGCCCCAAATGGGTTTGAGACCCCCAAAATAAGTTTGGAGACCCCTGAAATGAGTTCGAGAAACCCAAAGTCACTTTGATGACCCCCAAGATCACTCTGAGGACCCCCGAGTTTAACTGGAGACCCCTGAAATCAATTCGGGGATCCCCAAATCTGTTTGAGAAGCCCCAAATGGGTTTGAGACCCCCAAAATGAGTTGGAGACCCCTGAAATGAGTCTGAGACCACTGAAATGAGTCGGAGACCCCTAAAGTGAGTTCGAGAAACCCAAAATCACTTTGAGGACCCCCAAAATCACTTTGAGGACCCCCAAAATCACATTGAAGGCCCCCAAAATCCCTCTGGGGCCCCCCGAGTTTATCCGGAGACCCCAAAATCAGTTGGAGACCCCCGAAATCAGCTCGAGAAACCCAAAATCGCTTTTGAGGACCCCCAAAATCCTTTCCCGGCGGGGTCGGGGGGGGCACCCCGGGGTGGGGGCGCACCCAGGGGTGGGGGTGGGGGGCTCACCTGCCTCCCCCCCCCCCCCCCCCCGCGCCGAGGTGGGCGCTGCTCCCACCCACGGCGTTATTACATAAAGGCTGATGATGATGATGATGATGATGATGAGCGCTGCTGGGAACGTGCGGGGAGGCGGCGGGGGGGGCCCCGAACCCCGAAACCCCCCCGGGGAGGGCTGAGACCCCTCCCCAGTCAGCCCCGAGAGCCCCCCCAGGTCAGTCATGGGGTCCCCGCACCCCAAAACCCCCCCGGGGCTGCCTGAGACCCACCCCCCCCCAGGCCAGTCTGAGACCCCCCCGGGCCGGTCCTGAGGTCCCTGTACCCCAAAACCCCCCCAGTCTGTCCTGAGACCCCCCCCAGGTCAGCCATGGGGTCCCTGCACCCCCAAAACCGCCCCGAGCCATCTCAGAGACCCCCCCCGGGTCAGCCCCGAGACCCCTCCGGGTCAACCCTGAGGTCCTCGGACCCCAAAACCCCCCTGGGCCGGCCCGAGACCCCCCCAGACCATCTTTGAGCCCCCCCTTGCCATCCCTGAGGTTCCTGTACCCCAAAACCCCCCTGGGCCGGCCCTGAGACCCCCCGAGACCCTCCCAGGTCAGCCCTGAGACCCCCCCGGGTCAGCCCTGGTGTCCCCGCACCCCAAATCCCTCCCTGGACCTGCCTGAGACCCCCCCCCAATCATCCCTGAGACCCCCAGACCATCTGTGAGACCCCCCGGGTCACCCCTGAGGTTCCTGCACCCCAAAACCCCCCTGACCCAGCCCCGAGACCCCCCCAGGTCACCCCCGAGCCCCCCCCGGGTCACCCCCGAGCCCCCCCGGTCCAGCAGCGCCCCCGAGGGGCTCTAGGGAGGGTCTGGGGGCGCTCGGGGTTGGGGGCAGGGGGTGTGGGGGGGTCCCCTCCAGCTCCAGCTGCTCCCCCCAGCCCAGGTGAGGACCCACAATAATGGGGAGGGGGCTGCTGACCCCCCCAACGGGGACACAAAGGGACCCAGCCGGGGATGGACGGGGCTGGGGGTCGCACAGGGGGGGGTCCCGAAGGTCCTGACCCCCCCCACCCCCTCCCTTCAGGATATTTTGGGGTCCCCCCGGTTGGGGCTCAGCCCCGGGGGGGTCCCGGGGGTCCCTTGGGGGGGGTCCCGGGGGTCCCTCCCTTCCTTGGGGGGGGGGTCCGGGGCAGCGCCCCCTCCCCCGCGTTCCCCTGCGGGTCCCGGGGGTCCCTTGGGGAGGTCCCGGGGGTCTCTCGGGGGTCCCGGGGCTCCTTTGGGGGGGGTCCTGGGGGTCCCTCCCGCCCCTCGGGCAGCGCCCCCTCCCCCGCATGCCCCTGGGGGTCCCTCCCTCCCCCCGGGGGTCCCGGGGCATCGCCCCCTCCCCCCCGTTCCCCCGGGGGTCCCGGCGCCGCGCGGGGCTGGGCGGACCCCCCGGTGCCGGCCCCCGCCCCCGGCTCCCCCCGCCCCGCCCCGCCCGCCGGTGCCGGTGCCGGGGCCGCCTCGGGGAAAGTTGCGGCGAGCCCCGGGCGGCGGAGGCAGCGCCGGCACCGCCAGCGGCGACACCGGGGCCGGGCGGCACCGGCGGCACCGGCGGCACCGGCGGCAGCACCGGCCGAGCATCCCCCGGTAGGAGCGCGCAGCATCCCCGGTGCCGGCGCTGCCATCCCCGCTCCTCCGCCGCCCTCCCGCTCCTTCTCCCCCGCTTCCCTCCCGTTCTCCCTTCCCCGCTTCTCCGTTCCCGGTTCTCCCATCGCAGCTCTCCATCCCCGGTTCTCCCCTCCCGGTTCCCCCATCCCCGTCCTCCGTTCCCGGTTCTCCCCTCCCGGTTCTCCCCTCCCGGTTCTCCCCTCCCGGTTCTCCCTCCCGGTTTCCCCATTCTCGGTTCTCCATCCCCGGTTCTCCATCCCCGGTTCTCCCTCCCGCTTCTCCGTTCCCGGCCTCTCCCTCCCGGTTCTCCCGTGCCGCCGCTCCCACCCCCGGTGCCCGGATCCATCTTGGCTCCGGTGCTGCCTGCGCAGCCGCCGGCTACCGGGGGGCGGGGGGAGGCCGGGCCGGTGGGGCGCCCGCCGGGGCTGCGGCCGCTACCGGGGCCCGCAGGAGGCACCGGAGAACGGGGCCCGGGGGCAGCTCCGGGGGTACGGGAGGCACCGGGAGGGACCGGGGGGCTACAGAAAGGAGCCGGGGATACCGGGAGGGACCGGGCGATACCGGGAGGGACCGGGGGCTACCTGAGGAACCGGGAAGAAGCGGGGGATACCGGGAGGGACCGGGGGTTACCGGGAGGGACCGAGGGGCTACGGGAAGGAGCCAGGGGATACCGGAGGGACCGAGGGGCTACCGGGAGGGACCGGGAAGGAGCCCAGGGGGTACCGGAGGGACCGAGGGGCTACCGGGGGGTAGCGGGGGGTACCGGGGGGTACCGGGGGCACCGGACCGGGCTGAGCCGCGCTCGCCGCCCGTGCCAGGGGCGATGGAGCCGCCGCGGAGCCTCCCGGGGCTGGAGCGGGAGCGGGCGGCGCTGGACGCGGCCGGGGGGTGCCCGTCCCCGCTGGACGCCAGGGCCGTGCCCGGCAGGAAGGTCTGGGTCAAGCTGCGGGCGCTGTGAGTGACCCCCGGCCGCGGGACCCCCGACCCCAAAGAGGGACCCCAGAGCCAACAGAGAGCCTGCCCTAAGAGAGAGACCCCAGACCCAAAGAGAGAGACCCCCCCAAAGAGAGAGACCCCGAACACAGAGAGAGACCCCCCCAAAGAGAGAGACCCCAAACCCAAAGGGAGAGACCGTGAACCCAAAGAGACCCCAGACCCAGAGAGAGACCCCAAACACAGAGAGAGACCCCAGACCCCAAAGAGGGACCCCAAACCCAAAGGGAGAAACCCCAGACCCAGAGAGAGACCCCAGACCCAGAGAGAGAGGCCCCCCCAAAGAGAGAGACCCTGAACCCAAAGGGAGAGACCCCAACCCAAAGAGACACCCCCCCAAAGAGAGAGACCCCAAACCCAAAGGGAGACCCCAACCCCAGAGAGAGACCCCAACCCCAGAGAGAGAGATCTCAAACCCAGAGAGAGACCCCAAACCCAAAGGGAGACCCCAAACCCCAAAGGGAGAGTCCCCTAAACCCAAAAGAGAGAGACGCCCCCAGAGTAGGACCCCCAAACCCCAAACTGGGACCCCCAAACTGGGACCTTTAAACCCCAAACCGGGAGTCCCAAACCCCAAACTGGGACCCCCAATTCAGGACACCCAAACCCCAAATTGGGACTCCCACACCGGGACCCCTGACCCCCATCCCCCTCTAAGCCCCCCCAGCACCCCCACCCCAAAAAGTCCCCAGGGACCCTCGGGGTGTCCCCAGGCCTCCTTCGGGCCCCCTTTGGGGACAGACTCGGGGTCCCCTCCCCTGGTGTGCCGCTCCGGGGGTGTCACCGCGGGGTGACAGCGGCCCCGGGGTGTCCCCAGCCCCGCGGGGACAGCGCAGGTGCCGCAGGTGCCACCCCCGTGCCACCGCTGTCCCCGGGGGGGGTGCCGGGGGTGCCACCCCCTCACCTGTGCCAGGCGCTCACGTGCCCCGCGCCCACCTGCGGCACGTGCGGCGCCCGGGGGGGTCCCCGTGGGGCGGGGGCGGCCCGGGGGGCGCCACGTGCGTGGGGACACGCGTGGGGACACGTGTGGGACACGGGGAGGGCACGGGCGGGGTGGGGCACGCGCGTGGGACACACCTGAGCTGCGTGCGACACACCTGAGCGTGCCCGGGGACACGGGGGGGACACTGTGCGGGTGTCACACGGGGGGGACACTGTGGGGGTGTCACACCCGTGTGCACGGGGGGCTGTGGCGCTCCGGGGGTGTCACACGTGTGTCCCGACGTGTCGCTCCCACAGGTGTGTCCCCAAAGTGGGGGCTGTCCCCTCCTGAGCCCCCCCGGTGTCCCCACCCCGCCATTCCCAGGGGTGACAGTGCCGGGGGTCCCCGAGGCCACCCTGTCACCCGTGGGGACACGGGGGTCACCAGGTGGTGGCAGGTGGCCCAGGGGGTGGCACTTAGCGGGGTGGCACAGCCTGACCCTGTCCCTTGTCCCCACGAGTGACACGGGGGCCCGGGGGGTGGCTGTCCCCAAGGGGGGTCCCCGAGGGTCCCCACGGGGGTGGCGGGGCGCGGGAAGGTGACAATCGCAGTCCCCAAGGTCACAGCAGCGCTGGTGACGTCTGTGCCCCCCCCGGCCCCCCTCGCTGTCGCTGTCACCGTCACTGTCGCCGTGACCGGGGGACGTGGTGGCCCCTCCCCAGCGCGTGGCTCCGGTGGCTGTGGTGGCCACAGCGGTGTCCTTGTGCTGGCACGGTGGCAGTGCCCATGTCCCCACGCTGTCACCACCCTGGGCACCCCCCTTGCCACCTGTGCCACCCCATGCCACCTGTGCCACCCTGTGCCACCTGTGCCACCCCATGCCACCTGTATCACCCCGTGCCACCTGTGCCACCCCATGCCACCTGTGCCACCCCATGCCACCTGTATCACCCCATGCCACCTGTGCCACCCCCCATGCCACCTGTGCCACCTATGCCACCTGTGCCGCCCCATGCCACCTGTATCACCCCGTGCCACCTGTGCCACCCCATGTCGTGGTGCCACCTGTGCCATGGGGGTGGCACTCCCCAGACAGGAATCCCCAATTCCCAGTCCCCTTCCTGTGTAGCCCCTCCTGTCCCCAACCTGGGGGGGCTGTCCCCGCTCTCCTGGGGGGGTCAATGCCACCCTGTCCCCACCCTGGGGCTGTCCCTGGGTGTCCCTAATCCTGTCCCCCCATTCCAGGGGTGTCCCCCTGTCCCTGGCTGTCCCTGACTGTCCCGCCCTGTTCCAGGGGTGCCCCCCATGCCCCTCTGTCCCTGGGTGTCCCTAACCCTGTCCCCCCCATTCTGGGGGTCCCTAACCCTGTCCCCCCTGTCCCTGGGGGTCCCTAACACTGTGCCCCCTATTCCGGGGGTCCCTACCCCTGTGCCCCCGTTCCGGGGGTGCCCCCCTGTCCCTAACCCTGTCCCCCCCATTCCGGGGGTCCCTAACCCTGTGCCCCCCATCCCGGGCGTGCCCCCCTGTCCCTGGGTGTCCCTAGCCCTGTGCCCCCCATTCCGGGAGTCCCTAGCCCTGTCCCCCCCATTCCGGGGGTCCCTAACCCTGTCCCCCCCATTCCGCGAGTCCCTAACCCCGTCCCCCCCATTCCGGGGGTCCCTAACCCTGTGCCCCCCATCCCGGGGGCGCCCCCGGTGCCCCCCAGGCTCCGTTTCCTGCTCAAGCAGCTCGAGGCGGGCGAGGTGAACGTGGAGGAGCTGAAGCGCAACCTGGAGTACGCGGCGTCGCTGCTCGAGGCCGTGTGCATCGACGAGACCAGGTGGGCACCCAGGGGGCACCCGGGGGACACCCGGGGGACACCCGGGGGCGGCCGCGGCCGCGCTGAGTGCCGCCGTGCCCCCAGGCAGGTGCTGGACACGGAGGACGAGCTGCGGGACATGGGCTCGGACGCGGCCGTGCCCTCCGAGGTGCGCGACTGGCTCGCCGCCACCTTCACGCAGCAGGCGCGGGCCAAGGGCCGCCGCGCCGAGGAGAAACCCAAATTCCGCAGCATCGTGCACGCCGTGCAGGCCGGCATCTTCGTGGAGAGGTGACAGAGGGGACACGGGGGCGGGGACGTGGCGGGGGGGGGGCGTTGAGTGGGACAGGGACACGGTGAGGGGGGTGTGGGGGACACGCTGAGCAAGGCACAGAGGGGACAGGGACACCCTGAGGATGGCACAGAGGGGACAGGGAGGGTGCAGGGGGGACAGGGACACTCCAAGGAAGGCACAGAGGGGACAGGGACACCCTGAGGAGGGCACAGAGGGGACAGGGAGGGCACAAGGGGGACAGGGACACACCAAGGAAGGCACAGAGGGGACAGGGACACACTGAGGAGGGCACGGGAACACCCCAAAGGGGACACAGGTGGGCACAAGAGGGCACAGAGGGGACAGGGACACATCAAGGAGAGCACAGAGGGGACAGGGACACCCTGAGAATGGCACAGAGGGGACAGGGAGACCCTGAGGAGGTCACAGGAACACCCCAAAGGGGACACAGGTGGGCACAAGAGGGCACAGAGGGGACAGGAACACACTGAGGAGGGCACAGAGGGGACAGGGACACACCAAGGAAGGCACAGAGGGGACAGGGACACACCGACGAGGGCACAGGGGGACACACTGAGCAGGGCACGGAGGGGACACGGTAGGGACAGAACTTCTGGGGGGCATGTGACAGGGTGGAGGTGAGCTGAGAGCAGAGGGGTCCCCAAAACCCAGGGACTGTCCCCAGCATCAGGTGGGTCCCCAAAACCCAGGAAGGTCCCTAGAACCGAGGTGGGTCCCCAGGTGTGTCCCCAGCGGTTTCCCCAGGTGTGTCCCCAGCACTATCCCCAGTCCCAGGGGTGTCCCCAGGGGTGTCCCCAGGGGTGTCCCCAGCCCTCAGGTGGGTCCCCAGACCTTGGGGGTCCCCAGGGGTGTCCCAAGCCCCCCAGCCCCCCCAGCCCTGCCTCCCCCCAGGATGTTCCGCCGGATGTACACGGCCGTGGGGCCGAGCTACTCCTCCTCCGTCCTCAACTGCCTGAAGGTACCGGGGCACCCCAAAAAAACCCCCCGAAAAAAACCCGAAAAATCCCCAAAACCCCGGGGGGGGGCTGCTGGGAGGCACTGGGAGGCACTGGGAACCAATGGGAGGCACTGGGAATAACTGGGAATCAATGGGAGTCAAAGGGAATCAATGGAATATCTGGGAATATCTGGAAATCAATGGGAATAACTGGGAATCAATGGGAATAACTGGGAATCAATGAGATATCAATGGGAATCAATGGGAATCAATGGGATATCAATGGGATATCTGGGAATAACTGGGAATCAATAGGAATCAATGGGAATCAATAGGAATCAATGGGAATCAATGGAATATCTGGAAATATCTGGAAATCAATGGGAATCAACGGGAATCAATGGGAATCAATGGGAATCAATGGGATATCAATGGAATATCTGGAAATCAATGGGAATAACTGGGAACCAATGGGAATCACTGGGAATCAATGGGAATCACTGGGAATCAATGAGAATCTATGGGAATATCTGGAAATCAATAGGAATCAGTCTCTGGGAATTACTGGGAATCACTGGGGTTTTACTGGGAATCAATGGGAATAAATGGGAATATCTGGGAATCTTTGGGAATCAATGGGAATCTTTGGGACTTACTGGGAATTTGGAAATCAATGGGAATATCTGGGATTCAATGAGAATCTCTGGGAATTACTGGGAATCTTTGGGAATCAATGGAAACCACTGGGAATTACTGGGAATTTGAGAACCAATGGGGATATCTGGGAATCTTTGGATATCAATAGAAATCTCTTGGAATTACTGGGAATTTGAGAATCACTCACTGGGAATTGCTGAGAATCTCTGGGAAGTATTGGGAATTTGGAAATCAATGGGAATCTCTGGGAATCACTGGGAATCTCTGGGAATCATTGGGAATTACTGGAAATTTTTGAATATCTGGGAATCTCTGGAAATCTTTGGGAATCACTGGGAATCAATGGGAATCTTTGGGACTTACTGGGAATTTGGAAATCAATGGGAATATCTGGGATTCAATGAGAATCTCTGGGAATTACTGGGAATCTTTGGGAATCAATGGAAACCACTGGGAATTACTGGGAATCTCTGGAAACCACTGGGAATTACTGGGAATTTGGGAATCAATGGGAATCTCTGGAAATCTTTGGGAATCACTGGGAATCAATGGGAATAAATGAGAATAAATGGGAATTACGGACTTCGCTGGGGCTTTACTGGGCTTTACTGGGAATTGCTGGGCACCCCGGGAATTGCCGGCTGTCCCTGGAATTCCCGGGCCCCCCCGGTGTCCCCAGCGGTGTCCCCGTGTCCCCCCAGGGCCTGGACCAGTGGTGCTTTGACGTGTTCTCGCTGCACCGCGCGGCCGAGGAGCACTCGCTGCGCACGGTGGTGTTCGAGCTCTTCACCCGCCACAACCTCAACAGCCGCTTCAAGGTGGGAATGGAGCCCCAAAATATCCCAAAATACCCCAAAATATCCCTAAAATATCCCAAAATACCCCAACAACCTCACAGCCGCTTCAAGGTGGGAATAGAGCCCCAAAATATCCCCAAAATACCCCAAAATATCCCTAAAATATCCCAAAATAACCCCCACAACCTCAACAGCCGCTTCAAGGTGGGAATGGAACCCCAAAATACCCCAAAATATCCCCAAAATAACCTCCACAACATCAACAGCCGCTTCAAGGTGGGAATGGAGCCCCAAAATATCCCAAAAATACCCCAAAATGTCCCTAAAATATCCCAAAATAACCCCCACAACCTCAACAGCCGCTTCAAGGTGGGAATGGAACTCCAAAATACCCCAAAATATCCCCAAAATAACCTCCACAACATCAACAGCCGCTTCAAGGTGGGAATGGAGCCCCAAAATATCCCAAAAATACCCCAAAATGTCCCTAAAATATCCCAAAATAACCCCCACAACCTCAACAGCCGCTTCAAGGTGGGAATGGAACCCCAAAATACCCCAAAATATCCGGAAAATAACACAAAATACCCCCCAATACCCCCACAACCTCAACAGCCGCCTCAAGGTGGGAATGGAGCCCCAAAATACCCAAAAATACCCCCAAAATACCCGAACATACCCCCCATGACCTCAACAGCCACTTCAAGGTGTGAATGGAACCCCAAAATCCCAAAAAATGACCCAAAATACCCCAAAATACCCCCACAACCGCAACAGCTGCTTCAAGCTGTGACCCAACATCCAAAATCCTCCAAAACACCCCCCAAAAAACCCCAAAACACCCCCAAAACCCTCCCCGGGACCCCCAAACTCCAACCCAGGACTCCCTCAGGACCCTCCCTAAATCCACCTCGGGACCCCCAAAATCCACACCAGGACCGCCAAAATCCACCCAAGACCCCCAAAATCCACTCAAGACCCCCAAACTCCCCTCCAGGACCCCCGAGCTGCCCCTCGGGGACTGTCCCCCTTTGTCACCCCACTGTCCCCACAGATCCCCGGCGCGTTCCTGACGTCGCTGCTGGAGGCGCTGGAGGGCGGCTACGGAAAGTTCCGGAACCCCTACCACAACCAGGTGCACGCGGCCGACGTCACCCAGACCGTGCACTGCTTCCTGCTGCGCACCGGCATGCTGGTACGGGCACACGGGGACACGGGGACATGGGGACAGCGCTGTCCCCAAGGGTGGCACCGCGCCACTCGCCTGTCCCCACCGCCTGGCGCTGCTCGTTGCCATGGGAATGTCCCCAGGGTGGCACCAGGGACACGAATGGGTGGCACCTGGAAAGGGTCTGTGCACAGTTGTCACATGTGGGGTGGCACCGGGCGCACGTCTGTGCCCCCACTGTCCCTACAGTTGTAACATGGTGACACCTGGCACGCATCTGTGCCCAATTGTCCCCATCCGGCTGTCACAAAAGGGGTGGCACCCGGCACACATCTGTGCCCCACTGTCCCCATCTGGCTGTCACAAATGGGGTGGCACCTGGCACATGTCTGTGCCCCACTGCCCCTATACAATTGTCACAGGTCTGGTGGCACCTGGCACATATCTGTGCCCAATTGTCCCCATCTGGCTGTTACACATAGGGTGGCACCTGGTGCACATGCGTTGTCCCCACGTGGCTGTCACGGCACACCTGCGGTGTCACACTCATGGTTGGGGTGGCCCTGTCCCCATCCTTGTCCCTGACTCGCTGTCCCTGTCCCGTCCCCGTCCCTGTCCCTGTCCCCATCCCTGTCCCTGTCCCTGTCCCTGTCCCTGTCCCTGTCCCCATCCCTGTCCCATCCCTGTCCCTTCTCTGTTCTGTCCCCATCCCTGTCCCTGTTCCCATCCCTGTCCCTGTCCCTGTCCCCGTCCCTGTCCCTGTCCCTGTCCCCAGCACTGCCTGTCCGAGATCGAGCTCCTGGCCATCGTCTTCGCCGCCGCCATCCACGACTTTGAGCACACGGGGACAACGAACAGCTTCCACATCCAGACCAAGTGAGGGCACGGGGACAGGGACACGGCATGGCACGGGTGGCACAGCATGGCACAGGGACACGGCATGGCACAGATGGCATGGCATGGCAGGGATAGAGCATGGCACTGGGACACAGCGTGACATGGGGGACATGGCATGGCGCAGGGACATGGCACAGCATGGTGACACAGCACAGTATGGGCGGCATGGCACAGGTGACACAGCACGGTATGGGTGGCGCAGCATGGCACAGGTGACACAGCACAGGTGGCACAGCATGGCACAGCATAGGTGGCACAGCATGGCACAGGTGGCACAGCATGGCACACCTGACACAGCAGATGTGGCACAGCGTGGCACAACATGGCTGGCACAGCACAGGTGACACACCATGGCACAGGTGACATGGCATGGCCCAGGTGGCACGGCACAGTGTGGGTGGCACGGCGTGTCCCAGGCATGGCTGCAGACCCGTCCTGGGGACACCATGGTGACACCTGCGGAACGCTCAGGGCCACCAACACAGCCAGGACACAGCCGTGCTGCCACCCAGGGCCACCCCTCTCTGCGGGGGCCCTGTCCCCATGCCCAGTGTCCCCACGGTGTCCCCGTGGTGTCCCCAGGTCGGACACGGCCATCCTGTACAACGACCGCTCGGTGCTGGAGAACCACCACATCAGCGCCGTGTTCCGCCTGATGCAGGACGAGGAGCTCAACATCTTCGTCAACCTCACCAAGGACGAGTTCGCGTAAGGTCCCCTCGCCGCCCCCTCGCTGTCCCCACCCTGTCCCCGCGCTGTCCCTGACCGCGTCCCCTCTGTCCCCTCAGCGAGCTGCGGGCGCTGGTCATCGAGATGGTCCTGGCCACCGACATGTCCTGCCACTTCCAGCAGGTCAAGTCCATGAAGACGGCGCTGCAGCAGCTGGAGAGGTGAGTGGGGGCGGTGGCCGGCGCCAGGTGCGTCCCCAGGGGTGGCGGGGTGGCTCTGGGGACAATGCGGGCTCTTGTCCCCAGGCTGGACAAGGCCAAGGTGCTGTCGCTGCTGCTGCACGCGGCCGACATCAGCCACCCCACCAAGCAGTGGGCGGTGCACAGCCGCTGGACCAAGGCGCTCATGGAGGAGTTCTTCCGGCAGGTAGGGCCGGGGCCGGGCGGGGGGACGCGGGGGACACCCCGTGGGGACACCACGGACGTCCCTTGCCTTGCCAGGGGGACAAGGAGGCCGAGCTGGGGCTGCCCTTCTCGCCCCTCTGCGACCGCACCTCCACGCTGGTGGCCCAGTCGCAGATCGGTGAGTGCGGGCGAGGTCCCGTCCCCGTCCTGTCCCCTCGCTGTCCCCACTCTGTCCCCGGTGTGTCCCCGGCAGCGCCGTGTCCCCTCCTGTCCCCAGGGTTCATCGACTTCATCGTGGAGCCGACGTTCTCGGTGCTCACCGACGTGGCCGAGAAGCTGGTGACGCCGCTGCCCGAGGACGGCTCCAAGGCCAAGGGCAACCCCGCGGCCCCCCAGCAGCCCAGGTTGGGGTCCCTGTCCCCGAGGTTCGTGCCCTGCGGTGGCAGCGGTGGCCCTGGCCCGCTGCCAGCTGTCCCCGTTGCCCCCCAGCTCGCAGTGGCGGCAGCCGTCCCTGGATGAGCACCTGGAGGACATCAAGGCCGACCTGGCCGGGTTCCGCTCCACCTGGACCAAGCACATCCAGGAGAACAAGCAGAAGTGGAAGGAGAGGGCGGCCAGCGGTAGGGGACGGCCACCACGGCCACCATGGTCACTACAGCCACCATGGCCATTATGGGTCACCACGACCACCACGGCCACCATGGCCACCATCGTCACTACAGCCATCACAGCCACCATGGTCACCATGGCCACCACGGCCACCATGGCCACCATCGTCACTACAGCCATCACAGCCACCATGGTCACCATGGCCACTATGGTCACCGTGGCCAGTACGGCCATCACAAACACCAATGGCCACCATGGCCACCACAGCCATTATGGGTCACCACAGCCAGTACAGCCACCATGGCCACCACGGCCACCACGATCACTACAGCCACTATGGCCACCAATGGCCACTGAGGCCACTATGGCCACCAATGGCCACTGAGGCCACCATGGCCACCACGGCCACCACGGTCACTACAGCCACCATGACCACCAATGGCCACCATGGCCACTGGGGAGGGGCTGGGGACCCCCACAAACTGCTCAGGGCCAGCTCTGTCCCAGTGTCCCCAGACTGGGAGGTGACACAAGCGCGGTGCAGGTGGCACAACCTGGGCTGTCCGGGGCAGTGGCCCTGGGGGCACACGAGTTCTGGGGTGTCCCTGGTGACCCCGGGGTCGTGTCCCCGGTGACCCTGCCCGTGTCCCCCAGGCATCACCAACCAGGCGTCCATCGATGAGCTGTCCCCGTGCGAGGAGCCCGCGGCCACCACCGGGACCCACAGCGAGAACGGGGACGTGGATTAGCGGGGGGAGGAGCCAGGTGGGGACACCGGGAAAGGGGGCGGGGACACCGGATAAGGGGCGAGGACACCGGGAAAGGAGGTGGGATACCGAAAAGGGGCGGGGACACCGGGAAAGGGGTGGGGACACCGGGAGAGGGAGGAGTCGATGGGAAAGGGGCGGGGACACTGGGAAAGGGATGGGGACACCGGAAAAAGGGGCGGGGATAATGGAAAGGGGCGGGGACACCGGGAAAGAGGCGGGTACACCAGGAAAAGTGAGGTTGGGACCCCAGGAGTGGGCTGGGGACACCGCGGTGACTGTCCCCTCCCAGCAGGTCCCTGTCCAGCCGAGTGACACCGTCTCAGTGACACCGTCTTGTCTTCGATGCCATCGAGTTCAGAACCATCTGTGCCAGGAGCCCCCGGGGCCGGGCTCGGATCGGTGTCACCCCTGTGCCAGGCCCGGTGTCACCTCTGTGCCAGGCCTGGTGTCACCACCATGCCAGGACCCGTGTCACCCCTGTGCCAGGAGCCCCCGGGGCCGGGCTCGGATCGGTGTCACCCCTGTGCCAGGCCTGGTGTCACCGCCATGCCAGGACTGGTGTGACCGCCATGCCAGGCTTGGTGTCACCCCTGTGCCAGGCTTGGTGTCACCACTGTGCCATGATTGGTGTCACCCCTGTGCCAGGCCCAGTGTCACCGCCATGCCAGGACTGGTGTGACCGCTGTGCCAGGCCCGGTGTCACCACCGTGCCAGGAGCCCCCCGGGCTGTCCCCTCTGTCCCGGTGTCACCGGTCCCTCACTGCCACCCCCGGCCCCCCACACCGGGCTCGGTCCTTTGGGATTTTTAAAAACGCTTTTCCTGCTCGGGAGGGGCTGGGGCGGGGACGGTGGCACTGGGGACAGCTGGGGGGGACACGCTGGGGACATCTGTGGGGACATGTTGGGGACAGCCAGGGGGACTGATCCTCTCGGGGTCTGGCTGGTGACACTGTGAGGGTGGCACTGTGCCCTGTCCCCATCCAGCCCGGGGACAGGACAGGGACAGGGACAAGAGAGGGGAAAGGAATGGGGACGAGGACAGGGACGGGGACAGGGATGGGGACAGGGACAGGGACAGGGACAGGGACAGGGAGGCCCCATCCCGTGCGGCATGGGTGGCACTGGGGACAGGGAGCAGCGGGACAGGGACAGGTCCCACTCCGGTGTCCCCCGGCTCCAGTCCCTGGAATGTCCCCGCTCCCTGTGACATGCTGGGAATGTTCCGGAATGTTCCGGAATGCTCCCACATCCCGGTCCAGCCGCCTCCTCCAACTCCAGCGAGCCCCGGGAACCCCGGAATGTTTGGGGAACCCCGGATTGTTTGGGGCACTCTTGGGAACCCCGGAATGTTTGGGGGATCCTGAAATCTTTGGGGAATCCCAGAATGTTTGGGGAATCCATGGATCCAACCGCGGATCCGAGAAGATTCCAGAATCCTGGATCTAGGCTTGGGAATGTCCCAGGATCCCAAATCCAGGCTTGGGAATGTTCCAGGATCCCAAACTGAGCTTCAGGAATGTTCCAGAATCCTGGATCCGGCCCCGGGAATGTTCCAGGATCCCAGATTCGGGAATGTTCCAGAATGCCGGATCTGGGAATGTTCCAGAATCCCGGATCCACCCTGAGGAATGTTCCAGAATGCCGGATCTGGGAATGTTCCAGAATCCTGGATCCACCCTCAGGAATATTCCAGAATCTTGGATCCACCCTCAGGAATATTCCAGAATCCTGGATCTGGGAATGTTCCAGAATCCTGGATCCACCCTCAGGAATGTTCCAGAATCCCGGATCTGGGACTGTTCCAGGATCCCGGATCCACCCTCAGAATGTTCCAGAATCCCGGATCCACCATCGGGAACATTCCAGAATCCAGCCCAGGAATGTTCCAGAATCCCAGATCTGGGAATGTTCCAGAGTCCTGGATCCACCCTCGGGAACGTTCCAGAACCCCGGACCCGCTGCCCACCCCCCCGACCCCTCCCGGATTCCCGGGATGCCCCGCCCCCCCCCAGGAATGTTCGGGAATGTCCCGGGAATGCTCAGGAATGTTCGGGAAGGCCCGGACCCCCCCCCCCAGCCCCCGGCCCCTCCCACTCCGGCCCCGGCCCCGCCCCCGTGTTTGTATTTTTGTACCCCGTGTCCCCCCCCCCGTGTCCCCTCCGTGTCCCCCCCCGTGTCCCCTCCCCGTGTCCCCTCCGTGTCCCCCCTTCGGTCACCGCTGGCAGAGCTCCGCCCCCCCCTCCGCATGTGTCCCCCCCGCGCCGCCGCCGCTAACGAGCAATTAATTATTAATTAATGAGTTAATTAATAAACGCCGCCGTCGCCACCACCACGGCCGCACTCCGGCCATTGGGGGGGGGGGGTGGAAACTGGGGGGGCGGAATTTGGGGAGGGGGGCGGAATTTGGGCGTGGGGGTGGCCCCAAGGGGGGGTCCTGGAGACACCCCAGGTATCCAAAAAGGGAGTCCTGGAACCCAGCCCAGTACACAAAAGGGGGGCCCGACCCCACCCCAGCACCCAAACTGGGTCTGGGGTCCCCCCAGTATCCCAAAGGGGGTCCTGACCCCCACCCCAGCACCCCAAAAAGGGTCTGGGGTCCCCCCAACACCTATGGGGGGGTTCTGGAGCCCCCTCAACCCCCAAAAGTGGGTCTTGACCCCCACCCAAGCACCCAAAATAGGGGTCCCGACTCCCCCCCCAGCACTCAAAGCGGTTTTTGGACCCCCCCAGCCCCAAAATTGGTTCGGACCACCCCTACCCAAAAAGAGGGTCCCTCCCACCCCCCCGGCGCGGCCCAAGCAGGAGGCGGGGGGGGAAAGGATCCCTTTAATTCCGGCTGGGGGGGGGGGGTCCCTGCACCCCCCCTGTGTCCCTGTTCCCCCTCCCACCCGTGTCCGTGTGCACGCGACTGTCCCTGTCCCCTCCCCTGTCCCCTCCCGTGTCCCCTCCCCGTGTCCAGGTGTCCCCCCCCAGGTGTGCACAGGTGCGGGGGGGGCCCGAGGGTGGCAGTGATTGTGGGGGGGGGTCTGCTCAGTGTCCCCAATGTCACCTGCCCTGGGGACCCCCGGGGGTGGCAGTGATGGGGGGGGGCACGCAGGGTGTCACTCAGAGTCCCCGGTGTCACCCAAGGGTGGCAGTGCGGGGTGGGGGGGGGAGGGTGTGTGGCACGTGTCACCTGCCCCGAGGTCCCCAGGGGGAGGGGACCTGCCAGTGGGAATTAAATAAAATAAAATAAAATTAAATAAAATAAATAAAAAAAATCCCAAAAGAATTCTGGGCGGCCCCAAAATCTTAGAAAACGGAATAAAAAAAATCTGCGCTGGCGTCCGGCGGCCACACCTGGGGACAAGGGACAGGGACAGAGCTGGGGACAGGGGAGGGGACACCCCTGACACTGTCCCAGTGCCACCCCAGTGCCATCCCAGTGACATGCCAGTGTCCCAGTGCCCCCCAGGTGTCCCAGTGCCACCCCAGTGTCCCAGCCTCGTGTCCCACTGCCCCAGTCCGGTGTCCCAGTGCCACCCTCGTGTCCCAGTACCATGTCCCTGTGCCCTCCAATGTCCCAGCCCAGTGTCCCCAGTGTCCCCAATGCCCCCAATGTCCCTCAGTACCCCTCAGCACCCCCAGCACCCCCAATGTCCCCAATGTCCCCAATGCCCCCAATGTCCCCAATGTCCCTCAGTACCCCTCAGCACCCCCAGCACCCCCAATGTCCCCAATGTCCCCAATGCCCCCAATGTCCGCAGTGTCCCCAATGCCCCCCAATGTCCCCAATGTCCCCAATGCCCCAGCACCCCCAATGCCCCCAGTCCCCCTAATGCCCCCAAAGCCTCCAGTGCCCCCAATGCCCCCAGTGTCCCCATTGTCCCCAATGTGCCCCCAGTGTCCTCAGCACCCCCAGTGTCCCCAATGTCCCCAATGCCCCCAATGCCCCCAATGCCCGCAGTGTCCCCAATGCCCCCTAATGTCCCCAATGTCCCCAATGTCCCCAGTGCCCCCAGCCCCCCCAATGTTCCCAGTGCCCCCAATGCCCCCAGTGTCCCCATTGTCCCCAATGTGTCCCCAGTGTCCCCAGCACCCCCAGTGTCCCCAGTGTGCCCTCAGTGTCCCCAGGCCGTACCTAGTGGCCGCTGCCCGCGCTGTCCCCAGGCTCTATATGGGTCCCGTCCTCAGCCCGGCTGCGCCGCACGGCCCCGGGGGTCCCGGCCCGAGGGGTCCCCGCTTGGGGGGTCCCGGCTTGGGGGGTCCCGGCCCGGGGTGTCCCCGCTTGGGGGGTCCCATCTCCGGGGGTCCCTGCGGGTGTCACAGCACAGGGGTGACCTCAGAGCCACTCAGTGCCCCCCAGTGTCCCCCCAGTGTCCCCCCGGTGCCCCCCACTCACGGTGGCCGGGCGGGGCCGGGCCGGGGCTGTGCCGGTGCTCGGGCTCGGTGTCCCCGCCGCGGTGACAGCGGGCGGTGGCCGCCACCTCGTCGTCGTCGTCGCCGCCCTGCGCCTGCTTGCACAGGTGATGCTCCACCATCATCTGCAGCTCTGCCGGGCAGGGAGCGGCGCTGGGGGGGCGCGGGGGGGGCCCTGGTGACCGTCCCCACCCTCCCGGCGACACCGCCCGCATGGCCTCGTGGTGGCCTCGTGGTGGGCTCGTGGTGGCAGGGACTGAGGCCAGCATGGGGTGGGGACACCCAGCCACCCATAAACCACGGTGCTGGGGGGCTGTCACCCCTCTGTGCCCCCCCCCGTGTCCCCTCAAGGCCCTCTCGTGTCCCTCCGTGTCACCCCCGTGTCACCCCATGTCCACTCGTGTCCCCCCCGTGCCCGCCTCGAATCCCCACCCGTGTCCCCCCGTGTCCCCTCAAGTCCCTCTCCTGTCATCCCCGTGTCACCCCGTGTCCCCTCATGTCCACTCGTGTCCCCCTGTGTCCCCTCGTGTCTCCTTATGTCCTCCCGTGTCCCCTCATGTGCCCCCCCCGTGTCCCCTCATGTCCCCCTGTGTCCCCCCGTGTCCCTGTGACCCCCCCCGTGTCCCCCCGCCTGTCCCCCTGTATCCCCCTCATGTGCCCCCATGTCCCTCTCGTGTCCCCTCATGTCCCACTCATGTCCCCCCCGTGTCTCTGTGACCCCCCCATGTCCCCCCCATGTCCCCCCCAGTGTCCCCCTGTACCTTTCATGGTGGGGGTGCTGCGAGACACTTTCTTCCTCTGCCGGGGGGACATGGCCAGGCCGGACTGGGGTGGGGGGAACACGGGGGCGGCTCAGGGGGGCTCTCCCCACTTTGGGGGGGTCCCCTGGGGGTCCCCACAGCCCCCCCGGGCAGCGCCACCTACCTTCAGCAGGGGGTTGGGCAGCCGGTCCTCGTCGATCTCTGGGGGGGGCAGGAGGTCAGTGAGGGGTGGGGGGCCCATCCTGCACCCCCTGAGGTCAATGAGGGTGGGGGGCCCATCCCAAACCCCCCGAGGTCAATGAGGGGTGGGGGGCCCATCCTGCACCCCCTGAGGTCAATGAGGGTGGGGGGGCCCATCCTGAACCCCCCGAGGTCAATGAGGGGTGGGGGGCCCATCCTGCACCCCCTGAGGTCAATGAGGGGTGGGGGGGCCCATCCTGCACCCCCCGAGGTCAATGAGGGTGGGGGGGCCCATCCTGAACCCCCCGAGGTCAATGAGGGTGGGGGGGCCCATCCTGCACCCCCCGAGGTCAATGAGGGTGGGGGGGCCCATCCTGAACCCCCCGAGGTCAATGAGGGTGGGGGGGCCCATCTCGAACCCCCCGAGGTCACTGGGGGTGGGGGGGCCCATCCTGCGCCCCCCAATGTCCATCCAACCCCTCTAGGGGTCTCTGTCCCCTGGGGGTGTCATGGGGACAGTGCCATCACCCCACTGTGGCGGGGATTGGGGTCCCACCCCCCCGTTTGTGGGGGTCCTGACACTGAGGGTGGTCCTGGAATGTGGGGAGGGGGCTGAGCATCATGTGGGGGTCACTGAGCATTTTTGGGGGGTCCCGAGAAGGTGAAGGGGTCCCTGAGTCATTTAGGGGGTCCCTGACCACATTGAGGGGTGTCCTGAGCATGTTTGGGGTCTCTGAGCATCTTGTGGGGTCCCTGAGCATATTTGGGGTCCCTGAGTGCCATTAGGGGGTCCCTGAGCAGTTTGGGGGGGTCTCTGAGCACTCTGGGGAGGTCCCTGGGTGGGCTGGGACCCGGGGGGGCGTGAGGACACCGCTGGGACCCACCTGGGGACGATTGGTCACTGCTCAGGACAAGGTTGGCCGGGGTCGGGCGGCGCCTCCGGATCTGGGGGGACACAAGAGAAAAGTGGGACCCTCAGATCGGAACGGGGACCCCCAGACACAAACTGGGACCCCCACACAGGGAACTGGGACCCCCAGACAGGGAATTGGGACCCCCAGAGATGGAACTGGGACCCCCAGGCATGCCCCACTGGCCCTGTGCCCACCGTGTCACCATCCCCAGGGCAGTGGTGGCCCTGTGCCCGCCCTGTCACCATCCCCAGGGCAGTGGTGGCCCTGTGCCCGTGGTGGCCCTGTGCCCGCCGTGTCACCGTGCCCAGGGCGGTGGCGGCCCCGTGGGGACAGGAGCTGGACGGACACACGGACACACACGCGGCTTTTCCATCACGGAGCTAATAATACCCGGCGGCGGGAAACGCGTGGGGACAGACGTGGGGACAGACACGGGGACAGACACGGGGACAGACACGGGGACACCGGGCGGGCCCTGCCCTTCCTGTGCGGCCCTGCCCTTGCCCAAGGTCACCCGCAGCCGCTCCGGCCGCACGGCCGCTGCCCTTTGGTGGCCGCGGTGGGGACAGCGGGGCCGTGGGGACAATGGGGACGGCGGTGGTGGCGGTGGGGACAGCGGTGGTGGCAGTGGGGACAGGTTGACCCCGCGCCCCCTTTCCCCGCTGACCCAGTAACTGAGCGCCTCCCACACGCGGCTTTCCCAGCGAGGATTCCCTAATGAGGCGGGCTGCCTAATGAGATGCTGATGAGATGCTAATGAGGCGGGCGAGCGGCCGGGAGCCCCCCCCGCCCCTCCCGGCCCCTGCCCCCCCCCCCCCGGCCCCAGCGCATCCTCCCGTGCCGGCCCCGTTGCCATGGAAACGCGGCTGGATGTGAACCGGGATTAGCGGGAACCGGGAATCGCCGCCGACCCCCCCGAGCCCCCCAGTTCGGGATCGGGATCCTCTCGGCCCCCCGCGATGGGGATGGGCGGGTTTGGGGTCCCCCCCATCCCCCGCAGCTCCGGGAGGGACCCCGAGAATCCGCGAACCCCCCCCCTCCCGGGACACCGCAGCCCCTCCGGAACCTCCCGAGGGTGCGGGGCGAGGCCGAGCCCCCCCCGTGCGACCCCCGGGGCGGGGATGGGGAGGGGACAGCGGTGGCACCTGCTCAAGGTGACCCGGGTGGGGCCGGGACCCCCGGCTGAGCCCCCCGCCCTCATTCCGGGGGGATCCCGGGGCGGGGATGCGCTGGTCCTACCCCCCCACCTCCGCTTCCTCCTCCTCCTCCTCCTCCTCCTCCATCCCCCATCCCTCCTCCATCCCTCCATCCCCGCTCCCTCCCGCCGCTATTTTTAGATCAATCTCCAGCATCGATTAAGGAGCGCGGCGGATCCGGGGGCGGCCGGGACGGGGCCGACACCGGGAGAGGGCACCGGGAACCGGGAGCGGGCACCGGGAGCGGGCACAGGGTGGCACCGGGAGGGGCCCGGCCCGGATCGGCTCGGCCGGGCAAAAACCACCCGGGATGGTCCCCGAGGCCTCGGGGGGACTTGGGGACACGGGCAGAGGGGCAGGACAAAGGCCTGGGCTGGGCCTGGCAGCCAGGGGGGCAAATAAGGGGGAAAATAGGGGCAAACAGGGGGGAAAATGGGAGGCAAATAAGGGGGAAAATAGGGGGCAAACAGGGGGGAAAATGGGGGGCACCCAGGGGGCAAATGGGGGGGAAACAGGGGGCAAATAGGGGGCAAACTGGGGGCAAACAGGGGGCAAACGGGGGGGGAACTGGGGGCAAATAGGGGGCAAACTGGGGGGAAATAGGGGGCAAATAAGGGGGCAAACTGGGGGGAAAACGGGGGGGAAACAGGGGGGAAAACAAGAGGGGAACAGGGGGGAAACAGGGTGGGCTCAGCTGGGATGGGGGTCAGGGGCTGCCGGACTTGGGGGGGGACACGGGGGGCACAAGGTCCTTGGGGAGGGTGGGGCTGGACGGAATTGGGGACAACCCCACAGGACACGGGGACACCGCGGTGCCACACGGAGAGGGGGGCACAGCCGAGAGCCCCCTCAATGCGAGGGGCACCCCAGAAAGAGGAGCAGGGAGGGGACATCGTTGGTGTCACCTGCTGCCACCGCACGGGGCCGGGGTCACCCCCACCCACCCCTGAGAGGCGCCGGGTGAGACCCCCGGGAGGGGAAACTGAGGCAGGGCAGGGCAGGGGGTGCCCGGGGCTGGGCAGTGCCCGAGGGGATGGGGACGGGGCTGGAGGTGCCCCTTGATGGGTGCTGGGGGACTCGTGCCCCCTCCCCGCTCTCCCTTTCCCCCCTGGGGACCCCCAAACTCTCCCCCTCCGTTCTGGGGACCCCCAACTCTGCTCCTCCATCCTGGGGACCCCCCAACTCTCCCCGTCCATCCTGGGGACCCCTAAACTCTCCCCGTCCATCCTGGGGACCCCCAACTCTCTCCGTCCATCCTGGGGACCCCCAACTCTCCCCGTCCATCCTGGGGACCCCACGCTGCTGTCCCCGAGCCGGGTGGTGCCCCCACATGGGCACGTTCGGTGACATCGCCCTCTCTCCGCTGGCACCGGGGGGCTCCTGGCCCCCCACCCCCAGGACCCCCGGCTGGGGGGCACGGCAGGGACCCCCCCTCTTCTCCTCGCCCCCTTCAAGCCCCCGTGGGCGATGTGGGGCCGAGGGGTCCCCTCTGACCCCCGGGGAGGGGCTGGGGGTGCCCGGCCGTGTCCCCGCGGGGTCACCCCGAGCGCGGGGCCGTGCTGGGACCGGCCCTGACCGGAGCAGGGCCTGGGGATCCCGGAGGGTCCCAGGGGGTCCCGGGGGTCCCGGGGGTCCCGGTGGCGTCGCGCAGAGCTGGCACATGGCCCTGGCACCGTCCCCCCCCGCCCCACGGCCCCGCGGGGCTCCGGGGACAGCTGCGGGTGGCCCCGGCACCAGGGGCCGCTCCCTCGTGTCGCCGCTGTCCCCGCGTCACCCCCGGGCCGGCGGTGCCCCCCGGAGCCCCCCGGAGCCCCCCGGAGCCCCCCGGAGCCCCCCCGGCTCGCTGCTCTGCGCGGCCCCGCTGCCCCCCCGGTGTCCCCCCGGTGTCCCCTCGGTGTCCCCCCGGTGTCCCCGCGGTGTCCCCGCGGTGTCCCCGCACCTGCTCGGCCGCCTCCGGGTCCAGGTGCGGCTCCAGCAGCGGGACCGTGAACTGGATCTTGCGGGGGCTGTTGGGCTCCATCGCGGGCGCGGCGGCTCCGGCGGCTCCGGCGGCTCCGAGCGGCCCCGCCCCGGCCCCGCCCCGGCCACGCCCCGGCCACGCCCCGAGGAGGCCACGCCTCGCCCCGGGCCCCGCGCGCGGGACACGGGGATGGACAACGGGACACGGGGACGGGGCTTGGGACACCGGGACGGACACGGGGACGGACACAGGGACACGGGGACAGACACGGGGACAGACACAGGGACATGAGGAGAGACAGAGGGACATGAGGAGGGACAGACGGACATAGACGGGAGAGTGGGACAGACACAGGGACACGGGGACAGGCACAGGGACAAACAGACAGACATGGGGACAGACACAGGGACATGGGGACAGAACAGGGACATGGGGACAGAACAGGGACACAGGGACAGACTCGGGGACACGGTGGCAGACACACAGATGGACCCTGGGACACAGGGACAGACAAACAAACACAAGGACAGACTCGGGGACACTGGGACAGACATGGGGGCATGAGGACGAACAGACAGGCCTTGGGACATGCGACAGGGACAGGGGGACGAGGACAGGGGGACGAGGACAGGGACAGGGACAGGGGCAGGGACAGCGATGGGACAGGGGGACAGGGACAGGGACAAGGACAGGATCCCTCCCCCAGCACCAGGACACGGGGACAAGGCCAGCGCTTGGGGACTGTCCCCGCAGAGCCTGGACACCCCAAAACCCCCAAAAAGGCCAATTTAGGACGGGAGGGGCAGGATCACAGGGTGGGCTGGGGGTGTCCCCAAGCCCCTGTCCTGGGGGTGCTGTGTCCCCACAGCCCATTGTCCCCCCCCAAGTGACACCCGAGGGCTTTGGGGGGGTTCGGGGCATGGAGCTGGGGGGTTGTGGGGTCAGGGGGTGTTATGGGGCTGGGGGAGTTCCAGTCGGGGAGGATTGTGGGGCCGGGAGGTTGCGAGTTCGGGGCCGGGGGGGTTCGGGGCATGGGGCTGGAGGTTTTGAGGCCGGGGGGGTTGTGAGTTCGGGGTTGGGGGTGTTGGGGCAGGGGGTTTCAGGGCCGGGGAGGTTCGGGGTTCGGTTCCGGGGAGTTTCAGGGCCGGGGAGGTTCGGGGTTCCGTTCCGGGGGGTTTCGGGACCGGGGAGGTTCGGGGTTCCGTTCCGGGGGGTTTCGGGACCGGGGAGGTTCGGGGTTCGGGTCCGGGGGGTTTCGGGCCCGGGGAGGTTCGGGGTTCGGGTCCGGGGGGTTTCGGGACCGGGGAGGTTCGGGGTTCCGTTCCGGGGGGTTTCGGGACCGGGGAGGTTCGGGGTTCGGGTCCGGGGGTGTTTCGGGCCCGGCGCCCCCCCGGCGCAGCCCTGGGCGCGTGTCCCATCACTTATTCATGGAGCCGGAGCCCGGGCGGCTGCCGGGATCCGCCGGCAGGAATCCGCTAAGTAGGTCAGGCGGGGGGGGGGGGGCCGGGGGGGCCGCCCGAGCCCTGCCGTGCCCCCCCCGCCAGCCCCGGGGGTCCCGGGGAGGCACCGGGGCAGCGATGGCATCCCCCGGTGCCGGGGGTCCGATAAAGGTGATGCTGGTTTGGGGACGGGGGAGGCAAATGAACCCCCCCTCAAAGTCCAACGTGACGCCCCCAGCCCCATCCGGGGCTCGCAGGGAATTTTGGGTGGGAGAGACCCCCACGACCCCCCCGCAGCCCCCCCGAGGGAACGGAAATGGGGTGAGGGGGCACGGGGGGGGTTGTGCTGAACCGGGACCCCCCCGCGGCTGCCAATGGCCACGCCCTGGTGGCACCGCGGGTCCCTCGGCCGTGCTTGGGTGACAGCCTTGGGGACACCTCCGGGACAGCCTTGGGACACCCTTAGGGACACCCTTGGGGCCATCTTTGGGGACGCTTTTGGGGTCCTTGGGGACATCATTGGGACATTCCTGGGGGCATCTTTGGGACCCCCTTGGGACATTCATGGGGACATCCTTGGGGCCAGCCGTGTGCGGGATGTGACAGCGGGGACAGGACGGGGCCGTTCTCCTGCTCCCAGCCCGGAGCGGGGCCAGGGAGGGGCGAGGCCGGAGGGATCTGTCCAGGGTGGGACATGTCCGTCATTCCTGGGGACGTGTCCGTCCCTCCTGGGGACATGTCCATCCTTCCCAGGGTATCTGTCCATCCTTCCAGGGCTCTTCCCATCCTTCTCAGATATATTTCCATCCTTCCCAGAGGCATTGCCGTCCTTCCAGGCCTCTTTCCATCCTCCCAGAGCTCTTCCCATCCTTCCAGGACTGTTCCCATCCTTCCCAGAGGTATTCCCATCCTTCCAGGCTTCTTTTCATCCTCCCAGAGCTCTTCCCATTCTTCCCAGAGCTCTTTCCATCCTTCCCAGGAATATTCCTGTCCCCCCCGGTGTTATTCCCGTTCTCCCAGGGTTATTCCCGTTCTCCCAGGGATGTTCCCGTTCTCCCCAGGGATGTTCCCGTGTCTCCCCCGGTTCCTCCCCCCGTTCCCGGCCCGGGCTGAAGGATCGCTTAATTCGGGGCTTTATCCACTTTAAACACTCCCGGGCTAAAAATATCCCGAGGCGCGGGCGCGGCGCTGCCGGCCCGGAGCTGCTGGAGCTGCTTTGCCTTTTTTGACGGGATCGGGATCGGGATCGCGGCTGGGGCAGCGCTCGGGTCACCGTCACTGTCACCGCCACTGTCACGGGTGGCACCCGAGCCTCGGGGACGCGGCCCTGGGGACCCGCAGAGGTACTGGGGTGCGCGGGTGCTGGGGGTTCCAGAGCCTGGGGATTCCAGATCCTGGGGATTTCTGATCCTGGGGATTCCAAATCCTGGAAATTCCAGATCCTGGGGATTTCTGATCCTGGGAATTGCAGATTCTGGGGATTTCAGATTCTGGGCATTTCAGATTCTGGGGATTCTTGATCCTGGAGATTCCAGATCCTGGGGATTCCAGATCCTGGGGATTTCTGATCCTGGGGATTCCATAGCCTGGGGATTCCATAGCCTGGGGTTTCCAGATTCTGGGGATTTCAAATTCTGGAGATTCCTGGTCCTGGGGATTCCAGAGCCTGGGGATTCCAGAGTCTGGGGATTCCAGATCCTGGGATCCCAAACTCCTGGAGATCCCAACTCCTGCAGATTCCAGTTCCTGGGGTATCCAACTCTTGGGGTCCCCAAATCCTAGGAATTCCAGCTCCTGGGGGATCTAGCTCCAGGGAATTCCAGCTCCAGGGAATTCCAGCTCCAGGGAATTCCAGCTCCTTGGGCACCCGTTGGAATGGGTGAGGGGCCTCAGTGGCCGTGAGGTGAGTGCTGTCCCCACACTGGGGGTGTCCCTGTCGCCCTGTGCTGTCCCCACACTGGGGGTGTCCCTGTCACCCTGTGCTGTCCCCCTGGCACTGGAGGTGCCATCCCAGATTGGGAAACAACTACCAGGGAAAGCCCCTCCTGGTCACCCCCCAAACCCAGGGTGGCTTCACCATCACCCTCTTCCCTTGGGAAGGTTGGGGACCCTTTGGAAAAGTTTGGGACCTTTTGGGTAGTTTGGGGACACCTCAGGAAGGTTGGGGACCCTTTGGGAAGATCAGGGACACTTTGGGAAGATTGGGGACATCTTGGGACAATCAGGGACCCTTTGGGAAGGTTGGGGACCCTTTGGGAAGGTTAGGAAATCTTTGAAAAGGTTGGGAACCCTCAGGAAGCTTTGGGACACCTTGGTAGGGTTGGGGACCCTTTTTAAAAAGTTGAGGGCCCTTTGGGAAAACTTGTGACCCTTTGGGAAGGTTGGGGACACCTTGGGAAGATCAAGGACTCTTTGGGAAAGTTTGGGACCCTTTGGGAAGGTTGGGGACACTTTGGGACAATCAGAGACCCCTCGGGAGGGCCGGGGACCCCTCGGGCGGTGCCAGGGGGTGCCCGGGCTGCCCTCAGGAGCTCTTCCCGCGGCGCTGGCGGATGTGGGGCGACGTTTGAGATCTGGGCTGTTGATTTTTTTTTTTTTAATTTCCTCTTCCAAGCCGATGAGTTTCCTCCTGCTGCGCTGACGACGGATGGGGGCCGGGCGGGGCGCGGGGGGGGCAGGAGGAGGCGGCGGCTGCTGCCCACGGGGCCTGGAGGGGCACAGGGAGCTGCCCACGCACCCCCGGAAAGGGTCAGTGATGAGGGGGCTGGGATTTTGGGGGATTTGAAGTTTGGGATGGGCACAGGGAGGTGCCCACACACCCCCGGAAAGGGTCAGTGTGAGGGGTTTGGGATATTGGGGGATTGGGATTGGGGATTGGGGATTTGGGATGGGCACAGGGAGCTGCCCATGCACCCCTGGAAAGGGTCAGTGCTCGGGGGGCTGGGATTGGGGATTTGGGGATTGGGGATTTGGGATGGGCACAGGGAGGTGCCCACGCACCCTCGGAAAGGGTCAGTGATGAGGGGTTTGGGATATTGGGGGATTGGGATTGGGGATGGGCACAGGGAGGTGCCCACGCACCCCTGGAACCAGTCAGTGCTGAGGGGGCTGGGATTGGGGATTTGGGATTTGGGATTTGGGATGGGGGAGAGATGACCACGCACCCCTGGAAAGGGTCAGTGTGAGGGGGCTGGGATATTGGGGGATTTGGAATTTGGGATTGGGGGATTTGGGATATGGGATGGGGGGAGCTGCCCACGCACCCCCGGAAAGGGTCAGTGATGAGGGATTTGGAATATTGGGGGATTGGGGATTTGGCATGGGCACAGGGAGGTGCCCACACACCCCTGGAAAGGGTCAGTGCTGAGGGCCTGGGATTGGGGATTTGGGGATTTGGGGATTTGGGATTTTGGGATTTGGGGACATGGGAGAGCTGCCCACCCCTGGAACCAGTCAGTGCGGAGGGGTCTGGGATATTGGGGGATTTGGGATTGGGGGATCGGGGGTTTGGGATTTGGGATATGGGATGGGGGAGAGCTGCCCATCCACCCCTGGAGCCAGTTAGTGCTGAGGGGTTTGGGATATTGGGGGATTGGTGATTTGGGGATTTGGGATTTGGGGATTTGGGGTAGGGGGAGCTGCCCATCCCAAGCCCACCCTGAACTGCCCCAAGCCCACCCTGTCCCTGCCCGTGGAACCCCCGGTGTCTCCTCTCACGGCCCCGGTCCCTCACATCCCTCCCGCCCCCCAGGGACCCCCCCGGCCATGGAGGGACCCTCGGTGCTCGGGCCCTGCTCGTGGCAGAGGCGCCGCGCGTGGGCCCGGCACAGCCGGGGCTGCCGCAGCCCCGAAGGCGAGCGGGACCAGGAGGAAGAGGAGGAAGAAGAGGAAGAGGAGCAGGAGGCGGCCGCTGTCCCCTGGGAGCCACCAGAGCCGGACCGTGCTGTCCTGGAAGGTCAGGGCCACCCTGGGGTGGGGGGGACCCTGGGCTGGGTCCCCTCAGGGTCTTTGTGTCCCCTCCCTGTGTCCCCTCTCTGTGTCCCCTCCCTGTGTCCCCTCAGGGCCTTTGTGTCCTCCTGGGCTGGGTCCCCTCCCTGTGTCCCCTCCCTGTGTCCCCTCACAGCTCTGTGTCCCCCCAGGACGTCTCTGCTGCAGGGTCCGGACGTGGCTGCAGGACTGCGGGTGAGGGGGGACACCCAGGGGTCACAACCCCCTCCCTGGGTATTTGGGGAGGGGGCGAGGCTCTGGCTTGGAGCTGCACATGGCGGGGGTGGGACAGCGATGTGTGGCCACACCGCGATGTCCCCAGGGCTGTGGGGTGGTGGCACCGTCCCCCTGCACCGCCTTGGGGGTCTCACGGGGGTCTGGGGTCCCTGTGGTTGGGGATGTGCTGAGGAGACCCAAAAACGGGCACAGACCCCGTGTCCCCTCCAGTGTCCCCTCCGGTGTCCCCTTCCCACACAGGGCTCTGCAGGACCGGCACCTGAGCCCTGGTGACAGCGCGGCCTCCGGTGTCCCCTCCGGTGTCCCCAGCAGCTCCAGGTAGGGTCGGGGCTCTCGAGGGATCGGTGCCACCCCGGTGTCCCTGCTCGAGGGATCAGTGTCACCTCGGTGTCCCTGCTTGGGAGATTGGTGCCAGCCCGGTGTCCCTGCTCGAGGGATCGGTGTCACCCCGGTGTCACGCCACGGGGAATCGGTGTCCCTCCGGTGTCCCCTCGCGGTGCTGAGGCGGGGCTGTCCCCTCGGTGTCCCCCCGGTGTCCCTGCTCGAGGGATCGGTGTCACCCCGGTGTCCCTGCTCGAGGGATCGGTGTCCCCCCGGTGTCGCCACTCGAGGGATCGGTGTCACCCCGGTGTCACGCCACGGGGAATCGATGTCCCTCCGGTGTCCCCTCGCGGGGCTGAGGCGGGGCTGTGCCCTCGGTGTCACCCCGGTGTCCCTGCTCGAGGGATCGGTGTCACCCCGGTGTCCCCTGGCGGGGCTGAGGCGGCGCTGTCGCTGTCCCCTCTCCCGCAGCGTGGCCGCGGTGCTGGCCTGGTGGCAGTCGCAGTCGGACGCCGAGGAGATCCTGCTCGCCCTGGGCTTCGTGGGCAGCGAGCCGGGGGCGGCGTCGCGGGTCCCCCCCCGCTTCTTCTCGGGCCCGTCCCGCGCCAGCGGCATCGACCTCGGGCTCTTCCTGCGGGCCCAGGCGCGGCGCCTGCAGCTGGAGGATCCGTGCCTGCGGCTGGCCAGTGCGTGACACGCTGTCCCCAGTGTCCCCAGTGTCCCCAATGTCCCCCTGTCCCCCTGTCCTCCTGTCCCTGCTGTCCCCGCTGTCCCCACTGTCCCCCTGTTTCCCGTCCCTCCTGTCCCCATGTCCCCGCTGTCCCCAATGTCCCCACCAGCGGCCCTTGGAAGGGGATGGGAAACGCTCCCGTGCCTCAGTTTCCCCAGGCGGGAATTGGGGGATCACCCCCAGCCCCCCGAGCTGCGCACCAGCTGCTCCTATCAGCAGTGGGAAATGGCGGTCGTGCCTCAGTTTCCCCAGGCGGGAATTGGGGATCCCCCCAGAGCCCCCCGAGCTGTGCACTAACTGCTCCTATGGCTGCCGTGCCTCAGTTTCCCCAGGCGGGAATCGGGGATCACCCTGAGCCCCCCGAGCTGTGGGGTGGGACTCACTACCTGCTGCTATCAGCAGTGGGAAATGGCTGCCGTGCCTCAGTTTCCCCGGGTGGGAATTGGGGATCCCTCCGAGCCCCCCGAGCTGTGCACTAACTGCTCCCATCGGGGCGGGAAATGGCTGCCGTGCCTCAGTTTCCCCAGGCGGGAGCTGTCGGGACCCTCCCAGTCCCTCCCCCTTTGTCCCCCGATGTCGCCCCCTGACCCCCGATGTCGCCCCCTGAGCCCCGATGTCGCCCCCAGGTCGCTTCCAGCAGTTCCAGGCCCTGGCCGCCACCGCCGACGCGTTCTTCTGCCTCTACTCGCACGTGTCGCGGACCCCCCTGCAGCGCATCGCCCCCGCCCGGCCCTGTCGCGACATCCCCGACAGCGCCGGGCGGCGCCTGAAGCGCGCGGTGTCCTCGCTGTGCCTCTACACGGGGAGGGGACACGGCGGTGACACCCCCCGAGGGGCGACCCCCGGCCCGGGCGGGACCCCCGAGGGCAGCCGGGGACACGGCGACACTGACGCGGTGTCCCCGAGGCCACCCCGTGCGGGGACAGCTTGGGGACACCCCGAGCGCTGCTGTCCCCACGGCCGGGGGGTCTGGGGGCGCGGGGGGGACACAGGGGACCCTCGGGGCGATGTCACCGCGTCCTGCAGGGTGGCGGTCACTGCCCAGAGACCCCCGGGGCTGCGACCCCCGGGCCAGCCCGGCCTCGGCTCTCAGTGTCACCCTGGGGACACCGCGAGGGCCGGGGGACACCGCGATGGGAGGGTCCCCGAGCCCCCCGAGCCACGAGGAGCGGCCGAGTCCTTCGAGCTGGAGGAGGTGAGGAGGAGGAGGATGAGGATGAGGATGAGGATGAGGATGAGGATGAGGATGAGGAGGAGGAGGAGGAGGAGGATGAGGAGGAGGATGATGAGGAGGATGAGGATGAGGGTGAGGAGGATGAGGATGAGGATGAGGATGAGGATGGGGGTGAGGATGAGGATGAGGATGAGGAAGAGGAAGAGGACGAGGACGATGACGAGGAGGATGCGGATGAGGCGGATGAGGATGAGGACGAGGAGACGATGAGGATGGTGGGGAGGATGAGGATGAGGATTATGAGGATAAGGATGAGGATGAGGGTGAGGATGATGAGGAGGGGAGGAAGGCCCCCGCGGCCGGCGCGGGGAAGGAGCTGGAGCGGGAAATGTCCCCGGAGCCTCTCAGGCTTTTAAGGTTTAAATGATTCAGAGCCGGGGCGGGGCCGGGCCCGGCGGGGCCGGGGGGGGGCAGCGGGGTCACCTCCCCCCCCCCCGGGCACGGCACGCACGGGCCCGGCCGAGTCACGCGTGGGGACACGAGGAGGGGCCGCTGTCACCTTTGTCACGGCAGCGGTGACAGCTGAGCCCCGCAGCCACCCCCGCAGGTGCTGAGCGAGGAGGAGGAGGATGACGGTGACGACGAGGATGACGATGATGATGATGATGATGATGGTGATCCCGAGGAAGCCACCCGGTCCCCCCATCCCTTTATCAGGAGTGAGCTGGGGTCTCCCCCACCCTCCTGGGGGACACGGGCTGCCCGGTGCCAGCGTGTCCTCCCCGTGTCCCCATCGTGTCCCCGCCATGTCCCCACAGTGTCCCCACCATGTCCCCCTCTGTGTCTCCCCGATGTCCCCACCCTGTCACCTCCGTGTCCCCCCCGTTTCCCCAACTGTGTCCCCACCATGTCCCCACTGTGTCCCCCCCTTGTCCTCACCGTGTCCCTGCCCTGTCCCCACCATGTACCCACTTCGTCCCCCCCGTGTCCCCATCATGTCCCTGCCATGTCCCCCAGTGTCCCTGCCCTATCCCTGCCCTGTCCCCTCCATGTCCCCCTCCATGTCCCCACTGTGTCTTCTCTGTGTCCCCATTGTGTCCCCACCATGTCCCCTCCATGTCCCCCTCATGTCCCCCCTGTCCCCACAGGCTCGATGCTCCACGGGCGCTCGGACAGCAGCGGCTTCGGGGAGGAGCCGCTCCCGACTCTGTGACCCGAGGCCGCCTCAGGAGGACGTGTGGCCTCAGCCGGCGTCCCACGGACGTTTTGGACACGCGTGTGACACGTGTGCGTGTGCGGCGTGTGTGTGTGTGTGCACGTGTGGGCGTTTCGCACAGGAAAACCTCCGGATTCGGGATTTTGGCCCATTTTTTGTCCCTTCCTCATCCCCCAGCCCTGTGGCTCGGGGCCTGCAGTGGGGACGTGTCCCCAGCCCTTGGGGACGTGTCCCCAACCCTCAGGGACGTGTCCCCAACCCTCAGGGATATGTCCCCAACCCTCGGGGACGTGTCCCCAACCCTCGGGGATGTGTCCCCAACCCTCGAGGACATGTCCCCAACCCTTTGGGATGTGTCCCCAGACCTCAAGGATGCATCCCCAACCCCCGGGGACATGTCCCCAGCCCTTGGGGACATCAGTTGCACTTTGGTTGGTTGCACTAGATGGAGTGGGGACCCAATAAAGTCCCCCAAGGGATGGCGGTGGCTGTGTCCTTGCTGGGGGGGTGGGACCATCCCTGCCCGGGGACAGCTCCAGTGTCACCCCAGGAGCTACCAGGGTCCCTTTGTCCCCAGGCTGTCATGAAGGAGCCACCAGGGTCCCTTTGTCCCAGGCTGTCGGAAGGAGCCACCAGGGTCCCTTTGTCCCCAGGCTGTCGGAAGGAGCCACCAGGGTCCCTTTGTCCCAGGCTGTCGGAAGGAGCCACCAGGGTCCCTTTGTCCCACGCTGTCGGAAGGAGCCACCAGGGTCCCTTTGTCCCCAGGCTGTCGGAAGGAGCCACCACGGTTCCTTTGTCCCCAGGTCATCGCTGTCCCCGCCCTGGCCACCCCCGGGACCCTCGGGGCGCCAGGGCGGCCGCGGCTGCAGCTCCTGGGAAAGGGAAATCCCGGGAGCATCAACAGCCCCGGGGCTTCCCCATGGAGAGCGGCCAGGCCGGGATCAGCCGGGATTGTCCCCGAGGCCCCTCCGGCACCGGGGCCAATCCCAAATACCGGGGGGAGGTTCCGTCCCACGTGGGCTGCATCCCAAAACCGGGGGAGGATGGTCCTGTCCCACCTGGGCTGCCCCAGGATGGACCTGGCTGCTCTGAGATTCACCCGGGACACTGTGGGACCCCAAACTGGTGCCAGCCCCATCCCTGTTCCCATTCCCTGTCCTGGCTCTGCTCGGCTCCAGCTCGGATCAAAAATAAACCCGGGATTAGCTGGGAGAGCCTGGAGGGGCTGTGGGCACATCTGGGAGAGCCTCGGTGGGCAGAGCTGAGCTCAGGGACCATCCCTGGGGATGCCACCAACCCCTGGTGGGTGTCAGCAACCCTTGGCAGATGTCACCAACCCCTGGCAGATGTCACTCAGCCCTGGTAGACATCACCAACCCCTGGTGGATGTCACCAGCCCCTAGCAGATGTCACCAACCTCTAGCAGATGTCACCAACCCCTGAGGATGTCACCAACCCTTGGTGGATGTCACCAACCCCTGGCAGATGTCACCAACCCCTGAGGATGTCACCCATCCTTGGGGGATGTCACCAACCTCTGGGACACCCAGGGCCGGTCCCATCCCACCCAGAACCAGGCTGGGACAGAGATGGCGTTGGGGACAAGCTGGGACATCTTCCCACAGCTCTCCATGGAGGGATCAGCAGCTCCAGCACATTTCATGGACACCTCGGAGCCCGTGGTGCTTCCCAGGAGGGTTTTAGGGGGATTTTGGTGCCATTTAGGATTAATTAATCCGCTGGGATGGGGAAGTTCTGGGTGCTGGAGCAGCACAAAGAGGTTCCTCTGGCCATGAGGGCGTTAGGGGATTAATTAATTAATCCTCCCCGCTCCAGGATTCCAATTCCCTGCCAGGGGCTCTGGCTCTGCCTCCCGGATCTGGCTGCCCCAAATCCCTGCCCGGGGCACGGCTGGGCTCTCCTCACCCTCCTGTTCCCACCGGGAGTGAACGGGGCTCTCTGAGCCACCAGGAACAGGCAGGAAGGTGGCACAAATCCTCCCTCGGGCGCTGGCACGATGGAAAGCACCCAGGATCCATCCCCCGGCTCGGCAGCCAAGAGGAAGGATGCGGCCAAGCCGTGGGAGCCGCTTCCCACGGGAGCAGGAGCTGCTGGGGGGCAGGGAGGGAGCGGGGGGAGCCGCCAGCAGGGCCCCGTGTCCTACATTCGGGGCTGCCTTTGGTGCAGGGTGCTCTCTGTTCCCGCTGGCACCGCCACGGCCAGGCTCATCCAGCCCCGATTCCGTCCCCAATTCCACCGCCATGGGCACCACGTCCTGCCCCATCCCTGTCCACATCCAGCCCCAATTCCGTCCCCATGGGCACCACGTCCTGCCCCATCCCTGTCCACATCCAGCCCCAATTCCATCCCCAATTCCATCCCCATGGGCACCATGTCCTGCCCCAGCCCTGTCCACATCCATCCTGTTCCTATCCACATCCATCCACAATTCCATCCCCAATTCCAGCCCCAATTCCATCCTCAATTCCGTCCCCACGGGCACCACGTCCTGCCCCAGCCCTGTCCACATCCAGCCCCAGTTCCATCCCCATGGGCACCATGTCCTGCCCCATTCCCTGTCCACAGGCATCCTGTTCCTATCCACATCCATCCACAATTCCATCCCCAATTCAATCCCCAGTTCCATCCCCAATTCCGTCCCCATGGGCACCACATCCTGCCCCATCCCTATCCACAGCCATCCCCAATTCCATTCTCAATTCCATCCCCAATTCCATCTCCATCAACAGCCATCCCCTCTCCATCCCTGCTCCTGCCCACATCCATCCCCAATTCCATCCCCATCCGCATTCATCCCCAATTCCATCCCCAATTCCATCCCCATCCACATTCATCCCCACATCCATCCCCGATCCCATCCACATTCATCCCCAATTCCATCCTCAATTCCATCCCAAATTCCACCCCCAATTCCATCCCCATTCATGTCCAGCCCCTCTCCATCCCCAATTCCAACCCCAATCCCATTCCCAATCCCATCTCCATCCACATCCAGCCCCATCCTTCCCTCATCCATCCCCAATCCCATCCCCAGTTCCATCCCCATTCCCATCCCTGATCCCATCCCCATTCCCACCCCATTTCCCCCCTCATCCCCCATCCCATTCCTTACCCCATTCCCACCCCACACCCACCCTGCAGGACCCGGAGCCTCTCCCGGACACATCCCCGAATCCCCCATCCCTCAGAGCTGCCGCCAATCAATCAATCAATCATTCCCTAAACCCCGCCTAAGCCTTTTCCCGAGCCGGGCTCAGCCGAGCGCGTCCCGCTGAGAGCGGGGCCGGCCTCGCTCGGCTGCTCCCGGCCCGGAGCCCGGCACGGCCCCGGCCCCGCTCGGGAATTGTTCTCCAGCAGCGCCGGGGATGATTCATCCTCATTTCCCGCGGGGCAGGCTCGGCCCGCCGTGTCCTGGCACGGACCCAGACCGTGGTCACTCTGTTCTGGCCATGTCCAGCCCGTGGTCACTCTGTGTCCTGGCACGGACCCAGCCCATGGTCACTCTGTGTCCTGGCACGGACCCGGCCTGTGGTCACTCTGTTCTGGCCATGACCAGCCTGTGGTCACTCCCTGTCCTGCCCGTGTCCTGCCCATCCATGGTCATTCCATGTCCTTGCTGTGTCCAGCCTGTGCTCATTCTGTGTCCTGGCCGTGGTCATTCTGTGTCCTGGCTGTGGTCATTCCATGTCCTGGCCATGTCCAGCCCTTGTTCACTCTGTGTGCTGGCCGTGTCCAGAGTGTGGTCACTCTGTTCTGGCCGTGTCCAGCCTGTGTTCACTCCCTGTCCTGCCCGCGTCCTGCCCATGGTCATTCCATGTCCTTGCTATGTCCAGCCTGTGCTCATTCTTTGTCCTGGCCGTGGTCATTCCATGTCCTGCCCATGTCCAGCCCATGGTCACTCTGTGCCCTTGTTGTGTCCAGCCTGTGGTCACTCTGCCCTGGCCATATCCAGCCTGTGGTCATTCCATGTCCCGGCCATGTCCAGCCCATGGTGAGTCCCTGTCCTGGTTGTGTCCAGCCCATGGTCACTCCCTGTCCTGGCTGTATGTCCTCCATGTCCTTCCATCCCCTCTGTCCCTCCATCCCGTGTCCCTCCATGTCCCCAAATGTCCCCTCCTGTCCTTTTCCCATCAGGTGCCTGAAACCCAGTGCTGGAGAATGGAGGGGCTTGGGAGGGTGTGTGGGGTCACCAGGGGGGCCCTGGGGGACTCTGGGGTGCCCTGGGACCCTCTGGGACACCCTGGGGTGCCCTGGGGTGCACTGAGACCCTGTTCAATGAGATCCACGGAGCTCTGGGGGGGGTGAGGAACTGCCCCGGGCTGGGGCTGGGCTGGCCCGGGGGGGCTGCGGAGCTAATCCGGGCTAATCCCGCCCTGGCACGGGCACCTGCCCACACCTGGAAAATCCCTACGTGCCCGAGCCCTGCCCCGGCCCCTTCATAAAGGGCAGAGCCCCCGGTCCCGGCTCATCCCCGGCTCTCCCGGCTGTGATCTCGCCCGGTCCCGGCTCACCCCCGGCTCTCCCGCCGCCACCCGACCCGGTCCCGGAATGGCCGCGATGCTGAAGCTCTGGGCAGCGCTGCTGCTGGCCGGGCTCGCCGGCAGCCTGGCCACTGCCCGTGAGCTGGGGACACGGGGTGGCACCGGGGTGGCACTGGGGTGGCATAAGGGTGGCACCCGGGTGGCATCACGGTGGTGTTGGGGTGGCACTGGGCGGGTTCTGGTGGGTGCAGGAGGGAGGTCAGAGTGCCCGCGGTGTCCCCAAACAGGGAAGGGGTCCCGGGGCTCCCGACCCCCGCCCAGGTGGGCGATGCCACCTCTCCTGTTCCTCCCGCAGGCCCCGTGGAGGAACCCAGTTCAGAAGGGCTCGGGCTCCTGGCGGAGCTCAGCAAGCTGCTGGACCCCCATGTGGGACACCATGAGTTGCTGGACCCCAGTGAGGAACCCCTGGAGCTGCTGGACCCTGAGGAGGAACCTGAGGAGAAACCCCAGGAGCTGCTGGGGCTGCTGGACCCTGAAGAAGAACCCGAAGAGAAACCCCAGGAGCTGCTGGGGCTGCTGGACCCTGAAGAGGAACCCGAAGAGAAACCCCAGGAGCTGCTGGGATTGCTGGACCCTGAAGAGGAACCCGAGGAGAAACCCCAGGAGCTGCTGGGGCTGCTGGACCCTGAAGAGGAACCCGAGGAGAAACCCCAGGAGCTGCTGGGACTGCTGGACCCCGAGGAGGAACCTGAGGAGAAGCCCCAGGAGCTTCTGGGGCTGCTGGACCCCGAGGAGGAACCCGAGGAGGTGGAGGAGCTTGAGGTGATCCCTCTAGGGCCTGTGGAACCTGAGGAGAGCCCTGAGGAATCCGAGGATCCTGAAGAGAGCCCTGAAGAGTCTGAGGATCCCGAGGAGAGCCCGGAGGAGTCTGAGGAACCTGAAGCCAGCCCTGAAGAGTCTGAGGAACCTGAGGCAAGTCCTGAAGAATCTGAGGATCCCGAGGAGAGCCCTGAAGAATCCGAGGATCCCGAGGAGAGCCCTGAAGAGTCTGAGGATTCTGAAGAGAGCCCCGAAGAATCTGAGGAACCTGAGGCAAGTCCTGAAGAATCTGAGGAACCTGAGGCAAGTCCTGAAGAGTCTGAGGATCCTGAGGAGAGCCCTGAAGAGTCTGAGGAACCCGAAGCGAGTCCCGAAGAATCCGAGGATCCTGAAGCGAGCCCTGAAGAGTCTGAGGATTCTGAAGAGAGCCCCGAAGAATCCGAGGAACCCGAAGCAAGCCCGGAGGAGTCTGAGGATCCTGAAGAGAGTCCTGAAGAGTCTGAGGATTCTGAAGAGAGCCCTGAAGAATCCGAGGAACCTGAAGCAAGTCCTGAAGATTCAGAAGATCCCGAAGAGAGCCCGGAGGAATCTGAGGATCCTGAAGAGAGTCCTGAAGAGTCTGAGGATCCTGAAGAGAGCTCTGAGGAATCCGAGGAATCCGAAGAGAGCTCTGAAGAGTCAGAAGATCCTGAAGAGAGCCCGGAGGAATCTGGGGATTCTGAAGAGAGCCCGGAGGAGTCTGAAGATCCTGAGGAGAGCCCAGAGGAGTCTGAGGATCCCGAAGAGGGCTCTGAGTCGGAGGACGTCAGTGTGGATGCCCTGGTGGAACTGGCAACCAAACTGGCAGGTTCGCAAGCCCCCCAAAACACCTCGAACCCCCCAGGGAAGGGCAGAACTGGTTTGGGACCCCCTAAATCCTCCCAAACCCCCCAGGGAAGGGCAGATCTGGTTTGGGACCCCCTAAATCCTCCCAAACCCCCCAGGAAAGGGCAGATCTGGTTTGGGACCCCTTAAAGCCCCCGAACCCCCCAGGGAAGGGCAGATCTTCGGGTTCTGTCTCTGTTCCAAGGCGGGGTTGGTGCTGCCGGGTCCGTTTGTTGCCGAGGGTTGGGAACGATCCCAAATCCCTGTCCTGGCTCCGAGGGGGAGGGAACGGGCGGGTCAGACCCCCCCAGGCACAGACGGAGCCGGGACAGGGGACGGTGACACTTCTGGGGTGTCACACGGGGGTCAGGACATGCTGGGCATCAGTGCCACCGCTTTGGGCAGGTTGGGGACCCTGAGGAGGGGGCGAGGAGTCCCTCGGGGTGCTGGAGACCCCCGGTTTTGCCCCCGCAGAGGCGCAGGGAGCCGAGAAGAACGAGGGGGCCCTGTCTCATCTCATGGACGCGATTAACTGGCTGGTGAACCGTCTGAGCAACCTCGTCTTCGGGTGCGCACGGGGGCTCGGGCAGCTGCCCCGAGGTCAGCGCCCCCAAAACGGCCCCCGGCCCCTCCCCGCGCCTCGGGGGGTGGGGGGCGGCTGGGGGGGTCCCAAGGTGGGACGGGGGGGGGCTGGGCCGGGGCTCAGCTTTGCTGTTTTCTCTTTTCCAGGTGAGAAATGAGCGCAGTGAGCACCGCGAGCGCTCCCCCAGGGCCGGGGCACGGATCCCGCTGTCCCTGCTGAGCCCCCGGCTCGTCCCGAGGCTTCCCCCGCTCCAGGCACCCCCATCCCGCCCCGCACATCCCAAATAAAGCCGATCCCAAATGCTGCCCCTGTGTCCTGCCGGCTCTCCTGGGGATGGGGGGAAATGGGGCTGGGGTCCAGAACACTCAAACCAGGACCCTCCACCCCATCCCGGTGCCCCTTTTGGGGTCTTCAGCTGTGCCTTCCATCCTCATGCAGCCCGGAGACCCTCCAGGGATGGGGGACCCCTCCAGCTGTGCCCAGCTGTGCCCCTGGGCCCTGCAGACCCCCTCCAGTGTCCCCAAACTCCCCGTCCCTCAGGAGCTGGGCCCGGCCCTCTTTGAGGAGGGGTCTCGCAGGGTGGGCAGGGGCAGCTCGGGGGTCCCCAGCTCAGGGTGGGTGGGTCGGGGGGTGGCTGGGGACACCTCGGTCCCCTCTGTCAGACCCAGCCCCTCCTGTCTTTGTCCCTTTCCCGTCTCTCCTCACTGCGGGGGTGACCCCCAGCCTTGGGGGGGGGGGGGTCCCAGATGATCCCCGGGGACCCCCCGGTCCCATCCCCCCATCACGGGGGCCGGGGTTGGATTGGCAGCTCCGACACCCCCCGGGGGGGGGCGGGGGGCCGCGGTTTCCATGGCGACGGCGATGATGCGGCAGCTCCGTGGGAAGCGGCAGATCGGGGGATGGGGGGTGGGGGGAGCAGCTCTGGGGGGTTTTGGGAGCTCCCGAGGGACCCCCGAGACCCCCCGGGATCAGCCCGGTCCCGGTTCCGTGAGCCCTTGGGGTTGTTCCCCCCAAAATCCCCACAGGGACCCGCGGCTGAACTGGTGCCCACTGGTTTCCAGTCTGGGAGCCCAGTAAAGGACACCTGGCTCTGTGTCCAACTCCCTGGTCACCCCAGTCCGAACTGGTGCCCGCTGGTTTCCAGTTTGGACACCTGGTTCTGTTTCCACTCCCTGGTCACCCCCAACTCCCTCAGCTCTCCAAGGTTGGAGAAACACCCGAAATTTGTGATTTTCCCTCAATAAATCCCCTCTAGGAGCAAACCCAGCCCCTCCCCGTGCAGGGAAATGCCTCATCGCGGTGTGAAGAGCTGCCTCATCCTCACCCTCCTCCTCCTCCTCTCTGGCTGACATCTCACCGCGCCTCCTCCCACCGCTGCAGGGCAGCTTTTTTACCCAAACCCGGCGGTTTTTGGGCCGTTTTTCCAGGGAAAGGCGCCCGGTGCCAGCTCTGGGATGCGGAGCCGGCCCCGGGACGCGGAGGGGGCGGAAAATGAATTCGGTGCGAGCTCCCGGCGCAGGTGAGAGAATTCACAGCTTCACAGAAATCTGCTTTTCCGGCTGCCTCGGTTGGGGATTTTTTTCTGGTTTTTTCCCCAGGAAAAGCTCGCGGAGAGCAGGGCCGGGCTCGGCTGTCCCCAGGGAGGTGGCACAAGGTGCTGTCGTTCTCCCCCGAGGAGGAACCGAGCGGGATTTGGGGCTCCGGCTGCTGGGACACACCCGGGTGGGTGTGCAAATGTCACCTGCCGCCACCTGGGCTGTGGCGTTGTCCCCAAACCCCGGGAATTGACCCCAAATAAAGGACGGAGCAGAAAAACCCAGCCGACCCCACAGAGCTCTGGGATCAGCAGGGTGGTGACATCATCCAGGTGACGTCATACAGGTGACATCATCCAGATGACATCATCCAGGTGACATCAGCAGCTGCCAGGTGGTGACATCCAAACTCGTGACCTCCTGCAGGCTCCTGGGGTGTCCCCGCATGGAGCGGTGGCACCAAAAGGCCGAGGTGTGCCCAGTAAAGGGAGTGGGGGACACTGGGGACATTGGGGACACTGCGGGGGCTCGGGTCCAGCCCCTAGCCTGCACCTCTGAGGCCAGGGAAGGGAGGGATGGATGGATGGGTAATGGATGGATGGATGGATGGATGGATGGAGGGATGGATGGATGGATGGATGGATGGATGGAGGGATGGATGGATGGGTGATGGATGGATGGATGGATGGATGGATGGATGGATGGATGGATGAATGGATGGATGGATGGATGAATGGACGGATGGATGGTGTGGTGGTGGCTCTGGGGGTCCCTCAGATGCAACAGGGACACGGAGTACCCCGAGATGTCCCCTCCATCCCCGATCCCCTCAGGAGCCCCCCCGGATCAGCCAGGATGCGAATCCTGGAGCCGCAACCTCAGCCAGGACCCGACTGGGAGCAGCCGCGTTCGGAGCAACCCATCCTAATTAATTTCGGTTCATCGAGTAATTAATGGATTTGCCTGGGAAGAGCCAGGAAATCCCTGATCCCTGCACGGAGAGCCGGGGGTCCCCCGGGGGTCCCTGGGATCTCTGCCCAAGCCCCCCGATCCGATCCCAGTGTCCATTGAGGGTCCGGGCCCCCCATCCCCATCCCGGGGGATTCTCCCGGCTCTGGCTCGGATCCCCGCTCCCTCCGGGAACGCCGGCGCCGCTCCACGCCTGGGCCGCGGCCAGGCTGGCCCAGGTGTCGCCGCGGGCCCCGGGGACAGCCGGGGCCGTTCCGGGGGGGTTCGGTGGCCCCGGCTGCGGAGCCGCGGGACAGGGGCGGCAGCTGGGCGAGGACGCTGCCAAACGGGCAAAGCCGTGCCCGCAGCTCAACATCTGGGGCCCGCGGTCGCCGTCCAGCCAGCAGTGCCCCCGCCTGTGCCAAGGCCGCCTCCTCCTCCTCCTCCTCCTCTTCCTCCTCCTCCGCGGCTGGGGAGGAACATTTCCCTGGCCTGGGAATGTCGCGATAGGAGGAACTGGTTCCAAGAAGAGGGGACCCCCCTGTGGGGATCCCTCGGTGGTCTGAGGGGTGGTCGTGGCCCCAAACAGCAGCGGGGGCACCCTGGGGTGGCACCCAGGGGTGCGGGGTGCGCCTGTCCCAGTGTCCTGGGACCCAAGGGCTGTGCTGTGCCCCCGGGTCCTGGGACCACAAATCCTCTCAGCACCCCGAATCCTCACTCTCCAAATTACCTAGCACCCCAAATCCTGACTCTCCAAATCCCCCCAGCACCCCAAATCCTGACTCTCCAAATCCCCCCAGCACCCCAAATCCTGACTCTCCAAATGACCTCAGGGCAGTGCCAAACCCCGAATCCCCCAGCGCCCCAAATCCTGACTCTCCAAATCCCCTCAGCACCCCAAATCCTGACTCTCCAAATCCCCCCAGCACCCCAAATCCTCACTCTCCAAATCCCCCCAGGTAGTGCTGAACCCCAAATCCTGATTCTCCAAATCGCCCCAACACCCCAAATCCTGACTCTCCAATCCCCCCCCGGGCTGTGCTGAACCCCAAATCCCGACTCTCCCAACCCTCTCGAGCCCCCCCTCCCGCGGATCCCAGCCTGGACAATCCCGGCTCCCCCAAATCCCCGCGGCCGCCGGGGTGGGGGCGCTGGGGACCCCCCGAGCGGGCCGGGGGACACCCGGGGGGAGCTCGGCTGCTGAGGGCTCCCGCCAGCAGAGGTCAGCTCCGAACCGGGGATGCGGGAGCCGCTGGTGTGCGGATCCGTGTGCGGTTCCCGGTCTGATTCCGTGGGTGGTTCCATGTGAAATTCCCTGCCTGATTTCATGTGATTCCATGTGAGATTTCATGTGCGGCTCCATGGCTGATTTCCTGTGATTCCCTGTGATTTCCATGTGAGATTCCATGTGCAATTCCCAATCTGACTTCATGTGATTGCCTGTGATTCCATGGATGATTCCCTGTGTGAGTCCCTGTGACTCCCTCTGTGATTCCATGGCTGATTCCATGTGAGATTCCTGATCTGATTTCATGTGAAATTCCCTGTGATTCCGTGGATGATTCCATGTGTGATTCCCTCTGTGATTCCCTGTGTGATTCCATGTGCAATTCCTTGTCTGATTTCATGTTGTTCCCTGTTCAATTCCATGTGTGGCTCCATGGCTGATTTCCTAAGATTTTCTGTGATATCCATGTGAGATTCCATGTGCAATTCCCAATCTGATTTCATGTGGTTGCCTGTGATTCCATGGATGATTCCATGTGTGATTTCCTCTGTGGTTCCCTGTGTGATTCCATCTGCAAATCCCAATCTGACTTCATGTTATTCCATGTGATTCCCTGTGCAATTCCATGGCTGATTCCGTGTGAGATTCCCCATCTGATTTGATGTGATTCCCTGTGTGATTCCCTGTGTGAATCCATGTATAATTCCTAATCTGATTTAAATTCATTCCCTCTGTGATTCCCTGTGTGATTCCATGTGCAATTCCCAATCTGATTTCATGTGATTCCATGTGAGATTCCCCGTGATTCCATGGATAATCCCTGTGATTCCATGGATGATTCGATTCCCACTCTGACTCCCTGTGCGCTGCCACCTCCCCTCGGGGGGTGACATGAGGGACCCCAGCCCACCCAGGACCCTCCACAAGCCACGTCCCAGCAGGAAAAGCCCCCCTGAGGTTGTTCTGCTCCAAAAAGTTCTATTTTCCCTGCCCCTTTCTCGGGGGATGTGCACTCTCCCTTCCTTCCCAGTTCTGGGGAACTGGAGCAGGAAAATGGGGAAGGGGAAACTGAGGAAGGGGAAACTGAGGCAGGAGCCCTGCACATCTCAGGTGCCTCCCACTCTGTCATCCAGGTTTTGGGGGGTCAGGATGTCCCTTCCTTGTGTCCCCAGCCCCTGACGTGTCCCTTCTCCAGCACCATCATTTCCACAATTTCCACCGGGATTGGGAAATTCCCCCCAGTTCCGGGACCCCGCGGTTGGATCGCCCAGGATGGGGTTTGGAGACCCCAAAACCCCAAAACTCAGCCGAGGGGTCCCCGGGGACAGCGTCCCTTTGTCCCCTCCCGCCGGTGCCACCATCGCTCAAAGTGACAAGCACGGGTCAGCGAGCGCTGGCCGCAGCCCCCCGCCCTCGCCGAGCCCGGGGCCCCCCAGCCCCTCATTTCTCCCTAATTGCATTCCCCAGTGTTATGCAAATGAGGCGGCCCGGGCGCAGCTGCCGGGATTAAATTAGACCCCGTTAATACGCGCTAATTGCGCTTCCGCGCGGGCCCAGGAATTCCAGCCGGGCCAAGGGGCCTTTCCCGAAATTTACCCTGGAAATTTTCCTCCCTTCCAGCCCGCGGGGCCTTTGCCAATATTTACCCTGGAAATTTTCCTCCCTTCCATCTCGAGGGGCTTTTCCTGATATTTATCCTGGAAATTTTCCTCCCTTCCAGACTGCGGACCCCTTTCCCGATATTTACCCTGGAAGGGAAGGGATAAGGAAAGGGGAAAGGAAAGGGGAAGAAGAAAGGAAGGAAAAGGGGAAGGGGATAAAGGGGAAGGGGATAAGGGAAGGAGAAGGGGAGAAATAAAGGAAAGAGAAGAGAAGGGGATAAGGGAAAGGGAAGGGGAAAAAGAAAGGAAGGAAAAGGGAAGGGGGTAAAGAAAAGGGGAAGAGGAAAAAGAAAGGAAGGGGAAAGGAGAGGGAAGAGGGATAAGGGAAGGGAAAGGGGAAGGGGAAAAAGAAAGGAAAGGGAAGAGGATAAAGGAAAGGGAAAAGGGAAAAAGATAGGAAGGGGAAAGGGAAGGGAAAAGGGATAAGGGAAGGGAAAGGGGAAGGGGAAGAAGAAAGGAAGGAGAAGAGGAGAAGGGAATAAGGGCAGAGAAAGAGACGAGTGAAGGGACGGGAACATCTTTGCCGAGCGTTCCGGGGGGCCGCGGCCGCCGTAACCCCAACAGTTGCGGGGCCCCCGCACAAAGGGCCGGGGGCCGCAATGCCCCTCGCAGACAATGCCCCGCGCCCCCCGGGGGTCCCGCGGCCCCGGGGGAGCCCGGCCCGTGTCCCCCCTTCCCCGGGGCGCCCACCGGGCCCTTTGTGCGGGTGCCGGGACCTGTTGGAGCCATCTGTCAGGGGGGGCCCGCAACAGGCAGATTTATCGGCCGCAATCTGTTCGTGCCGCCCGCGCCGCGCGCCGGGAAGGGAGCCCGGAGCCCGCTAATGAATTAATTAGTATTCCCCGTAATCCCGGCCTGCCGCCGCGGGGCCGAGCGCTGCCGGGCAGCGGGGAACGGTCCCGGGGGACTGGCGGGGGTTTGGGGAGCAGCGGATGGATGAGGAGGGGGTCGGGGGGGGTGATTTTGGGGGTGTCATCACTGTTCCCCGCTTCCAGCTCCTGTCCCAAGGGGGGGCGGATCCCCAATAACCAGGGGTGTCCCCAAGCCCCCTCACCCGGGGGTCCCCAATAACCGGGGGTGACCCCAAGTCCCCATCCAGGGGTCCTCAAGTGCCCCGAGTCCCCCATCCAGGGGTCCCCAAGATCCCACCCAGGGGTTCCCAATAACCGGGGGCGTCCCCGAGTCCCCACCCAGGAGTTCCCAACAACCGGGGGTGTCCCCAGGTTCCCATCCAGGGGTCCCCGAGATCCCAACCGAGGGTCCCCAAGCCCCTCACCCAGGGGTCCCCAATAACCGGGGGTGTCCCCAACCCAGGGATCCCCAATAACCGGGGTGTCCCCGAGTCACTGCCCAGGGGTCCCCAATAACCGGGGCTGTCCCCCCGCCACTCCCCAGCCCCGGGACGCTCGGGCGCTGCCGCGGGGGTCCCGGTGGGGCGGCGGGAGGAGCCGGGCCCGGTCACTCCCCCCCGTGGGAGGAGCCACGCGGGAGCCGCGGCCGGGCAGGAGCCGCGGGCAGCGCGGAGCTCTCAAAACCGCCCGAGCGCGGAGCGGCCGGTGCTCGGTGCGCTCCCGGTGCGCTCCCGGTGCGCTCCCGGTGCGCTCCCCGGGCTGACCCCGCCATGTCCCCGGGCGAGTGACACAAGCGACAGCCGGGACTCGCTGTGGTGCCCAGGTAAGGGCGGAGCGGGACCCCCGGGATTCTGTACCCCGCTCCGGGGGTGCCTCCCACGGGACCGCTCGGTGCCCCCGGTACCCCCGAGGGGCTCTGTCCCGATGGAGGAGCGGCGGGACCCCGGTCTGGAGGGGGGGTTCAGTCACTGGGAGTGCGGGGAGAGGGGCGGGATGGGGTCACAGACGCTCCCCCGGTACCTGCTGGGGATGGAACCGCGGTCCCGGGGCCGGGGGGGAGGGTTCGGTGACCCCCGGGCTGGTGGGGCTGGGGTCTCGTTGGGGATGGAGGCGAAGGAAGTGATTTCCTCGGGCAATTCCCTCTTTGTGTAATTTCCTTTTTTTTTTTTTTTAATTTTAAAATCAATATTCTGTAAAAAGAAAGCAAAATCCCCTTAAAAATCCCAGCGGGACTTCCAAAGGGAGAACTTTCCCTGAAAATGCCGGGCAGGGCGGGGGGCCCCTCGAGAAGGGAACCCCAAACCCGGGATGGATCCCGGGGGCAGCGAGGAGAGGGAAGACCCCCGAGGATGGGGGGAAAGGGATCCCCGGCTGCAGCCTGGGGGGCTTTGGGGCAAATCTGCAGCTTTTGGGGCAGATTTGCAGCGTTTCGGGGCTGATCTGTGGGGTTTTGGGGCAGATCTGTGGGGTTTTGTGGCTGATCTCACCGGGGCCATACCCTCACCCCAAAACCGATCCTTCCCCACCTTCACCCCCCCGATTTCCCATCCTCGGCCAGCCCCCCGGTGCTCCGCCAGGAGTTAATTGGGGCCGCGTGGTCCTTTGGGGATAGGACAGCAATTAACACCCTAATCCCGCCCGGGAGCCCCATCACGCATATTAAAAGTGGGATTTTCCGCGTGGGATGCTCGGGAAAGGGGAGCAGCACTTGCAGCAAAGCTGCTTAGGGGCTAAAGCTTTATGGAATGAGCCAGGGGCCGTGATGGGATTTGGGGGGGCCGATTGACGGGGACCCGGGGCTGCAAGGGGGGCTCGGGGAAGGAAAATCTCCCACCGGGAATTGCCAGCCCCCTTCTGTCACCCCCAATGTGACAGCCGGGGTGGGGAGTGTGACAAGAAGGGATTCAAGAGTGGGAATAACCCCGAAATGGGATGGTTGGAAGCTCTTGGAATGTTGCTGGAGCTCAGGGAGAGGCGTCAGCATCCCCCAGATAAAATCGGCTGGAAATTGAGAGGGGAATAGGTGGGGAAAAGGAATCCATAGGTGGAGAAAAGGAATCCATAGGTGGGATAAAGGAATCCAAAGTGTGCTGGAAATTGAGAGGGAAATAGGTGAGAAAGAGGAATCCATAGGTGGGAAAAGGGAATCCATAGGTGGGAAAAAGGAATCCATAGGTGGAAAAAAAGAATCCAAAATCCACTGGAAATTGAGAGGGAAATAGGTGGAAGAGAGGAATCCATAGGTGGAAAAAAAGAATCCAAAATCCATTGGAAATTGAGAGGGAAATAGGTGGAAGAGAGGAATCCATAGGTGGGAAAATGGAATCCATGGGTGGAAAAATGAATCCGTAGGTGGAGAAAAGGAATCCATAGGTGGGAAAAAGGAATCCAAAATCCGATGAAAATTGAGAGGGAAATAGGTGGAAAAATGGAATCTATAGGTGGAAAAATGAATCCATGGGAGCTGGGAGTGGGCAGATAGTCCTGCTGAGTCTGGAGAGAGATTTTCCCACCGTGCTGAGGATTCTCCCTCCGGGACCCATCCCCACGTCCCCGTCCCTCCCTTGCAGATGCCCCAGAGCTGCGCCAAGCCCTCGGACATGGCCGAGCTCGTCAGCAGCCAGGCCTGGATGGGCGAAATGCCGGCAGCCAAGGAGCTGAAGGAGCAGGGGGATGCCAGGAGCGCTCCCTTTGCGCTGCTGCCCGCCCTGCCCGAGGAGCGCGACAGCGCGGAGGAGGAGGAGGAGGAGGAAGAGGACAGTGAGAAGCCCAAGAGGAGGGGCCCCAAGAAGAAGAAGATGACCAAGGCCAGGCTGGAGCGGTTCCGGGCGCGGCGGGTCAAGGCCAACGCCCGGGAGCGCACGCGGATGCACGGCCTGAACGACGCCCTGGACAACCTGCGCCGGGTCATGCCCTGCTACTCCAAAACGCAGAAGCTCTCCAAGATCGAGACGCTGCGGCTGGCCAGGAACTACATCTGGGCCCTGTCCGAGGTGCTGGAGAGCGGGCAGACCCCCGAGGGCAAGAGCTTCGTGGAGATGCTGTGCAAGGGCCTCTCGCAGCCCACCAGCAACCTGGTGGCCGGCTGCCTGCAGCTGGGCGCGCAGCCGCTCTTCCTGGAGAAGCAGGAGGAGAAGCCGTGCGAGCCGGGCCTGGCCGGCCACTCCTTCGGCTACCAGGGGCTGCCCAGCCCTCCCTACGGCTCCATGGAGTCCCACCTGCTGCACCTGAAGCCGCCGGCCTTCAAGAGCCTGGTGGAGGCTTCGTTCGGGAGCCACCCCTCTGACTGCTCCACGCCGCCCTACGAGGGGCCCCTGACGCCGCCCCTGAGCATCAGCGGCAACTTCTCCCTGAAGCAGGACGGCTCCCCCGAGCTGGACAAGCCCTACCCCTTCATGGGCCACTACCCCTCGGTGGGCCTGGCCGCGGCCCACGGGCACGGCTCGCACTTCCAGGGCTCCGTGCCCCGCTACGAGATCCCGCTGGACGTCGCCTTCGAGTCCTTCCCGCCCCACGCGGCCGGGGCCCAGCTCGGCGCCATCTTCAACGAGTAGCGGGGCTGGATGTGGGTTTGGGGCGGGGAGATGTGCCCAGGATGGACCCGGCATCTCTGCAGGACGTGGTGCTGAGGTGGCAGTGCCACCGCTGCTGTCCCAGCTGTCCCCAGGAGCCACAGGAACCGTTCCGGACTGCTGCGTCCCCCAGAGATGCTCCCCAAGGTGTTTCCACCTCCAGGACGTCCATCCTGACACCAACTCCAGCCCTTGGATTGTCCATTCTCTCCCTGTCCCCCCTGGTGTGGGGACACAGCCCCTCCTGCCCCTTGGGGCGGCCATTGTCCCTTCCCCTTGTGGGGTCAAGGATTTCCCAGTGCTGCAGTGGCCGGGTGGGAATGAGCTGGACACTTGTGGGAAACCAGGATGGAAATTCTCACCCCAGGGAGAACCTCTTCCTTCTGCCATCATGGATACGGGGACAGTGTCCAGGGATGGGGGGACAGTGTCCGGGGATGGGGGGACAGTGTCCAGGGATGGACGGACAGTGTCCAGGGATGGGGGGACACTGGGGATGGAAGGACAAGGTCCAGGATGGAGGGACGGACAGTGTCCAGGATGGAGGGACAGCATCCAGGGACAGTGGCCCATTGCCCTGTGTTGGTGGCCCATCATCCATGCTCATCCCAGTCCCTTACCCGGGGTCACCGTGGTCCAGCCAGGCCCAGTGGCCATTCCCTCCTGCTGATCCCTCCCAGAATCCCAACGGGATTGGGATCCCACTGATCCTTCCCAGAATCCCAATTTCATTGGGATCTTGCTGACCTGGACAAGATCCCACTGATCCTTCCCAGAATCCCAATTTCATTGAGATCCCACTGGTCTGGATGGGATCCTGCTGATCTAGACAGGATCTCACTTATCCCTCCCAGAATCCCAACAGGATTGGGATCCCGCTGATCTGGATGGGATCCTGCTGATCCTTCACAGAATCCCAATTTCATCGGGATCCCACTGGTCTGGATGGGATCCCACTGGTCTGGATGAGATCCCACTGATCTGGACAGGATCCCGCTGATTCTTCTCAGAATCCCAATTTCATCGGGATCCCACTGATCTGGATGGGATCCTGCTGTTCCTTCCCAGAATCCAAATTTCATTGGGATCCCACTGATCTGGATGGGATCCCAGAGATCTGGATGGAATCCCACTGATCCAGAATCCCACCTGGAGCAGGAGCCCCCCACCCCTCTCCCTTCCAGGCCCTCTCCTCTGGGTTCACAGCGTCCCCTCCCCTGCTCCGAGTCCTGAGCACCAACAAAAACCTGTCTTAATTCCTGCTTTATTTATTAATTACCATGTGTGAGGAGTCTTAATTTATTTCCTCCCGTTTTCCATGGAAATCTGGGATGCGCCCAAGGATTTTCCCCCTCTGCCCTCCAGGCTCGTAGTGGGAATTCCCTGCCTGGAGACCTCGTGGTTTTGGCTGTGCTGTTGCTCCAGGGTTATTTATTAGCCATTATTTATTTAATTTATTTCCCTCACCACCTGATTATTTTTATATTTTTTTGCTGTTGATATTTCCCTCAGTATTTCCATATTTAATGCCAAACTCCGTATTTAACGGCCGTTCCATGGATTTGGGATCCTGCCAACAGCTCCCAACTCCTCTGTGCGTTTTGAGACGAGCAATAACTTTTAAATGCTATGCAACGATTTTATTTTGTTTTTCAAAGAAAATCCAGGCAACTATTTTTGATGTCCCGCTGGCCTCGCCTGCCCCATTGGCCAAATCTCCCTGGTTTTGTATAAAGTTGGGAATTTGGAGATGATTTGAGGTCCCTGCCCAGCCCCCGGGGTCCTGGGGCTTCTTCCCTTTTGTACTGAAAATGTTTTATCCTTTTGTAAAGAGAGCAGATTTGGGGTTTTTAGCTCAAATAAAGTCGTGGTCTTGTTTCAAGCAGCTTCCTGGGGGCTGTTGTTTCATTTTTGGGGGCCTGGGGTGAGGGTGGGGGGCTGCCAGAGGATCCGAGCCCCCTGTGCTGGGGTCCAGACGGGATCCCTGACCTTGGAGTGGGGCTCTGTGGGGTTGGGGGGGATTTGGGGTACCAGGAATGGGGCACAGCACAGCCCTGGGAGTCCCAGGACTGATTTGGGGTCCCAGGAATGAGGGTTTAGGAGAGCCCTGGGGTACTGAGGGGATTTGGGGTCCCAGGAATGGGGCACAGCACAGCCCTGGGAGTCCCAGGACTGATTTGGGGTCCCAGGAATGGGGCAGGGCAGAGCCCTGGGGGTACCAGGGGGATTTGGAGTCCTAGGAATGGGGGTTCAGACAGCCCTGGGGGTACTGGGGGGATATTGGGGTACCGGGAATGGGGGCACAGCAGAGCCCTGGGGTCCCAGGACTGATCTGGGGTCCCAGGAATGGGGGTTCAGGACAGCCCTGGGGGTCCCAGGATTGATTTGGGGTACCAGTAATGAGGGTTCAGACAGCCCTGGGGGTCCCAGGACTGATTTGGGGTCCCAAGAACTGGGGTTCAGTACAGCCCTGGGAGCACAGGGACATTCTGGGGAGCTGAAATTTGTCCCAACAGCCGCACGGAGGGGACGCGGCCGTCCTGACTTCACCCCATCTCCCCTCCCCGCGCCCCCCCCGTCCCTCCCCAGCTGCGCCCCGACCCCTCGGCAGCGTCTGGCGGCCGTGGGGGCGCGTCCCCCCCGTGTCCCCTCTCACGGGGACCCCGCTCGTGTCCCTCCCCGCTGTCCCCGCTGTCCCCCGGCCCCGCGCCGGCTGCGCCGGAGCCCGGGGGAGCCGCCGCCGCTCGGCCCCGCAAGCTGCGCCCGCCTCGGGCTGAGGGCGGGGGGCTCTCCGGGGGCCCCCGCAGCTGCAGCCGGGCCGGGGGGGGCCCTGCGGGGCCGGGAACGGGCGGGGGGACAGCGGGGGGAAACTGGTGTGTCCCCAGAAAAAGGGATTCAGGGACAGGGATGGGGATGCGCAGTGCGGGGATGGAACTGTCTGGGATGGACCTCGTGTGTCCCCCAAAAAAGGGATTTAGGGACAAGGACGGGGATTTGCAGGGCGGGGAAGGAGCTGATGGGGATGAAAGTCGTGTGTCCCCAAAAAAGGGATTCAGGGACAGGGATGGGGATGCGCAGTGCAGGGATGGAACTGTCTGGGCTGGGTTTGTCTGGGCTGGGTTTATCTGGGAGGGGGCTCGGCCTGCCCCGCTTGGGGGAGGTGGGGGGACCATGGGACACCAAGGTGACACCCGGCCGCGTGGGCAAGGAGGGACACGAACAGGGGACACAAAACCGGGCTGGGACACAAACCGTGAGCTGGGACACGAACAGGGGGCTGTGACAGGAACGGGGGGCTGGGACAGGAACAGGGGGCAGGGACACAAACCCCGGAATGTGACACAAACAGGGGGCTGTGACAGAAACCCCGGGATGTGACACAAACAGGGGTCTGAGACAGAAACCCCGGGCTGGGACACAAACAGGGCGATGTGACACGAACAGGGGACTGTGACACAAACAGGGGGCTGAGACAGAAACCCCGGGCTGGGACACCCCTGTGAGCCTCCCCACGCACCCACAGCTCCATGTCGGGCACCCCCACGCCCCCTTGTCCCCCCGCGATGCCATCGGGACCCCTCCCCATCGATGCCCCGGGAGCCCTGGGCTGGGCACCGCGGTCTCTGCCCGCCGGGCCCAGGGTCCAGCTGTGCCCCGGCCCCTCTGCCGCTGGCCGGGGGCCAAGCCCCGCTCGGTGCCAGCTCCCCCGGGCACGTGTGCGCCCTCGCAGCAGCCCCGGCCCGTGCCAGCAGGGCAGGAGCCGTGCCAGGCCCGCGCTGCCAGGGCACAGCTGGCCCTCGGAGTGTGTGGGGAGGGGGCGCGGAGCACCCGGGGGTGGGGGTGTCCCCGTGTCCCCGCAGGACACCGGGGCAAGGAGGTGGCACTGCTGAGGAGCTGAGGGTGGGTGCGCTCACTGTGCCCAGCCCGGGGGTCGTGGGGAGGGTCTCTCATCCTCTCTGAGGGTCCCTGCACACCCCAGAGCCGCCCCAGGGGTTCCACAGGTGGGGCAGGGGTTGGGGGGCGGCTTCTCCTCCCATCCCACCTGGGGAATTCTTGGGGGGGCATTGGGGGGTCCAGCCTGCCCCATAGATGGGACACCCTGGTCCATGGAGGGGACACTGACCCATGGAGGGGACACTCTGACCTATGGAAGGACACTCTGACCCATGGAGGGACATCTTGACCCATGGAGTGGACACTGACCCATGGAGGGATATCCCGACCCATGAAAGGACATCTTGACCCATGGAGTGGACACTGACCCATGGAGGGGACACTGACCCATGGAGGGACACCCTGACCCATGGAGGGGACACTGACCCATGGAGGGACACCCTGCCTCATGGAGGGGATGCTGACCCATAGAGAGGACACTGACCCATGGAGGGGACATTGACCCATGGCGGGGACACCCTGCTCCATGGAGGGACATCCTGACCCCCAGAGGGGACACTGACCCATGGAGGGACACCCTGACCCACAGAGGGGACATCCTGACCAATGAGGGACACTCTGACCCATGGAGGGGACACCCTGACCCATGGAAGGACACCCTGACCCCCAGAGGGGACTCCCTGTCCCCCCTCCCCCATTTAGGACCATCCTCCAGCCCCGGGGGTCTTGGCTCGGGGTCGCCCTGGTTTCCTCAGCAGGGTGGGGCTGCCCAGGGCTGGATAATTGCTAAGCCCCCCTAAAGCCCGGCTTTCAGGGCTGTAATTCTGATATTTGTCTGTAATCTGATAACACCGCCCGCCATGAGCTCCTAATGTGGCCGGCTCGGGAAATCGCGCAGATTTTCCCGCTAAGCCGGGAGATCGGGCTCGGGGCTCTCGACTTAATCGTCTTTTCCCCCTGGGGACAGCGGATTTTGGCAAACGAACTTTTCCTGCGGATTGGAGGGGGCAGAGGAGCCGCCGTGGTCCCGGAGAAGGGAGATGGTGGCACTGTGGGGATCCAGGGAGGATGGAGGAGGTGGTGGCACTGTGGGGATGCAGGGGTTAAACGGGGGCGTGCAAGGCTGTGACCCCCAGGTGCAAACCCCCTGTCACTGTCACCCTGGTGGGTTCAGGGGCGGTTCCTGCTCTCCAGCAGCTCAGGGAGTTGGTGCTGGGTGAGGCTGTGAGGGTGGGGGGATCCTGTGTGGGGTGTGTGGCATCATCAGTGTGTCTGTCTGTCCGTCCATGGATTCTATCCATCTGTCTGTCTGTCCAACCATCCATCCCAGTGTCCATTCCTGTGTCCGTCCTTGTGTCCATCCATCCATCCATCCATGGATTCTATCCATCCCTGTGTCCGTCCATCCATCCATCCATCCATCCATGGATTCCATCCATCCTTCCATTTGTCCGTCCATCCATCCATCCATCCATCCATCCATCCATCCTTGTCCACTCATCCATCCATGGATTCTATCCATCCATCCTTCTGTCTATCCAGCCATCCATCCCAGTGTCCATCCCTGTGTCCATCCTTGTGTCCATCGATCCATCCATGGATTCTATCCATCCGTCCGTCCATCCGTCAGTCCGTCCGTCCATCCCTGTGTCTGTTCCTGTGTCCGTCCATCCATCCATCCATCCATGGATTCTATCCATCCTTCCATTTGTCTGTCCATCCATCCATCCATGGATTCTATCCATCCATCCATCGGTCCATCTGTCCAGCCACCCTTCCCTCCCTCCCTCTGTCCTTCCATCCATCCCTCCACCCCCTGCATGCCACCGTCCCCAGCCAGGACAGGACTTGTCCCCTGTGATGCCACCGCGGGCTGGCACCAGAACTGTCCCCAACCCCATCAGGGCAGGGATGACACCGGGGCTGTTCTCCCCATCCCAGGACATCCCCGGAGCCCTGCCAGTGCTGGACACCCCAGGAATCCCTGGCTGGGACTCGTGAGCTGGCACCTGCCAAGGCAAACTGCCCCAAACCCAGGTTCAGGGTGGTTTTTCTGCTCTGATCCAAGTTCAGGGAGCTCCGGCTTAATCCGCGCCAGATAAACCAACAGCGCGGAGATTTGGAGTTATTGACGAAGTCTCTGCTCGGGTGAGATTAGAGCTCGGCTTAGCGATGTTGCGGGAGGGTTTGGGGACGCTTTAATCAGAATTTGTACAGCAATAATCCCATCTTTAAACTCGTCCCCGCGCCAATCCCTCCCAAGTTGCCGTGGGGGGAGGTGGGGAGGTCTCGGGGGCGTTTCCAGCCCAAATGAGTCGGGGGGAGGCAGAGAGGGGATGTGGGGAGAAATGTGGGGTGGGGAGGGCCTGGCACGGGGTGCCCAGAGGTCCCCTGGCAGTGCCAGAGGAGGGACAAGGGGAGGTGACCCTGTGAGGTGACTCTGTGACCCTGCAGGGGTGGCACTGTCTGGCCATTAAATCCCCCCCGACCCACCCCTGGATTCGAGCACCCCCGGCTTTGCTGATTCCCACCAAATCCCCACAAATCAGCACCAGACCCTGAAGCCAAACCAGCTCCGTTCCCCCCCAAACCCTCCGCGAGCTCCTCTCCCGTGCCTCAGTTTCCCCCGGGGGGAATCACCGCAACCTCGGCCGGCGGGGACGCGGCGGCTTTTGTGGCTGCGCTGCGCTTTCAGGGAGCACAAAGGGGCCCCGGCGGCACAGATGGAGCCTTTCAGAGGGGAGCCGGGCTCCTTTCGCCGTCTGCCGCCGGGCGCTGCCTCCCGCCGCAATCCCCCTTAATTGAATCCACACTTTCATAGCTCATTACCCCCCTGATGGATTGGATTAGCGGGGGCTGCGCCCGCCGGGGAACAGTTGGGGCTGCTCCGCGCTGCTCCGGGGTGCCCGGGGGGCCGCGGGGGCTGCGGGACACGGGCGGCAGCGCGGGGGCAACGGACGCGACCCCGCCGTGGGTGCCCGGCAGCGCGGGCACCTCCTGGGCATCCCCGGTACCCCCTGGGCATTCCAGAAACCCCCATGGCATCTCTGGGATCGCCTGGGCATCCCTGGCACCCCCTAGACATCCCCGGGATAGCCGGCACGTCTTTGGCACCTCCTCGGCATCCTTGGGACCCCCTGGGCATCTCTGGAACCCTGTGGGCATCCCCGGTAACCCCTGGACATCCCCAGTACCCCCCGGGCATCTCCAGGATCGCCTGGGCATCCCTGGTACCCCCTCGGCGCCCTCGGCATACTTGAAACCCCCTGGGCATCCCCGGTACCACCTGGGCATCCCTGAGACCCCTCAGAAGATGCACTGTGGGATGTCAGAGCCCTTGAGGAGCAAATCTGGGGTGCTGAATGCGCCCGAGGACGAAATTTGGGGTGCTGAGACCCCTGGGGACAAAGTTTGGGGTGTTGGGACCCCCGGAGGATGAAATTTGGGACGTTAGGGCTCCCAGGGACAAGGTTTGGGGTGTTGGGACCCCCGGGCAAGGTTTGGGGTGCTGGAAGCCCCCAGGGTTTGGTTTCGTGGTTGTTCCATCCTCGGACCAGCCCCTGGAAAGGGAGGGATGGGGAGGGGGACCAGCGCCCTCCCCCCCGCCCCAAAATGCGGGCGGGACCCCGCAGGAGCCGCCCCCTCCCTGTGCCCGGGTCCATCTGGGACCAACGGCCGCCGCTCCCTCATTAACCCCCAGCTCCGGGGGGACCCCGGCCCAGCTGCCAGCGCTGCTGGGGGGTCTGGGGGGGCTCTGATCTGCCTTCACCATCCCTTCCATCCCTGGGGTAAATCCCTGCGTTTGCCACCCCAAAAACCCGGGATCCCAAAAACCCTGAGATCCCAAAATCCTGGGATCCCAAAAACTTGAGATCCCAAAAACCAGGGATCTCAAAATCCTGGGATTCCAAAAACCCTGAAATCCCAAAAACCTGGGATCTCAGAAACCTGGAATCCCAAAAACTTGAGATCTCAAAAACCTGGGATTCCAAAACCTCAGGATCCAAAAACCTGGGATCCCAAAATCCCAAGATTCCAAAAACCCAAGATCCCAAAAACCTGGGATCCCAAAAACCCAGGATCCAAAATCCTGGGATTCCAAAAACCCAAGATCCCAAAAACCTGGGATCCCAAAAACCCAGGATCCAAAATCCTGGGATTCCAAAAACCCAAGATCCCAAAAACCTGGGATCCCAAAAACCCAGGATCCAAAATCCTGGGATCCCAAAATCCTGGGATTCCAAATATCTGAGATCCCAAAAACCTGGGATCCCAAAACCCTGGGATCCCAAAATCCTGGGACCCCAAAAACCCTGGGATTCCAAAAACCTGGCATCCTAAAAACCCAGGATTCCAAAAACCCAGGATTCCAAAATCCTGGGATCCCAAAATCCTGGGACCTCAAAAACCCGGTATCCCAAAAACCCAGGATCCCAAAACCCTGGGATCGCAAAACCCTGGAATTGCGGGGCCCAACCCTTCCCCCTGGGCTGCACCCCTAGGCCGGGGGATGCTCCGGGGGTCCCTCCCAGCTCAGGGCTGGGATTTTGGGGTCATTTCTCCGTGAATTTGGTGCTCAGGGCTGTGCCGGAGGGTGCTGAGACTTTTGGGACGTTTCCAAACGCAGGAATCCCCCCTGGGGTATTTTTGGGATAGTCTCAATCTTTTTTGGGATCAGCCCAGTGGTTTTTTGGGATTGTCTCAATGTTTTTGGGATGGTGCCAGTGGTTTTTTAGGATCAGCCCAGTGGTTTTTTGGGGATAGTCCCAGGGGTTTTTAGGGATGGTCCGAGCAGTTTTTGGGATCGGCTCAGTGGTTTTTTGAGATGGTTTTTTGGGATGGTCCCAGTGGTTTTTTGGGGATAGTCCCAGTGGGTTTTTAGGATCAGCCCAGCGGTTTTTTGGGATGGTCCCGGCGTTTTTTTAGGTATGGTCCCAGTGGTTTTTAGGGATGGTCCAAGTGGTTTTTGGGGATAGACCCAGCGGTTTTTTGGGGATAGTCCCAGTGGTTTTTAGGGATGGTCCCAGTGGTTTTTTGGGATCATCCCAGTGGTTTTTTTGGGGATGTTCACAGCGGTTTTTGGGATGGTCCCAGTGGTTTTTTGGGATGGTCCCAGTGGTTTTTTGGGATTATCCCAGAGGTTTTTTGGGATGATCACAGCGGTTTTTAGGGATGGGCCCAGCGTTGCCGCGCCGGGGCTGGATCCAGCTGCAGATCCCGTCCCCTGCCGTGCATGAGGAGCTCCAGGGCCCTAAATGGTTTAGCACACCCCCTCCTCATCCTCCTCCTCCTCATCCTCATCCTCTTAGGCCGCGCTGGCGCAGCAGATGCGGCCGGAGCCCATCGGGGCAGTTAGGGCCGGATCGGTTACGGGCGGGATTAGGGAGGCTCCGCTCCCCAGGGCTCGGATTTGGGTCTGAAACCGTGGGCTTGGCCTGGCGGGGGCTCAGCTGGAGCCGGGACCCTCCTCATCCTCACTGGGCTGCCCAGGGTGAATCCCACAGGGACCCCTCGGGATGGGACCCCGAATATTCCCAATTTCTCCTAAAACAATCGGGGGTCTCTCCTATGTCCCTGAGGTCTCTCGGGGGTCTCCCCTGGCGCTGGGCAGGGGGAAACACGGGGGAAACGGGAAAAAACCCCAAAAAACACAGCGAAAAACGCAATAAAATATTGGGAAAACGGGGGAAAAACCGAATAAAACAAGGGGGAGAGAAACCCAATGAAACATTGGGAAAACGAGGAATAAACCCAAGAAAACAAGGGGGAAGAAAACCAATAAAACATGGGGGAAAACAGGGAATAAACCCAAGAAAACACGGGAGGAAAAACCCAAGAAAACACGGGGGGAAAAACCCAAGAAAACACGGGGGAAATGGGGAAAAAACCCAAGAAAACAAGAGGGGGGAAAGGCAATAAAACATGGGGGAAAACGGGCAATAAACCCAAGAAAACATGGGCAGGGGAAACCCAAGGGAAATCAGGCAAAAACCTAAGAAAACACTGGGAAAAATAGGAAAAAAAAACCAAAGGGAAAATAGGAAAAAACCCCAAAAAACCAAAAAAAACCCCAAGAAAGCACGGGGAAAACGGGAAAAAAAAAAAAAACAAACAAAACCCAAGAAAACACTGGGGAAACGGGGGGAAACCCCAAGAAAACACGGGGAAAACGGGAAAAACCACACGGTGAGCGCTTCGAGGGGAGCACAGGGGATAGAGGAGCGGGGCTGCCTCAGGTGGGGCCGGGACCCCCGAGAGCCGCGCGGGGCTGGGGGGGCCCCGAGGAGGATCTGGGGGTCCCGGGGGGCAGCGCTGGCAGCAGATGGCCGGGGGCAGCTTGGCCGCACCTGCCCCTCCTCTCCTGCCCTGCCCTCGCTCGGGTTCGTCTCTTTACCCAGCGCGGCGTCATCCCCATCCCCACATGGCTGCGAACTTCCCGGGGAACAGGGAATGGAATGCGCGGCTTTAGGAGCGTGTTTTCAATAGATAAAAGATGTTAAATATAGATTTTTAAATATTTTATATATATGTATATATATATATGTGTATGTATATATATATATGTATATGTATATATGTATATATAGTATATATATGTATATATATTTAATATACTTTTATACATATATGTATATATATGTTTTAATACACCTATATAAAATATATTTATTAATAATGTATTAAAGTATATTTATTTATATATAAATAAATAAATATATTTTATATAAAAACATATTTATATATAAATATATATAATATGTATAAAATATAAAAAATACATTTATTAATGTATCTATATATAAAATATTTATTTACATATTAGATATAAATATATACTTATATAAAAGTATATTCTATATATAAAATATACTTATATATAGTTTTAATATACTTATATATAGATACAAAAATACATATTTATATATAATATAATATATATAATATATATATATAATATATATAATATAATATAATGCATCAATAATTTAATAAATAATTGTATAATAACTAATATATATAATAAATAAATAGTATAATGCACAGAAAATAATGCATAAATATACGAACAAAACTTATTATATGGGATCTAATTTGTGTAGAAATGCATATAAAATATGTAAATGCACCATCGAGTATAATAGGTGATTGGATAAAATATATGTATAGCACATACAGATATCCTATATTATTATGTATAAATATATATTTTTATTGCCATATATTACTATAAATATTTTATGTATAATTTAATTTTTATATTTTATATATTATATATTTTAATGTATTATATATTTTTATATAATTATTATATATTTTATATTTCCATTTTATTTCCCGCTCTGTCCGAGCCGGGAGCGATTTCCCAGCCCTCTGTGTGACCCTGGGGGCACCGGCTTCGTTTGGCACCATCGGTGGGGAAATTTGGCATTTGGGACCCTGCAGGAGCCGCTGGCAGGACCCCTCCAAGAGATCCGTGTCACCCCCGTGTCACCCCCACATCACCCCCATGTCACCCCCATGTCACCCCCCTTGTCCCACCCCGTGTCACCCCCAGTGTCACCCGCGTGTCACCCCCGTGTCACCCCCATGTCACCCCCGTGTCCCACCCCGTGTCACCCCCAGTGTCACCCGCGTGTCACCCCCGTGTCACCCCCATGTCACCCCCGTGTCCCACCCCGTGTCACCCCCATGTCACCCCTGTCTCACCCTCAGTGTCACCCCCGTGTCACCCCCATGCCACCCCCCATGTCACCCTTGTGTCACCCCCAGTGCCACCCCGGTTGCGGGGACACCCCGTGTCCCCCCAAAGCCGCCCCCTCCCCGCTTTCCCAGCGCATTTCTATAAATCACGCTGTGGCATCGCCCCCTCCCCGCGCGGGGTTCGGGGTCACCCGTGACCCCCGGCAGATGGCGCGGGGCCCGCCAGCCCTGCCCGGGACCATCTGTCAGCGGCTCCGAGCTCCGAGCTCCCCGCCCTGGGACCCCCCGGCCGCGCCTGCAGGAGGAGGGGACGGGGACAGCGCGGGGGGCTGGTGGCTGTCACCCCTCCACAACACGGGACCCCCCAAATCTGGGAGTGAGCAGCAGAAGGGGTTTTGGGGGGTCCCGGTGTCTCAGGGTGGGCAGGGGGCTTGTCCCGAGTGTGGGGTGTCATCTCCACAGCCTGGGGAATGCAGGAGGAGGGGATGAGGACAGCGGGGGGGGGCTGGTGGCTGTCACCCCCCCAAAACACGGGACCCCCCAAATCTGGGAGTGAGCGGGAGAAGGGGTTTTGGGGGGTCCCGGTGCCTCGGGGCTTGTCCTGACAGTGGGGTCTCATCTCCACAGCCCGGGGGTCCGGTCTGGGGGTCCCGCTGCACCCCGGGCTCTGCTTGGAGCCCCCGGGGGCGGTGCTGGAGCAGCTGCAGCCCCGAGCAGCCCCAGCCCGGGGGATTTGGGGGCTCTGGGGAGCCGCGGCCCCGGGGAGGGCTCAGCTGGGCCGGGGCAGAGCCGAATTCCCGGGGAGGGGCTCCAGGGGACAGAGCCCCCGGGAGCGGTGGGGTCCAGGGGGGGACAAAGCCTCGGGGGGGCTCAGAGAGGGAGAAATGGGGCGCGAGGAGGGGGATAAAGGGGGGGCTGCTCTAAGGACACCCCGAACCCAGCGGTACTCCAGCCAGGGCAGTGTTTATTCCGCTCACGATCCTCCTTTCCGTGCCAAATCCTTCCCTTCCCTTCTGAGCCCGGGCCCGCCACGCGCGGCGGGGTCTGGGGGTGTCCCCTCGTGGGGGTCCCCTCGTGGGGGTCCCCCGTTCGGTCCCGGGCCGGGCCCTCAGCGTGGCCGCTCCCGTCCCGCGGCCCCCCGAGCCCCCTCAGGGTGACACCACTCAGGGTGACGTCATCCTCAGGGTGACGTCACGGCTCAGGGTGACGTCACCGCTCAGGGTGACATCACGTAGGCGGTGGCGATGAATCTCCGGCCGCCATCGTAGGTGGTCTTGGTCCAGGGGTAGGTCTGCACGCTGAGGCGGTGCCCGCCCAGGCTCAGGTGGCACCTGTGGGGACACCAACACCTGTCACCGCCCTGCTCTGTGTCTGTGCCCCATAGAGGGGGCTCTGGGGGGCTCTTGGTGTCCCCACAGCCACGATGCTCCAGCCCTGAGCCCCTCATCCCACAACCCCATCTCCAGGGTGCTCTTGGTGTCCCCAACCAATGCTGTTCCATCCCCATCCCCTTCACCATTTCCATTTCCATTTCCATTTCCATTTCCATTTCTATCTCTGTCCCATAAATCCCATCCCCATCCCATCCCTCCCCAAATTCAGGGCCAGCCTCAGCCCTGATGGGGCTCAGGGAGGCCTTGCTGGCCCCAGAGCCAGACTTGGGATGGACAGAAGAACATGGGATGGACAAGACACAAGTTCACAGAATGGACAGAGAGGACTCAGGATGGACAGAGAGGACTCAGGATGGACAGAGGGATGTGGAATGGACAGAGAAGGACTCAGGATGGACAGAAGGACTCGGGATGGACGGAGAAAGATTCTGGATGGACAGAGAAGGACACGGGATGAGCAGAGGGACTTGGGATGGACAGAGGGACCTGCAATGGGCAGAGAAGGACACGGTTGGGCAGAGAAGGACTCAGGATGGGCAGATGGACATAGAATGGACAGAGAAGGACTTGGGATGGACAGAAGGACTCGGGATGGACAGAAGGAATCGGGATGGACAGAAGGACACAAGTACACAGAATGGATAGAGAGGACTCAGGATGGGCAGAGGGACGCAGAATGGGCAGAGAAGGACACAGGACGGACAGAGGGACACAGGACGGACAGAAGGACGCAGGGTCAGCACTCACGCCCGGCCGGGCCGCGCGAGGAAGCAGAGGGTGTAGAGGCCGAACTCGAACTCGGGGCTGCAGCCGATGAAGGCCGAGCCCACCTCCTTGTAGAAGCCGTCCCAGCTGAACTGGAGCCCCAGCACGTCGGGGTACGTGTCCCACTGGGGGAGAGGGGTTTGGGCTCAGCAGGGTGGGATCCCCCCCAGCCCAGCCCAGCCAGGAACCCCCCCAGCCCCTCAGGGAGGGTCCAGAGCAGCTCCTGGCTAGGTTGGGGGGTCCCAGCAGAGCCCCCCAGCCCAAAATCTCTCCCTCAAGGCTTGGGAGCCCCTCCTGCCCCCAGCATGGGGGGTTCTGGCCCTTCCCACCCTGCAGCGGGGATGGGGCAGGGGAAGCATCCCTGATTTGGGGGTTCATCCCCGTGGGAGCCCCCCTGATCTGGAGGTTCATCCCCGTGGGAGCCCCCCTGATCTGGGGGTTCATCCCTGTGGGAGCCCCCCTGATCTGGAGGTTCATCCCCAGCCCCCCGAGCTCTCACCGGCCCGTCGAAGTTGTGGCTGAAGTAGTTGAGGACGCCCTGCTTTTCCAGGAGGTAGAAGCGGATCCAGTTGTGGAATCCGGACACTTTTCCCTTTTTCACCTCCCCTAAAACACAGAGGGGACAGCAGGGTGAGCCCCGGGTAGGGCAGTACCTGAGAACACCTGGGGAGAATATACCTGAGAACAGGAGCTCAAAACCTGCCCGGGGAGGGCTGCATGTACCTGAGAACCCCAGGCAGCGCGGTACCTGAGAACAGGTGCTGGAAATTGGGGCGGGACTGCACCTACCTGAGAACAGGTGCTGGAAATTGGGGCAGGGCTCCACCTACCTGAGAACACGTGCTCAAAGCCGCTGGAATCCCGCTCCCCATCCCCTCGGGAGTACAGACCGAACCACATCTGGTTCAGGTCCTGCAGGAACTCCTGCTCGGAGCTGTAGCGATCTGCAGGGAAAGGAGGGGACACAGGGAGGGGCAGAGTTGGGGGTCTGGGTGCTGGGAAATTCAGATTTTCTGTGTGACACACTCTGACCCCCCGGAGAGCGCTGCGTTTGACCTGAGGCCATGGAGGAGTGCTACCAATCAATTACAAAATTAATTAATAGCAGTGGGATTACGGGTATGTGGTTTGATTAGAAGTGTGTAATGTCACAGGGTGGAAAACGTAGAGTTTAAGGATTTAGAATATAGAAATAAATATGGAGCAAGATGGAGGTTTTAGGTTGTTCTTCCTGGGTTTGGGTGGTGTTTTGTAATTGGACAAAAAAAGCCCACATTGCAGACTTTGAGTGATTAGTTATTGGGTTGAAAATGAAAATAATTTAAGTGTCATTTATTAATTAGATAGTTTAGCCTTAAAACATCTTGCAACAAGAGATTGTTGGCCATTTTGTGCCTGGTTAATAAAGGACTGCAGAACTCACTGCTGTGAGACTGTAACGCGGGTAAAAAAAGATAAACACCTGAGTCTGAATGTGAAATATCCTAACACAGATTAGAAACAATAAACACCTGAATCTGAATGTAAAATTGAATATGAATGCAAAATATCCTAACATGGATAAATAATAAACACCTGAGTCTGAATGTGAAATATCCTAACACAGATTAGAAACAATAAACACCTGAATCTGAATGTAAAATTGAATATGAATGCAAAATATCCTAACATGGATAAATAATAAACACCTGAGTCTGAATGTGAAATATAATATGAATTAGAAACAATAAACACCTGAGTCTGAATGTGAAACATAACATGGATTAGAAATAAGAAACACCTGAGCTGAGGAAGAGATTTTTTTTTTTTTTTTTTTTTTTTTTTTGTGTTTACAGGGATTCCTGTGAGCCAGAGAGAAGTTTGATAAGAGGATCCGTGTTTAGCCCTGAAAGAATTTCCTACCAAGGTCGTTGACATAGAAACCAAGAAAGAAAAGGATAAATAAGAGAAACCTGCAATTATTGCAATGAGCACTTTGTTTGTGTCTCGTGAGCAATGAGCGAAGTGTAAACTTAGGAGTTTTGTAAGGATGTGTAAAAAGCATGCATGTTCAAATAAAAACGGGGTTTTTAAAATAAAAAAAATTTAATTAATTACATTAAGTATTTAATTAAAATTAAAAATTAAATTAAAAAAATATTTTAAAGGCCTCCTGAAAATGGAGTGTGCTGCTTGGGACTGTCTCCCCTTGGGATTCCCCCATTCCCCATCCCTGCCCCACACTCACTTTTCCCCTGCAGGAACACGAAGAGTTTCTTCATCAGCTCCGTTTCCATCACCTCCTGGAGGAACCGCTCCTGCTCCCGCAGCTCCTCGGCCGTCACCTCCTCCTCCCTGCCCGTGGCCCTCTGGTAATTATCCAGCAGCTTAATGAAGCTGGCGTAGGTGGGCTTGGAGAAAAGCGCCTCGTTCACGTATTTGTAGAGCCTGGGGGAGAATTGCTGGGATTGCAGCGCCTTCCCCACCCCGCTCTCCCTCCCCATTGTCCCCCCCGGTGCCACTCACGGCTGCGGGGACCGGTCCTGCTTGTCGCCGGTCTCATCGGGGCCCGCCAGGTGCTGCGGGTTTAGGGCGATGTCGCTGGGCCGGGCTTTGTTGTGGTCCAGCCCGTAGAGCTGCTCCGAGAGCTCCAGCAGCTCCTGCTCCGAGATGGAAGCGCTGCTGCTCGAGAATCCGTCTGCGGGGACAGCAGGGGCTGGGCACGGCTCGGGGGTCCGGGGAGAGGGGGGGGATCCGTGGAAAAGTGAAGGGGATGCAGCAGGATCCATGGAAAAGTGAGGGGGATCCATGGAAAAGTGAGGGGGATCCATGGAAAGGTGAAGGGGTCCATGGAGAAGTGAAGGGATCCATGGAAAAGTGAGAGGGATCAATGGAACAGTGAGAGGGATCCATGGAAAAGTGAAGGATCAATGGAAAAGTGAGGGGATCCAGCTGGATCCATGGAAATGGGACGGGATTCCCAGAGGAACAGGTGACACATCAAGGAATAGGGGGAACACCCCAAGAAGTAAAGGGGGACATCCCGAGGAATGGGGGACACACATCCAGAAATAGAGGGTGACACCCCAAGGAGTGGAGAGGACACCCCGAGACACCTGGGGACGGTTCTGTCCCTCTAAACTCACCGCGGCTTCGAGCTCCACCCTCGGCGCCTTCCCCACCTGTGGAACAGAGAGGAAAAGGAGCTCAGGGCTTGGGGACACCTTGGGGACACCTTGGGGACCTGCCGAGGCTCAGACCCACCCCCGGGACACCCCGAATCCCTCTCACCGGGCCCGCAGTGCCTCTCGTGGTCCTCGCAGCAGTTGTGCTCTGCGCGGCACTCGGGGTGACAGTGACACTCGTCCTCCTCATTGAAGGGCTCCCCGCAGCGTCCCTCGCACGAGTCGGGGGCTGTGTACAGATCTGGGGGGACACAAACAGGGGGTGGCACTCAGGAGGGGCTGAGTGTGGCCACCCCCACCCTGGGGCATCCCCGTGTCACCCTCTGTCCCCTCCTGGGCCAGCCTCACACAGCCCGAGAGCCATCGGGGATCTTTGTCACCAGGGTCGCTCCTCTCGGGCTGTGTTTGTCACAACCTCAAGGTGACACTGGGGAACTGCTCCCCGTGATTCACCCTGGGATGATCCCCAGGGCCCCGGGTCCCCCTGGAGCTGCTCCCCGTGATTCACCCGGGATGAGCTCCAGGTCCCCAGGCCAGCTCCAGGCAGGCCAGGAGCCATCAGGGCTCTTTGTCACCAGGGTCGCCTTTCTCAGGCCGTGTTTGTCACAACCTCAAGGTGACACTGGAGAACTGCTCCCCATGATTCACCCCGGGATGAGCCCTGGGCCCCCTGGAGGAGCTGCAGCATTCCAGGCAGCTTCGTTTGCACGTGCTGGGAAAACTGGGAAAACTGGGAAAACTCCTTCCCGAGCTGTTCATAATGAGCAGCTGCTGAGCACCTGCGTGGTGACGCAAAGCAAAGCTATAAATAGCAGCGGTGGAGCCTTGGAGGGGACAAGGGACACTCTCAGAGGTACAAGGGTGGCCCTGTGCTGCAGGGTGACCCTGTCCCACAGGCTGTCCCTGTCCCAGCAGGGTGTCCCTGTCCCAGAGGTGTCCCTGTCCCATAGGGTGTCCCTGTCCCACAGGCTGTCCCTGTCCCAGCAGGGTGTCCCTGTCCCATAGGGTGTCCCTGTCCCACACGGTGTCCCTGTCCCAGCGGTGTCCCTGTCCCACAGGCTGTCCCTGTCCCACATGGTGTCCCTGTCCCACACGGTGTCCCTGTCCCACAGGCTGTCCCTGTCCCAGCAGTGTCCCTGTCCCACACGGTGTCCCTGTCCCACAGGCTGTCCCTGTCCCACACGGTGTCCCTGTCCCAGCGGTGTCCCTGTCCCACATGGTGTCCCTGTCCCAGAGGTGTCCCTGTCCCACAGGCTGTCCCTGTCCCAGCAGTGTCCCTGTCCCAGCAGTGTCCCTGTCCCACACGGTGTCCCTGTCCCACAAGGTGTCCCTGTCCCACAGGTTGTCCCTGTCCCGCACTGTGTCCCTGTCCCAGCTGGCAAAGGCAGCCCTGGAGCAGCGGGCGTTGCCCTCCCTGGCACAGCCGCTGCAATCTCCCGACATCTGAGGCACCGCAGGTTTGCCCAACCCGGGTGAAAGGTGGCCCCGGGGCAAATCCTGATGTGGCTCATCCTGTCCCGGGACACTCGGGCGATGACAGCGACATCCAGGCCGTGAGGGTGGCATCGAGGTGATGACAGTGACATCGAGGCCATGAGGGTGGCATCAAACTCCCCAACACTGCTGCCTTCCCTCCTTGTTTGTCCCCTTTGTCACTTCACCACAATTATTTGTGCCTGATGATGTCACCCTGGCCCTGCAGGTGCTGAGGGATCCCTTGGCTCCCTCTCCCCACCAAATCCCAGCTCCGGTTTTGGTTTTCCCTCCTGGCTTCCCATCCCCTGTAAATCCTTTAAACAGCATTATTTCAGCAGGGAGGGTCTTGAGGTTCTCCTGAAGCCCTGGATAAGAGCTGGGAGAACCTCCATGGCAGGGACACCCCATGGATGGGGGGCTCAGAACCTCCATGGCAGGGACACCCCATAGATGGGGGGCTCAGAACCTCCATGGCAGGGACACCCCATGGATGGGGGCTCAGAACCTCCATGGCAGGGACACCCCATGGATGGGGGGCTCAGAACCTCCATGGCAGGGACACCCCATGGATGGGGGGCTCAGAACCTCCATGGCAGGGACACCCCATGGATGGGGGGCTCAGAACCTCCATGGCAGGGACACCCCATGGATGGGGGGCTCAGCGCTGCCCAGACCCTCCCAGTGTGACCGGTCCAGCCCCAGCCCCATTCCCCCAATGAGCTGCACTGGGGTAAACCCCCCTGGCTCAATCATCGCTGCTTGTCCAGCCTCAATCCCGGCCGGATTGTGCAAGGCAGGAGCTGCCCACGCTCCCCCGTCACTGCCGAGCCCGTTCTGGTGCCGGTCCCGAGTGGCCCGGGGCTGTCACAGCATCCCGAGCGTGTCCCGGCAGTGTCACAGCATCCCGAGCGTGTCACAGCATCCCGAGCGTGTCCCAGCAGGGCCCCGACCCTGACTCAGCCCTCGGAGGGGCGGGCTCAGCATCATCCGAAATCCACAATCCCCAGTGACAAATCCCCAATGCCACGGAGAACCTGAGCAGTCTCAGGGCAGAGGAACTGCTCCTTCTCCTCACTGAGACATGACCCTAAATCCCTAAATCAACCCTAAACCGACCCTAAATTGCTGCAGCATCCTCAGCTGTTCCTGGAGGGGCGATGGGAGAGGTGGGCTTGGCATCATCCCAAATCCTAAATTCCCAAATCCTAAATTCCCAAATCCCCAACGCCACAGAGCACCTGAGGGGTCTCAAGGCAGGGGAACTGCTCCTCCTCCTCACTCAGACACGACCCTAAATCCCTAAATCAACCCTAAATCGACCCTAAATCTCTCTAGGGTTCTCAGTTGTTCCTGGAGGGGTGATGGGAGAGGCAGACTCAGCATCATCCCAAATCCTAAATTCCCAAATCCTAAATTCCCAAATCCCCAATGCCACGGGGCACCTGAGGGGTCTCAGGGCAGGGGAACTGCTCCTCCTCCTCACTCAGACACGACCTTAAATCCCTAAATGGACCCTAAATCCCTAAATCAATCCTAAATCGACCCTAAATCGCTGCAGGGTCCCCAGCTTTTTGGGAGAGCTTTTTTTGGGAGAGCTGGAAACGCCACAGGGGCGGTGGCCTGGGACAGAAGGACACAAGGACAGAAGGACAGAAGGACACAGCCCATCCACACCCAGCCACCCTGGGGTTTTTGGCTGATCCTGCCCCAGGATTTTTTGGCTGATCCTGCCCCAGGATTTTCTGGCTGATCCTGCCCCAGATTTCCTCTGGCTGCACAAAGCACAGAAATATTTCTCTCTCTCACGGTGTCCAGGGTAAGGGGGGTTGTTCCCTGCCCAGCTCCATCCTCCCAGCTCTGGGGAGGTGCCGGAGCTCTCCCAGTGCTCCCAGTTTGCTGTCGGGCACGGGGATGAGTCAGCTCAGCCAGAGCCGCGTCCTCGAGCCCCTGGCCTGACTCAGGACCCGGTTCCTGCAGGAAAACACAAATCCAAACCCAGCCCAGCTCCAGGAGGGGCCATCTGAAGGGCAAAGGAACTTGGAACAGAGCTGCGGACACCCTGAGCTTCCCAAACCCTCAGCTCCTGCCTCCAAACCTGCAGGTGAGCCCTGCCTGGGGGACAATCAGGGGAAAGCTCCCACTGCCCACACCAGGAGAAGTGGAGAGGTTCCAGGGCCAGCAGACAGGTCCTGCAGGCGGCCAGGACTGGCCACAGGGCAGCCGAGCTCCCCAGGCACCTTCACCAAGGGCTTTCCTTCTGGAACAGCTCAGGGCTCACGTGGGAGTTTGGGAACTCAGGATTCACACAGGAAATTTGGGGACTCACAGAGGAGTTTGGGAACTCAGGACTCACATGGGAAGTTTGGGAATTCACAGAGGAAATTTGGGAACTCACACAGGAGTTTGGCAACTCAGGATTCACTCGGGAAATTTGGGAACTCAGGATTCACATGGGAAATTTAGGAACTCGGGAGTTTGGGAACTCAGGACTCACTCAGGAGTTTGGAAACTCACTCAGGAGTTTGGGAACTCAGGACTCACACAGGAAATTTGGGAACTCAGGAGTTTGGGGACTCAGGACTCACTCAGGAGTTTGGAAACTCCTTCTCCCAGCCCCACGCAGGTTTGGAGCCTCTCCCGTGAGCTGGCCTTGCAAAACTGCTCATCTCTCATCCCAGGGGGACTCATCCTCTCCTGGGCCATCAGATACGAGCTCCTGGCGCCGTCGGGGGTGATGAAATCCCGTCCTCAGTGCCAGGGCATCGCAGTTCAGGCTTTGTGCAAGAACTCAGCGCCTCCTCACCCCCGTGGGATCCCGGCTGCCAAATCCTGGTGGCCCTGAGCTCCTCCTTAAACCCAGACCCCTCTGAGCCCCCCCTGGGCACCTCGGGGTCGGGTCTGGGCTGCGTTTGCCACCTGAGCTGCCCCACAGGGGGAAGGTGGGTGAGGGATTGGGCTTGGAAAACACCCAGAGCTGCTTTTCCGTGGAAAGGAGGAGCCAGAAGGAGATTCCTTGAGCTTTGCAGGACCAAGGCGGGCTCAGACACACCCGGAGCCCACTGGTGGGCCAGGGGAGTTGGACAATCCACCCCCAGCCCGGGCTGGATTTCCAGCATGGAAAATCTCCTTCTCTTTGCCCCACGGAGCCCGGGCAGCTCCATCCCAGTTATCCCAGTTCTCCCAGTAGCGCCGAGCTGCTGGCCCCCATCCCCTACAGCCCCCCCGGGTTACTCACGGCCGGACACGCAGCCCAGGGCGATTCCTGCCCCCAGCAGGAGCATCCAGGGCTCCATCGTCCCTCGGGAGCTGCGGGATGGGGTCGGGAGCGCCGGGATCGGGTCCGGAGTGCCGGGATCGGGCCGGGAGCGCCGGGATCGGGTCGGGATCGGGTTGGGATCGGTCGGGATCGGGTTGGGATCGGTCGGGATCAGGTCGGGAGCGCCAGGATCGGTCTGGGAGCGCCGGGATCGGGTCGGGAGTGCCGGTATTGGGTCGGGATCGGGTTCGGAGCGCTGGGATCGGGTCGGGAGCGCCGGGACAGGGCTGGGAGTGCCGGGATTGGGTCGGGAGCTCCGGAATCGGGTTGGGAATGCCGGGATCGGGTCCGGAGCGACGGGATCGAATCGGGAGTGCCGGGATCGGGTCGGGAGTGCCGGGATCGGGTCGGGAGCTCCGGGATCGGGTCGGGAGCTCCGGGATCGGGTCGGGATAGGGCCGGGAGTGCCGCAGCTCCCCGTTGCTCCCGGCTTTTTGTGGGTCCCACGGGGGGGAGGAGGGAGGGGCGTGATGGCAGCGAGGGCTCCCCGGGCGGGCTGCACCCCAACTTGGCCAAAACTCATTAAGCGCGCGGCTAATTACAGGCTGCCCGCAGTGGGAGGAGGGCCGGTAAATCCAGAATCCCGGGCTTGGCTCCGCAACCCCCGGGGGCGGCCGAGGCTGCGCGGGGAGGGTCCCGGGGGGCTTTGCCCACTCCCCCAGAACGGGGGGCACAGCCGGGTCCTGACTGGAGCTGGCACCGGTGTGAACTGGGAGCGGCGTTAACTGGGGGGAATGAGCTCTCCTAACTCAGCTCTGGAGGTTGTGACCCCTCCTCTGGCACGGATCGGCCTCGTTGGAGCCTCCAGGAAAGCCCAAAACTCCAGCACAGCCCTGGGGGGAGGTTTGGGGTCATCCCAGCCTGGTCCAGAGCCCAGAGCTGCCCCAGGGACCCTCCCCAACCCTGGGGGGCTCAGGTCAGGCCTGGGGGGGTCACAGCCCCTTCTCTACACAGCCAACCCCGATGGGAAATGTTGCCAGCCTGGAGCTGAGCAGGGAATTTTCAGGGAGATTTTCAGAGATTTTCAGAGAGCCCCAGGGGCACCACCAGGCTCTGCCTCCTCTTCCTCACTCCCTGGCAGGTTTTCCTGGCAAACCTCATCCCAAAGCCCGCAGGATTTGCTCCAGAAACTTCTCCACCTCCTCACCAGCTCAGGAGTGGCCAACCCCGGCTGGTCCTGGTGGTCCAGAGCCCTCTGGCCTGGCCTGGGGCAGCTCCAGGCAGGGAAAGCATTTGGGGGCACCCATGGAACCCGACCCCAATGATTTGGGAGCAGCCACAGCCCCAGGACAGGGTGAGAGGCTCCCACCCTGTGCCCCCCACCTGGGCAGGTGAGACCCCACCCCAAACAGCTCCCGAGGATGCTGGGGTGATGCTGGGATCCCTCCCGGAGCAGGGAGCGGCCCCTGCTGTGCCAGCTGGCACGGGAGCGGCGTTTGGTGCAACAAGGGCCGGGTTTGGAGCTCCCTCAGCCCTCAGTCATTTCCTGAGCTGTCCCCTCCTGGTGCCAGCGCTGTGTCACCTCGCCTGGGGCAGCTCCGGGGCCGTCCCCAAGGTCACATCGGGGGTGGAGGAGAAGAACGGGGAGCACAGCCATGAGTACAAAAATACCTCTATTGCTCTGCCTCGCCTGCCCGGAGCTCAGCGGGGCCGGATCTGAGTCCAGGGCCGAGCTCTGGGGGGCTCCAGCACAGCCGGGGGCCATGGGAGCAGAGCCAGGGGCTGCCCCGCCGCCGGCAGCTGGGACCCCAACCCTGCTCCGGAACCCCATCCTTGCTCTGGACCCCCATCCTTGCTCTGGATCCCCATCCTTGCTCTGGACCCCCATCCCCATTCCGGGCCCCCATCCCTGTTTTGGGCACCCATCCCCATTCTGGGACCCCATCCTCACTCCTAGACCCCCATCCTTGCTCTGGACCCCATTCCCATTTTGGGCCCCCATCCTCACTCTGGGCCCCCATTCCTGTTCTGGTGGTCCGAGGATGGTCCCCCATCCCCATTCTGGTCCCCTATCCTCGGTCTGAACTCCCATTCCTGTTCTGGTGGTCCAAAGATGGCTCCCCATCCTCAGTCTGATTCCCCATCCCCATTCTGGGCCCCCATCCTCGGTCTGAACCCCCATTCCTGTTCTGGACCCCCATCCGCACTCCAGACCCTATCACCATTCTGGGCCCCCACCTTTGCTCTGGAGTCCCCATCTCCACTATGGGCCCCCATTCCCTGATGTGGTCCCCCATTCCCATTCTGGGCCCCCATCCCTGCTCTGGGCCCCCATCATGGTTCTGGAGCCCCATCCTCACTCTGTGACCCCCTCCCAATTCCGGGCCCCCATCTTTGCTCTGGACCCCCCATCCCCATTCCGGGCCCCTATTCCAGCTCTGGGCCCCCATCCTTGGTCTGGATCCCCCATCCCCATTCCGGGCCCCCATCCCCATTCTGGGCCCCCGTCCCCATTCCGGGCCCCCGTCCCCGCTCCAGCCCTGCTGCCCTCAGGGCTCCAGCTCCCGGGAGAGCTTCAGCAGCTCCTTCTGGCTGTCGATGGCCCTCAGGTGCTGCAGGTAGGCCCAGGTGGACACGGGGTTCCTCACGCTCAGGGACTGCTCCGAGCCTGTGGGGAAGGATGAGATCAAGGCTGGGGCACAGACTACTGAGCCTGTCCAGGATCCCTGTAGGACCACCCCATGGACCCCCTGTGACACCCCAAAACCTCCCCAAACTGCTCTGGACTGGCTCATGGATACTGCCATAGATCCTTCCATAGATCCATCCATAGATCCATCCATGGATCTCTGCATGGATCCCTCCATGGATCCTTCCATGGATCCCTGTAGGACCACCCCATGGACCCCCTGTGTCACCCCAAAACCTCCCCAAACCGCCCTGGAGTGGCTCATGGATCCCTCCATGGATCCTTCCATAGATCCATCCATGGATCCATCCATAGATCCATCCATAGATCCATCCATGGATCTCTGCATGGATCTCTCCATGGATCCTCCCACAGATCTCTCCATAGATCCATCCATGGATCCCTGCATGGATCACCCCATGGACCCCCTGTGACACCCCCAAACCTCCCTGGACTGGCTCATGAATCCCTCCATGGATCCTTCCATAGATCCATCCATAGATCCCTCCATGGATCCTTCCATGGACCCTCCATGAGGTCTCTCCATCTCCATCCCCTCTCCCTCAGCTCAGGGACCCCCTCAGAGGGTTGGGGGTCCCCCGGGGCAGGGTTGGGGTCACAATGAGGAGCTCCAGACGTACACGTGGAGATCCTGACGGCCTTGGCGTCCTCGGGCCGGTGCGGGGAGCGGCTCCTCAGTGGGGACAGTGGCGCTGGGGGGCAGAAAGAGGGGGCTCAGCCTCATCCTCAGGGCTCCAGCCCCATCCCCAGGGGCTCAGCCCCATCCCCAGGGCTCCAGCCCCATCCCCAGTGTCTCAGCCCCATCCTCAGGGGCTCAGCCCCATCTCCAGGGTCTCAGCCCCATTCCCATGGGTTCAGCCCCATCTCCAGGGTCTCAGGCCCATCCTCATGGGTTCAGCCCTGTCCCCAGGGGCTCAGCCCCATCCCCAGGGCCCCAGCCCTGTTTGGGGACCCTCCAAGCCCCCTCCCCAGCTCCCTGGGGCTCTCACCGTGCGCGTGGCCCCGGCAGCGCTGCAGGACCCGCACGGTCTTGGCCATCATGTGCTGTGGGTGAGGCACAGAGGTCACCTGCTGCCACCTGGCCCCACCTGGATCCCCAAAATCTCTGTCCCCGCCACGGCTGTGCCAGAGCTCTGCCTGCAGGGCACAGCAGGGCCCTCGGAGGGGTCACCGCCCCGCTCTCACCATCTTCTCGAAGTTGATGAGGTTCTCGGCCAGGGTGCGGTTGCCCTCGTGGATGAAGGTCATGTCTGGGGGGGGTTTGGGGGTCAGAGCGGGGTCCTTGGGGAGCGCTGGGCACACCCGGGGGGTCCCCAAAAGCAGAGACCCACCTTTGAGCAGCAGGGGCACGAAGGGGATGATGGGGGGGCTCAGCTTGGCCACGGCCAGGCGATAGACACGGTGGTTCCACGAGGGGTCCTGGGGACAGGCAGGGACACGGGGGTGGGGGGGACAGGGGGGGACAGTGGGGGGACACGGGGGTGGGGGGGACAAGGGGGGACAGTGACACCCCCTCCCCATTGCTCCAGGGGCAAATCCCCCTGGGAAAGGGACACAGGGCAGGGAAAGGGGACATGGGGCAGGAAAGGGGGACATGGGGCAGGGAAGGGGACATGGGGCAGGGAAGGGGACATGGGGCAGGGAAAGGGGACACGGGGAAGGAAGGGGACGTGGGGAAGGGAAGGGGGACATGGGGCAGGAAAGGGGACATGGGGCAGGAAAGGGGGCACAGGGCAGAGGGGCTGTGCTCACCAACATCCTCTCCAGAGCCGAATGCAGCTTCCGGATCTTATGGGGCAATCTCTGTGTAGGGATGGGATCAGGAGCTGGCACCCCCCTGTCCCACCCCAGAGACCCCCCCTGTCCCACCCAGAGACCCCCAGCTGTCCCTCCCCAAAAACCCCCAGCTGTCCCACCCAGAGATCTCTGATTGTCCCTCCCCAGGTGTTGTCCCACCCCCCAGACCCTCCCCTCGCTGTCCCCCCTCTGTCACCTCCCAGGTCTTGGCCAGGCGAGTCACGGCCGTGTTGCTCACACCGAACATCACCGCGAAGAAGGAATTCAGGTTCTTCTGCTCCTTGAGGCTGCAGGAGGGGACGGGACCGGACGGGTCAGCCATGGGGACAGTGACAGTGACACAGGGACAGGGACAGTGACAGGGACTCACTGCGCCGCCAGCTTGATGAACTTGCGCAGGAGCTGCGCGCGCCGCCCCAGCTCGGGGCACAGGCACAGCTCGGTGGCCACCCAGAACTGCAGCTCGTTGAAGCGCCGCAGCACCCGCGCCAGGTTGGCCGTGGCCACCTCGCGGAACTTGTGCGGCCCCACGATGTAGTGAATCATCTCCACCTGCGAGAGAGGCGGCTCAGGGGCGTCCTGGAGCCCTTCCAGGCAGTGAGGGGTGTCCCAAACCCCTCCTGGCAGGTGAGAGGTGTCCCAAAACCCTTCCCCAGCAGGTGAGGGGTGTCCTGATCCCCTTTCCAGCAGGTGAGAAGTGTCCCAAAACTCTTCCCCAGCAGGTGAGGGTGTCCCAAACCCCCTCTCAGCATGTGAGGGGTGTCCCAAACCCTGTTCCCAGCAGGTGAGGGGTGTCCTGAGCCCCTCCCAGCCACTCCCACCACGGGCCACACCTGGTGGATGCTCTTGAAGAGGTTCCAGTCGTAGTCAGTGAGGTGGCTGGCCAGGTCCTTGGAGCTGATCAGGTCCAGGGTGTCCGAGGAGCCGGCGTGGGGGCCCAGCTGCTCAGGGTGGGGGGTCTGGGCACGGGACAGGACCCCTGACCCTTTCTGCTCTCAGTAGGGATGGGCACTCCAAACCGAGGCATGGCAGCCCCCAACCGCTCTGGGGGGTCCACCCGGTGCTGCCCACCCCAGACCCCCACCCCACACTCACCAGGCTGCCCAGCTCGTCCCTGCTGACCACAAAGAGCCTCTCGTTGAGGCCCAGGGCCGTGAACACCCCCACGGCGTCCTGCGGCAGCACCGCTCGCTCTGCGCGGAGGGAAGGGCGCGGTGACACCGAGGAGGGGACAGACACGGGGACAAGGCCACCCCGGGGTGTCCCCTCACCTCCGGCCGAGTTCACCCTGACCAGGACGTGCTCCCGGTCCCGGCGCAGCCGCGGCGCCAGCGCCCGCAGCACGTCCCGCACGGCGGCGTTGACCGGCAGCACCGCCACCAGGCACGAGTGGTCGGCCCTGAAGATCTCGTAGGGCACTGAGGGGGACAGAAGGGACCTCAAAGGGACAGAAGGGACCTCAGTGTCCCCGTGCTGCGGGGGACAGTCCCGCTGAGGGGGCAGTACCTTTGTCCTGCGCTCGCAGGGCGCAGGTGCTGTCCAGGATCGGCTCCTCGGGGCTCCCCAGCCACATTCCCGAGCTCCGCGCCTGGGGAAGGTGGGACACACAGGAGGACACGGCCACAGCCACCACCCCTCCTGTGGCGTGTCCCCAAAGGGCAGCGGGGACCCAGATCCTGCCCTGTCACCCCTCAGGGAGGGTCCCTACCTTGGGCTGGGGGGACACGCTGCCGTCACCGTTCTCCAGCCTGTGGGAAGGGGAGGGGGAGGATGGAGATGCCGTTCCTGGTGGGAACAGAACTGGGACCGGCCACCACCAGGGACTATGGCCACCCCTGAGATTGTGGCCACCTCCAGGGACTGCAGCCACCCCAGACCACCCCTCGGCCACCTCCGAGCCCCCCTGCCCTACCCAGCTGCATGTGCCACCCTCCCCATGGCCAGGAACCCCACACTGGGGACAAGGTGGCGCCAGAGCCACTCCAAAAGCTCCTCCCCAGGGCACCCGCGGTGGCATCAGGGGACACCGGGGGGACATCGGAGGACATCAGGGGACACCGAGGGGACATCGGGGGACATCAGGGGACACCGAGAGGACATTGGGGGACATGAGGGGTCATTGGGGGGACATCAGGGGACACCGGGGGGACACCAGGGGACATCGAGGGGACATTGGGGGACATCAGGGGACACTGGGGGACACCGAGGGACACCGTGGGGACTCACGTTCGGGGTCGCCGCCGCTCCTGGCCCTGCTCCTGGCACAGCCCGCCCAGCTGAGGGTCCTGGCTCGCCAGGTCTGCCAGGTTCTGCGGGGACAGGGGGCACAGGATGAGTGCAGGACAGTCCCTGCGGTGTCACCGTGCCACCCTGGCAGCGCCACCCCGGCCGTACCTGCAGCAGGGCCGTGGTGCTGCGGTCGCCCTGCAGCAGCCGCCCGTAGAGCAGCACCCACTGGCTGACCAGCCGCAGGATCTTGCGCCGTTTGCGCAGGGCGTACGAGGCCTTGTCCTGCTCCGAGCCCTCCAGCGGCTCCGCGCGGAAGCTGGCACCAGTCAAGGGCACCAGTGAAACGTGGAGAGGGGCAGGGACCCCCAAAATGGCACCCGGGAGATGGGGATGCACCCAAGGGCGCTGGAAGGGGATTTGGGGCCCAGTCCCGCACAGAAGGATACTGGTGCAGCAGGGCCCGGCAGAGCTGCGAGGTCGGCATGAACACGGTGTAGGTGAGCAGGAAATCCCCCAGCAGCGTGTCTGTGAGGGACAGGGCACTGTCACTGCTGTCCCCAGCGCCGTGAGGACACGGGGACCTCGCCAAGGATCCCCTGTGCCCTGCCTGGGGTGTCCCCACCAGGGACGGGGCACTGTCATTGCTGTCCCCAGCGCTGTGGGGACACGGGGACCCTGCTAAGGACCCTCCATGCCCTACCTGGGGTGTCCCCACCAGGGACGGGGCACTGTCACTGCTGTCCCCAGCGCCGTGGGGACACGGGGACCTGGCCAATGATGCTCCATGCCCTGCCTGGGGTGTCCTCACCAGGGACAGGGCACTGTCACTGCTGTCCCCAGCGCCGTGGGGACACGGGGACCCGGCCAAGGACCCTCCATGCCCTACCTGGGGTGTCCTCACCATGGGGCCCTGGCCAAGGATTCCCTGTGCCCTGCCTGGCCTGGTCTGGCCTGGCCTGGGGTGTCTCCACCAGACACAGGGCACTGTCACTGCTGTCCCCAGTGCCGTGGGCAGACGGGGACCCTGTCAAGGATTCTCTGTGCCCTGCCTGGGGTGGCCTGGGATGTCCCCACCATTGGGACCCCGCTGGTGGCGGGGCAGATTTTGTTCCTAAACCCTGCAGAAGGCGCTGGATCATTGGGGTGGGATCACAAATCCCCGGGGGATCCAGGATGGGATGACAAATCCCCGGGATCAGCTCCAAGGCAGTGCCCTGTCCCCGGCCGGGATTTGTGACCCTCTGGGGACACCTCCTGGGATTTGTGACCCTCTGGGGACACCTCCTGGGATTTGTGACCCTCTGGGGGACACCTCCTGGGATTTGTGACCCTCTGGGGACACCCCCTGGGATTTGTGACCCTCTGGGGGACACCCCCTGGGATTTGTGACCCTCTGGGGACACCTCCTGGCTCCCGGCTCGCCCGGCTTCTCCTCTCCGAAGGCAGAGGGAGACCGAGAGGCGCCGAGGAGCCGCTCCCGGCCTGGAGGAGCCGCTCCCCGCTCAGAGGAGCCGCTCCCGGCCCGCCCGGAGCCGCCGCCCTCTCCCGGCCTCGGCTTTTGGGGTTTTTAGAGAGCCCGGGGTGGCACCAGCGGGATTTGGGGTTGGACACCGGGAATGAGGAACCCCCTCGGTGCCGCTCCCCCAGCCTGTCCCCAGCCCCGTGTCCGGGTGGCTCTGGGATGGCACATGGGGACACCCCCACAGGGGGGACACCCCCACCTACCCACGGGGTCGTAGAGGGTGGCATCGAGCCGCATGAACTCCAGCAGGTGCTCCAGGATCTTCTCAGGTGTCCCGGCCATCACCAGGTACCTGCTGGGGACAGGAGGGACAGAGGTGACACCGTGGCCGTGGGCAGGGACACCACGGGCTGGTGACAGCGGTGCCGCCACCATAGGCTGGTGACACCACGGGCTGGTGACAGCATGGGCTGGTGCCACCATGGACTGGTGACAGCATGGGCTGGTGTCCCTGCTCCTTGTCCCCTTGTTCCTCCCAAAAACTGCCCCGAGGGAGGCTGGAAAGGGCAGAGGGGTGGCTCAGGGGACAAGGGTGGCACCTGCCACGAGGGGGAGAGGGACAGAAGTGTCACCTGATACTCGGGACGAGGACAGGGGTGTCACCTGCCACAAGGGACACAGGAGTATCATCTGCCGAAGGGGGACAGGGACAAGGGTGTCACCCACCAAAGAGGGACAAGGACAGGACTGTCACCTGCCACCAGGGGCACAGGAGTGTCACCTGCTGTGAGGGGAACAGGGACATGGCTGTCACCTGCCAAAGGGGGACGAGGACAGGAGTGTCACCCGCCACCAGGGGCACAGGACTGTCACCTGCCAAAGGGGGACAGGGACACGGGGTGTCACCCGCCACCAGGGGCACAGGACTGTCACCTGCCAAAGGGGGACAGGGACACGGGGTGTCACCCGCCACCAGGGGCACAGGACTGTCACCTGCCAAAGGGGGACAGGGACACGGGGTGTCACCCGCCACCAGGGGCACAGGACTGTCACCTGCTGCTCCGCGCCGAGGCCGCCTGGCCGCTGCCCCCCTGCAGGTCCTTCTGCAGCACCAGCACCACCTTGCCGTGCTCCTTCAGCCGCACCGTGTTGGCCTCCACGTCCTGGGGGCGATCCCGTCATCAGCCCGGCTGGGATTCCCCAAAATTCACCCCAAAATCCCCCCCCCAGAATCCCCCCCGGGCCCACCTTGAGGATGCGGTTGAAGTCCTGCTTGTCCACGCGCAGGAAGTGACAATTGTCCTCGCGCAGGAGGATGGTGGCCGCCCGCGGGGCGTCGTTCACCAGCGCCAGCTGCCCGAAATCGTCCCCCTCGTGCAGGGTGGCCACCAAGCCCTGAGGACAGCACGGGAGATGAGGGATGGTGACACACCAGTGTGTCCCCAGAGTGTCCCCACAGTGCAGAGTGGCCACCAAGCCCTGGGGACATCATGGAGGGTGAGACATGGAGACACTGGGGTGTCCCCAGAGTGTCCCCATAGTGCAGGGTGGCCACCAAGCCCTGGGGACATCGTGGAGGGGTGAGGGATGGTGACACTGGGGTGTCCCTGAGGTGTCCCCAGAGTGTTCCCCTCGTGCAGGGTGGCCACCAAGCCCTGGGGACAGCACAGGGGGGTGTGAGATGGTGACACTGGGGTGTCCCCAGCATGTCCCCATAGTGCAGGGTGGCCACCAAGCCCTGGAGAGGTGAGGGATGGTGACATTGGGGTGTCCCCAAGGTGTCCCCCCAGCGCAGGGACAAACCCACCTTGCCGTGGGTGACCACATTGACCGAGCCCTTCCAGATGATGTACCAGGAGGTGCCTTTGTCACCTTGGCTGAACACTGCACCAGGAAAAGGTGAAAATCCACAATTTTGGGAACAGCTCCGGTGTCCCCAGGCTGGGGACACCCCAGTGTCACCCACGGGGGACTCAGGGTGACTCACGGACGGTGCCTGCACGCTGGTGCCCCTCAAACATCAGCACGGCCGCCAGCTCCCGCTTCACCTGCTCAGGGGACAGCGCTGTCACCCCAGCTGGGCCAGCAGGGGACACGGGGATGGGGAATGGCGGGGAAGGCCCAAGGGAGGCACAGAAATTATCAGAGAGGATGTTTAGATGGAAGGAAAGGGGTGCAGAAGGATTTGGGGAGCCAGGACAGGAGCTGATGGGGTTCAGGAGGATTTGGGGGTGAGGGGACACCCTCAGGTTTGGGGACACGGCCGCGCTCACCGAGTTGGAGAGATGAGCCACGGCTTTGATGTGGAGCAGCTCCTCAAAGATCAGCTCCAGCTCGTCCTGCGTGCGCTGGGCAGGCCTGGGGGGGCCGGGGGGGGTCAGCGGCTCCCCGTGCCCCCCTCCCCAGCCCCTTCCCCTCTTTGGGTGACTCTGTTGGGTCCCCCCACCCTCAGCAGCCCTGTGGCCACTCCAGACCCCCCCGAGCCGGGTCCAAAAGGTGCCAAGGAGCCCCTGGGGCACTCACGGCTTGCGCAGGGCCATGGAGAGCAGCGCGTCAGGGCCCAGCTGCGCCAGGAACCCCAAAGCCTCCAGCAGCTCCTCGGGGTCCCGCGGCCCCGCGCCGGGCTCGGGGCTCAGCTCCAGCTCGGCAAAGCGGTAAAACTGCGTCTCCTTGTCCTGGAAGTGCCACTCCTGCCTCACTGCGGGGCGACAGCGGCCCTCAGCTCGGTTCTGCACCCCCTGAGCCCCCCAGAGCCCCCCAAAACCCCCTCACCGTGCGTCAGCACCCCGCTGTCCACCAGCACCTGCCCGATCCCCACGGCCTGGCCGCGCGTCTGCACGGCCGCGCCGGCGCTCAGCAGCCAGTCCACCAGCTCCTTCCCCGAGCAGCACTGCCTGGAGGGGGGCACAGGGGGTGAGAACCGCCCGGGGCAGCCCCCCCGGAGCCCCCCAGAGCCCCCCAGCCCACCGGTGGTGCCGCAGGTGGTGCTTGTGGTCGCGGATGAGGCCGGGCCGGGAGGTGCTCAGGTGGGCGAAGAGGAGCTTGCCCGCCCTCCGGATCTTCTCCGAGGATGCCTGAGGGCGGCGGGGGACAAGGGAGATCGTGGTGGGGGGGCTGGGCTGTCACCTGTCCCCTCAGTGCCCTGGGATTGCCATTGTCCACCCCAGGAATGGCTGAGGAGCATCCTGATGGCTCCAGGGTATGGGGGTGCTCCAGCCCTCAGCCCCCCAAATTCACCTCCCCAAATTCACATCCCCAAATTCACCTCCCCAAATTCACCTCCCCGGGGGCTTCCCCGGCCCCCCCACCTGGGTGATGCTGTGGCCATAGTCCAGGCTGGATTCCGAGTCCAGGAGCGGGGTCTGGAAAACCAAAGGGGAGGGGATTGGGGGGGCTGGGGGGGCTCTGCTGTGTCCCCATCACCCCACACTGCTGGGGGGGGGGGGTCCTGGCACCCCCAGAGCACCCCCAGCTCTTCACCAGGTGAGGGGCAACACCCAAATCCTGAATCCAGAACCCAGACCCTAAATCCAGAACCCAAATCCTGAACCTAGCATGGAAATTCTGAACCCAGCACCCAAATCCTGACCCCAGCACCCAGATCCTGAACCCAGCACCAATTTCCTGAATCCAGCACCCAAATCCTGAACCCAGCACCCAGATCCTGAACCCAGCAACCAAATCCTGAACCCAGCACCCAGATCCTGAACCCAGCATCCAAATCCTGAATGCAGTGCCCAGATCCTGAATCCAGCACCGAAATCCTGAACCCAGAATCCAAATCCCGAATGCAGCACCCAAATCCTGAATCCAGCATCCAGACCCTGAACCCAGCACCCAAATCCTGAACCCAGAACCCAGATCCTGAACCCAGAACCCAAATCCTGAATATAGAACCCAGATCCTGAATCCAACACCAAAATCCTGAACCCAGAATCCAAATCCCGAAAGCAGCACCCAAATCCTGAACCCAGCACCCATTTCCTGACCCCAGTCCCCCTCTCCAGCTCATATTTTCCCGCAGCTCTCCCCCTCGGGGATGCTCCGGGTAAAACCAAACGCAGGGAGGGCCGAGCCCGGCCCGGACCGCGGGGCAGAGGTGCCCGAGCTCCGAGCCCCGGCGGCGGCGCTGCCCACGGGCCCCGCGGCTCCCGGGCCCCTCCTGGCCACGGCCCTGGATAAACAAGCCCGGCCCGCACCCGTCGGACCAGTTCAGCTCCCGGCACCAGGAGCGCTCACCCGGCGCGGGGCACCCTCCGAGGGACGCCCACCCGCACGGGGGGCACCCCCAGAGGGGTTTTGGGGTCCCTATCCCCGCTGTGGGGGTCCCACAGAGCACGGGAGGGCACCCAAAAATTGGCGTCTGCAGGATCCTCCCGGGGTGTGGGTGGGGAGGTCGGGGCAATCCCGGATGGATTTCCAATTGAGGAGGGCAGGAATTAATTAGTGCAGGAGTTAATTAGTGCAGGAGTTAGTTAGTGCAGGATCCTCGAGGTGAACCTCCACCTGCTCCCAGCGCTTCTCAACGGCTCAGGAGGAACTGGAGGAGCCACGAGCGGCTCTGGGAATGCTGCAGGGACGTGTGTCACCTGGCCACGGTGTCACCCAGGCTGGGACACCGCTCCTGAGCTGGCCACAGTGTCCCCAAGGCAGGGACACCACTCCTGAACTGGCCACAGTGTCCCTAAGGACGTGTGTCACCTGGCCATGGTGTCCCCAAGGCAGGGACACCGCTCCTGAGCCGGCCACGGTGTCCCCAAGGCAGGGACACTGCTCCTGAACTGGCCACAGTGTCCCTAAGGACGTGTGTCACCTGGCCATGGTGTCACCCAGGCTGGGACACCGCTCCTGAGCCAGCCACGGTGTCCCCAAGGCAGGGACACCACTCCTGAGCCGGCCACAGTGTCCCCAAGGCAGGGACACGGTGACTCAGGCGCTCTGCAAACTCTGCCGAGCCCCGTGACGGCCGCGGTGAGCAGGAACCGCGCCGAGCAAATGTTTGCAAACTTTGCAAATGGGAGCCGGGAGGTGGCCGGGACACGGGGCTGCTCTGGGGACACAGAGGTGCCACCCGTGGGAGCCAGAGGTCCCTGCCACCCTTTAGGTGCAGGAGATTTGTGTCACCCTGTGGTTGCAGGAGGTCCCTGTCACCCATGGGAGTCAGAGGCCCGTGTCACCACATGGGTGCAGGATGTCCCTGTCACTTCTGTGGGTACAGGAGGTCCCTGTCACCCTGTGGGTGTAGGAGATCTGTGTCACCCGTGGGAGCCAGAGGTCCCTGTCACCTCTGTGGGTGCAGGAGGTCCCTGTCACCCGTGGAAGCCAGAAGTCCCTGTCACCCTTTGGGTGTAGGAGATTTGTGTCACCCTGTGGGTGCAGGAGGTCCCTGTCACCTCCTGGTTCGCGCCACCCCACAGGTCCAGGTGTCACCCCGGTGTCCCTCTGCCCAGGTCCCCAAAGCTGTCCCCCAGCACAGAGCCCCCTCTGCCGTCCCCTCTGTCCTTGGGGCCCAGAGCCAGGCCGCGCTCCAAGGACACCGAAAGAGACACAAAACCCCCGCTCAAGGACCCGATTCCTCCTTCCCGGGATTCCTCGCTGCTCTGGAATCACCCAAACCCCCTTATTGTCCCCAAACCCCCTCCCTGGAGCACCCACCCGGGGTCAGGACCCTCAGGACGCCCCCAGCCCCCTCCCCGTGACTCCGTGGCTCCAGCAGCTTCCTAAGGAGTTGCCTTTTCCACCTTCCTGCCCCCGGGATCCTGCCTTTCTCCGGGATTCCGGCAGCGCCGGGCGCCCGGCCAAGGCCGCCAGCGGCCGTTCCGCGCCCGCGGCCGCTTTTGTTTGGGATGCCGAGGAAAACAAGCGCGGCTATTTCGGGCCTCGGGGCTCCGGAGAAAGCCCTCGCCCATCCGCAGCCTCCGCAGGCCGGGGCTCGGCACTGCATCCTCTGGGACGGGGCTGGGATCCCACGGGACGGGGATGGGCACCCTCGGGATGGGCTCAGCACCCTCGGGATGGGGCTGGGCACCCCCGGGATGGGGTTGGTACACCCAGGATGGGCTGAACACCCCCAGGACAGGGCTGAGCACCCCCCAAGACACAGCTTGGCACCTCTGGGATGGGGCTGGGCACCCCCAGGATGGGCTTGGGGACCAGTTCCGGATCTGCTGTCCTCACCAGGGACTGGCACAGTGGCACTTTTGGCTGGCACAGTGGCACTTGTCACTGGCACAGTGGCACTTTTGGCTGGCACGGTGGCACCTGTCACTGGCATGGTGGCACTTGTCCCCTGGGAAGGACAGAGCCAGGGGACTCTGCTGTCCTTTGGAATCAGGAGGGATTTGCTGGGATCAGATCCCCAAGGGGGATGAGATGGAGCCAGAAGTTTCCAGGAGCTTCCAGCAATGGGATCAAGGGACCCGTGTGGCTCCTCAGGCGCTTCCCTGCCCCAGGAATGGCTGTGCTGGGACAAATCCCCTTTCCCTGCTGGGATCAGCTCCAGTGCCCTCGATCCCCGGGTGTCCCCACAGAGGGGACGCTCCTGCCGTGCCACAGGTGCCACTGCAGCCAGGGCTGGTGGGACTGGTCCCAGTTCAGCCCAGGAATGCTCCAGGCCTGCTGCTCACCCAGCCTTAGCGCCCCTCCAAAGCCCACCCCAAAGTCTGCTCCGAAAAGTTTTGGAGAGAAAAACAAATCGGGAAAAAACAAGGAAAACTTATCTAGGAGGGAGTCCCTGTGCTGCGTGGAAATGCCCAAAGGGGAGTTGCCCCCTAAAATAATTCCACTTTTTCTTGAAAAGTGTCCCAGGCCCAGCAGTGAGGGAAGGGGAAGGACGCAAAGCTCCGGAAGCTCTGCGGGGCTCCAGGGTCACCTCCCCGCCTGGAGGGGACAAGGAGGGACCGAGAGGGGACAAGGAGGGGCCGAGAGCAGGGCTAGGGACCCCCGGGACCCCCGGGACCACCCCTCACCTCCGTGGCCAGCGGGGGGAGGTCACAATGACAGGGGACAAATCCGTGCTGTGGGAACGGGTGGGGAACGCTGTGTGATCCCAGAATGTCCCCCTGGAATGTCCCCCTGCCCCTGGAATGTCCTTCCTGCCGGGATGCGCCGCCGGGCACCTGGCACCGGGCTCGCTTCACGCCTGGCCGCCCGTTCCGCTCCGCTCCGCCCGTCCCAGCCTGCGCAGCTCACCTGCAGCCTCACCTGGCCCGTGTGCTCTCACCTGGCCCCCTGTGCCCTCACCTGGCTCCCTGCACGCCTGGATTCACTCCCGGTACCCTCACCTGGTTCCTCCCTCCCTCCCTCACCTGGCTCCTCGTACCCTCACCTGGCTCCTTGCACGCCTGGATTCACTCCCCGCACGCCCGGATTCACTCCCCGCGCTCTCACCTGGCTCCTTCCACTCTCACCTGGCTCCCTGCACTCCTGGGCTCCCTCCCCTCCTCTCATTCCCAAATTCCCGGGGTTGGGGAGACCCCGGCCCCACTGACCATGGGGATTTGGGGACACGCTCCCCCCGGCCCCACTCATCCAGCGGATTTGGGGGCGCGCTCCCCGCCCTTACCCAGAGGATTTGGGCACACGCTCTCCCCCTCACCCAGCGGATTTAGGGGCGCGCTCCCCCCATTCCCCACTCCCCCAGCGGATTTGGGGACACGATCCCCTCACTCCCCTTTGCCCCAGCGGATTTAGGGGCGCGCTCCCCCCATTCCCCACTCACCCAGCGGATCCCCTGGATGCGGGGCAGGCTCCCCCCGGCCCCCTCGAGCCGCACGTCGTAGCTGGAGCTCCGGAACAAGTGCATCCTCCTGAGCAGCCCCGGGAGCCGCGCTCCGTCCGCTGCGGGACCCCCGGGGGGCTCCGGCCCCGCTCGCCGCGCCCCCCCGGCCGCCGCCCCCGGCCCGGCCCCGCGCACCTTCATGCGGCGGGGGGCGGCGAGGCCATGGCGGCCGCGGGGCTGCTCCGCGGCTCCTCGGGACGGGGCCGGGCTGGGGAGCGGCTCCGCCGCCGCCGCCGCCGCGCCGGGCCCGCCCCGGGAACGGCAGCTCCGCCCGCGGCCCCTCCCCGGCTCCCGCGGCCCCGCACCGGGACCCGCGGCAGGAGCGACCCCCGGGAGCCGCCCCCGGCCATGGGGGAGGCACAACCGGGACCCCCGGGAGCCGCCCTCGGCTATGGGGAAAGCATAACCCCGATCTCCGGGACCCTCTGGGACCCCCGGGAGCCGCCCTCGGCCATGGGGGAGGCACAGCCCCGACCCCCGGGACCCCTCTGGGACCCCCGGGACTGGGTTTTGGGGGTCTCCAGGAGTCCCTGAGCAACTCAAACACGGGGGTTTGGGGAGGACACAGGGGGCTCCCCTGCCCTGCCCAGTCTGGTGGGGGGACCCAGAGAGGCTGGAAGAGGGAGGGGCTTTGTACTGGGAATGGTTCACACTGGGGATGGTTCGTACTGGGAATGGTTTGTACTGGGAATGGATTGTATTCAGAATGGATTGCACTGGGAATGGTTTTCACTAGGAATGGTTCATACTGGGAATGGTTTCTACTGGGAATGGTTCGTACTGGGAGTGGTTCATACTGGGGAGGTGGCCCCCAGCCCTCAGCCCCCAGCTGGAGCAAAGCTGGAGTGGGGCCCAGCGGTCCTGGGAGAGCTTTTTCTGGGGTTTTTGGCCAAAAAGGAAAGGGGTTTCTGCCAAAAGGAGCCTTTACTTCTGAAATAAATCCCGATTTTTAAAATCCAAATCTGCCTTTAAACCGGCCCCCACCCCAGCTGGAGCTGGGATGGGAATCGTCAGCTGGATTCGAGGAATTTGGGGAAGAGCCTTGAGCCTCCCCTGCTGCCCCTCCTGCCCAGGCACCCGAGGGGCTCTGGGGGTCACACCGGGGTCCCCAATCTGTCCCTCCAAGCTGGGGCCTCCCTTGGGCTCATCCTTGAGCAGCGGGACAGCGACAGATCCTGACCCTCCTTGCCTTGATCCCTCTCCTGTTGCCTCTGAGATTTTTCCAGGGATTCCTGGGGGCTCCAGGACCACCAGAACCTCCCCGGGCTCAGTCCCCCCTCCCCAGGAGCTGCTCTGGCGCTCTTCCAGCCAGGCTCCCCTTGGCGGGGATCCCGGGATCCGTGAACAGACACGTCCCCCCATGCAAATCAGAGCTCATTAAGGGAAGGAGGAAGAGGCTGAGGAAGGCAGCGGCTCCTGGAGCCCGGGCAGCCCCACCCCGGCAGCCCAAGGAGAGGAGAGGCACCTGCCCGGGCCCCGCGGGGGCACTGCGGGCGGTTCCTCCTTGGGATGAGGCTCCACCACCCCATTCCAACCCCATTCCTATTCCAGTGTTCCCCATTGCAACCCCATTGCAACCCCATTCCTATCCCAATCCCACCCCATTTCAATCCCATTCCAATCCCACCCTATCACATTCCATGTTATCCCACCCTTTCCATCCCATTCCAATCCCATCCCATCCCATTCCAACCCTATTCCTATCCCAATCCCATCCCATCACATTCCATTTTATCCCACCCTATCCAATCCCATTCCTATCCCAATCTCATCCTATCCCACCCTATCCTATCCCACCCTTTCCCATCCCACTACAATCCCATTCTATCCCACTCAAATCCAACCCAATCCCATCCCAATCCCATTCTACCCCATTCCATTCCAATCCCATCCCAGCCCAATCCCATTTTATCCCACCCTATCCTATCCCATCCTTTCCCATCCCAATCCAATCCCATTTTATCCCACCCTATCCTACCCCACCCTTTCCATCCCATTCCCAATCCCATTTCAGACCCAGCAATGAGGGTCCCCCCACCCCTCTCTTTTTCCACCCCTCATTCCTGGGAACGGCTCCCATTTTTCTATTTTTAGTCCTATGAGAAGGGTGAGACAGTACAGATGTTATAATTCATGCTATCACAATCAGAAGCCGACTATTTCTTAATTATAATACAAAAGATATGATATGATATGATATGATATGATATGATATGATATGATATAATATAATATAAATATTGTATTATCAATATTGTATTAATATTGTATAATTAATACAGTATACTTTAAATTTTAATATGTAAAATATAACCTGTATAATTTTAATATTTAAAATATTATATAATTATACGTATGGAAATATATAAATTATATGTATTAATTATAGAAATATTATATCATTATATATATTATGCAATTATAATACATAACATAAACGTTTCTTGACCTACCAAATTTTCCACAAATGCATTTCCCACATCCCCGAGGTGTCCCTGGGGTGTCACTGGTCCCTCACTCGGCTCCAGGTGCGGGGTCACCGATCCCGGCCCTTCCCGGGGGCTGCGGCCGCTGCTGCCCCGCCAGCTCTGCCTTATCACCCTCTTATCGTCCTTTAACCCCGCTCGTTCGGCTCCGCTTGGACAATCATTAATTAACGGCGGGTCCCTGCTGGCTTTGGGGCAGTTCTGGCCTCTCTGCCCTCCTGGCAGGAATCTCTTCCCAAAATCCCAAATCATAAAGGGATAAAAAAATCCATAGGGCAGCAAACGCTGACCCTGCTCCCAAATCCTAAAGTGGATCTGCAGATCCACCTGACCCTGCTCCCAAATCCTAAAGTGGATTTGCACATCCATAGGGCAGCAAACACTGACCCTGCTCCCAAATCCTAAACTGGGTTTGCAGATCCATCTGACCCTGCAGATCCAACTGAACCCGTCCTTCAGCCCCTCAAAGGCAGAATGAAGTGAAATCCAAGTTAAATCCCAATATTTTCACTCCATCCCCTATTTTGGCTCCATTTCCCAGGAATGAGCGGCCGGGTCTCATCCCTCGGCAGGGCAGAAGTTCCAGGAGGGACCTGGGAGCTCTGGGCGTCCCCCAGGAGGGTTTGGGGGCAGCTGGGGGTGCAGAAATCTCTGTATTTATCATCTCCCCGGTTCGCCGGGACACGGCCACAAATCAGCCCCGAAAATCCAATCCTGGGGAAAACGATTGGGAATTTACGGCGCTCCCAACACCGCGGGTTTATCCTTTAATGCTGCTGCTTTATGCATTTCTCTCCCTCCAACCCTATTTATTTCCTGTTTATTGGCCCAGCCTCCCCTAATTTATGTTTTCATTACTTTGATTAACGCCCCTGCTCCCCTGACATCGTTATTCCGGCGCAGCTCCCCCAAACCCTCGGTGTTAAATAATCCTCGGATTTAGCCGGGATGATTTGTAATTTAATAAACGGCTCCGGCGCCGTGTTTTATCTCCTAATTGGGCCGGAATTAGCAGCGATTCCGGAATGAACACAAATTATGGGACGCCCCCTTGTTGTTGCACGGGGTTTTATTGGGCTGGAACAGCAGCTTTAGGAATTATCTGAGCCGCGTTCCCCAGTTCTGGGCGTGATTCATTTCTGGATTTTCCACGGGTGATGGCTCAGGCAGGGATTGCTGCCGCGGAGGGGAAGCTGCTCCTGAGGAAGGAAGGAAGGAGAGTTTTGGTCTCCCAGGTGGTTTAATTTCATTCCCTCATTATCATCCGGGGAACGTGATGTGTCTTGTTCTCCCGGTCTTTCCGTGCCCGCTCGGCTCCTTCCTGAAACGATTCCCAGGTTTGCGTCTCCGAGGAGCTGCAGGCGCCTCAGGTCCGAGGCCAGCAAGGGCTGAGCGCCCAGAACACCGCGGAAAAGTGGGAAAAGTGGAATTGTTCAGGTTGGAAAACCCAATAAGGTCACTGAGTCCTACCAACAACCCAAAGAGAGGAGAAAGAAAAGCAATGCTTTTCCCAAAGGTGGGATTTGATATTTCCAAAGATGGGATTTGTTTCTGTTTCCCAAATATGGGATTTGTTTTTTCCAAAGATGGAATTTGTTTTTTCCCAAATATTGGATTTGTTTTTCCCAAAGATGGAATTTGTTTCTTCCCAAATATGGGATTTGTTTCTGTTTCCCAAAGGTGGGATTTGTTTTTCCCAAAGATGGGATTTGTTTCTTCTCAAAGATGGGATTTGTTTCTTCTCAAAGATGGGATTTACTTCTTCCCAAAGATGGGATTTATTTGTGTTTCCCAAAGATGGAATTTGGTGTTTTTCCCAAATATGGGATTTTTTTCCCCCAAAGATGGGAGTTATTTCTTCCCAAAGATGGGATTTATTTGTGCTTCCCAAAGATGGGATTTGTTTTTCCCAAAGGTGGGATTTGTTTTTCCCAGATATGGGATTTGTTTCTGTTTACCAAGGGTGGGATTTGTTTTTCCCAAAGATGGGATTTGTTTCTGTTTCCCAAATATGGGATTTGTTTTTCCCAAGGGTAGGATTTATTTTTCCCAAAAATGAGATTTGTTTTTCCCAAAGATGGGATTTGTTTCTGTTTCCCAAATGTGGGATTTGTTTTTCCCAAAGATGGAATTTGTTTCTTCTCAAAGATGGAATTTTTTTCTGTTTCCCAAAGATGGGATTTGTTTCTGTTTCCCAAGGGTGAGATTTGTTTCTTCTCAAAGATGGAATTTGGTTTTTTTTCCCAAAGATGGAATTTGTTTTTCCCAAGGATTTGTGACCATTCCTCACACCAGGACAAGCTGGAACCTCGCACTTCCTCAACTTTTCCTTTTTCCTTTCCCCTTTGGGCCTTTGGCGTTTCTGGGCTCTCAGCCCCAGCTCCTCCCGTGGCTGAAATGTTCCTTTAAAAGGGACAAAACAAAACGGCCTCAAGGCCAAACCCTCTCGGGAAGCAAACAGGGCTGTCCCATCCCCGCTGATTTTCCTCCTTTTGTTCCCAGCTCCAGCCCCGGGGAGGGAGGAGGAGGAGGGAGGAGGAGGAAGGATCCCTCATCCGGTAAATCCGGCTGTTTCCCAGCTGTTCCCGAGGCTGGGGCAGGAGCGATAACTGGGAAAGCTCCGGGGCAAGCACAGGTGCTGGGGAGCGGGGCCAAGGTCCACAGCCCTGGAAACACAGGTGGCACCTCAGGTGTCATCTCAGGTGGCACCTCAGGTGGCACCCAGAGCTGGTGTCTGGGGTGGGCAGTGCTGGGAAAGCCAATTTTGGGCCAAAAAATGAAAAAAACCGGGTGGGAACTGCTGGGCTGGGATGGGGTGGAGGAGCAGGAATGTCGCTGTTCCCACCTGGAGCGGTTCCTCCTCTTCCTCCTCCTCTCCCCATTTCCATCCCATCCACTTTTGGAAAATCCAGGTGTCACCTGGAGCTGCTGCCTGGGGTGGGCAGTGCTGAGGAAGCCAATTTTGGGTCAAAAAGTGAAAAAAATGGGTGAAAGCTGCTGGGCTGGGGTGGAGTGGAGGAGCAGGAACATCGCTGTTCACACCTGGAGCGGTTCCTCCTCTTCCTCCTCCTCTTCTTGTTCTCATTTCCATCCCACCAACCTTTGGAAAATCCAGGTGTCACCTGGAGCTGCTGCCTGGGGTGGGCAGTGCTGAGGAAGCCAATTTTGGGTCAAAAAGTGAAAAAAATGGGTGAAAGCTGCTGGGCTGGGGTGGAGGAGCAGGAACATCGCTGCTCCCATCTGGAGTGGTTTCTCCTCCTCCTCCTCCTCCTCCTCCTTCTTGTCTTCATTTCCATCCCATCCACTTTTGGAAAATCCAGATGCCTGAGGTAGGCAGTGCTGAGGAAGCCAATTTTGGGCCAAAAAGTGGAAAAAATGGGTGGGAACTGCTGGGCTGGGGTGGGGTGGAGGTGCAGGAACGTCGCTGTTCCCACCTGGAGCGGTTCCTCCTCTTCCTCCTCCTCTCCCCATTTCCATCCCATCCACTTTTGGAAAATCCAGGTGCCTGGGGTAGGCAGTGCTGAGGAAGCCAATTTTGGGTCCAAAAAGTGAAAAACCAAAAACCAAACCAAAAAAATCAAAAGAACCCCACAAAAACGCAATCAACCAATGAACCAAAAAAATCAAAAATACAACAAAAAAATCCCCAACCAAACCAACCAAAAAACCCCAAAAAAACCAACAAGAGAAACAAAAAACCCAGCGTGAAACAAACCCCAAAAGGCAAAAAAAAAAAAAATCTCTCAGAAAACCCAAAAAAAGAACCAAAAAAAACCCTAAAAAATCAAAAAACAACCCCAGATTTTGGTCCTCCATGGCTCTGAGCCATTTCCCACCTGCACAAAAATCACCCCAGAGCATCCCCAAGGCTCGGGCAGAGTCAGCAGAGCCGGGATGACAAAATGGGCCCCGAAATTCCCGGGGGGAATTGGGCGAGGAGGAGCCGATCTCGGATCTCTGATCTCGGATCTCTGATCTCACCTGGCGCTGCTGACGCCGCTCGTTCCCTCCCGCGTTCCTGCAGCCGCAGCAGGAAATGCAATTTTGCAGGAAATGCAATTTTTCAGGAAACGGAATTTTTCAAGAAATGGAATTTTTCAGGAAATGCAATTTTTGCTTCGCCGCTCTCGAGGTTTTCACGCTCAAAATCCCACGGCGGGGCGGTAGCTGCGAGTCTTTGGGCAAGGACAGCCGGGGTTGTTGGGGTTTTCATGGGGTTTTTGGGGTTTCACTGGGTTTTAGGGTGTCACTGGGTTTTAGGGATCTTTGGGGTGTCACTGGGTTTTAGGGATGTCCCTGGGTTTTGGGGATTTCATGGGGCTTTAGGGGTGTCACCAGGTTTTTAGGGTGTCACGGAATTTTGGGATTTCACCAGGTTTTTGGGGATTTCACTGGGATTTTGGGATTTCACCGGGTTTTTGGGATGTCTTTGGGGTTTTTGGGATTTTACTGGGTTTTAGGGGTGTCACTGAATTTTGGGGTGTCATTGGGTTTTTGGGATTTCACTGGGGTTTTGGGTCAAATTGGGGGGGAATTTTGGATCAAATTGGGGGGGAATTTTGGGTCAAGTTGGGGAGAATTTTAGGTCAAAATGGAGGGGAATTTTGGATCAAATTGAGTGGGAATTTTGGTTCAAACTGGGGGGGGAATTTTGGGTCAAACTGGGGGGAATTTTAGGTCAAACTGGGTGGAATTTTGGCTCCCTGAGCAGGGTGGGAGCTGCGGGCTGGGGTGGAAGAACAGGACAGCGACAATTCCCCTGTCCCAGGGCGCTCCAAGCCCCATCCAACCCCCCAAAACCCGAATTCCAGAGGGGGGCACGCAGGGATGGATGGAGAGGGGGAAGGGAGATGGAGGAGGAGGAGGAGGAGGGGTGGGGAGGTGGATGAAGAGCGGGAATGGCTCGGGAAAGGGAAGGAGGCTGCTGCCACCTAGAGCAGCCCAGCCGAGCTTCAAAGATCCTTTTGGGGGAGGCTGAACCGGGAAATTCGGGAAAAGCCGAATTCCCAGCCTCGGGGAGCGCCTCTGTCCCCGTGGCGCTCGCAGGACGATTAATTAATGATGAGAAATAAGTAAGAAAATCCCATTTTCACACCAATCCTCGCTGGAAATTTGTGCCCCCGCGGATGAAGCAGAGCCGGACCCAGCCAAGGGCTCAGAAGGGGGAAGAATGTTAAAAAAAAAAAATAAGCAAATAAAAAAAGCGGAAGGGAGAAAAGGGAACGGAAAAGCCCCAAAGAGTCTTCGAGGATTTTGGTGAGGTGTCCCCAGACCGCAATCCCACAGGATGGGCCGGGGGGAAGCGAAAGCCACTCGGAGATGTCCCCAACGCCACACGCTCCCCACCTGCCGATGCCGCCCGTGTCCCCCCGGTGTTTTCCGTGTCCCCCCGCGGTGTTCCCTCGTGTCCCCTCGGTGGTCTCCGTGTCCCCCCGCGGTGTCCCCGTCCCTTCGTGTCCCCTCCTCAGTCCTCCCGCCCGCCAGGGGGCGCGTTACGATGGGGCGGGACCGGGGGCGTGTCCCGGTCCTGGTGGGCGTGTCCCGCTCATGTGGGCGTGTCCCGGTGTCTGTGGGCGTGTCCAAGTCCCGGTGGACGGTGCCGTGTCCCGGGGAGTGTCCCTGTCCCGAGGCGTGTCCTGTTCCCGTCTCGCGGTGCTGTGTCCCGTGTCCTGTCCCCGTTCCCGAGGCGTGTCCCGATCCCGTGTCCCGTGTCCGAGTCCCGTGTCCGAGTCCCGTGTCCCGAGGCGTGTCCCGTTGCTGTTGCCGTTCCCGGGGCGTGTCCCGTTCCCGTGTCCCGAGGCGTGTCCCGTTGCCGTTGCCGTTCCCGAGGCGTGTCCCGGTGCCGTCGCGTTCCCGGGGCGTGTCCCGGTGCCGTGGGCGGGCCGCGCCGAGGCCGCCATGGCGCTGAACGGGGCCCTGGCGCTCCGTGTCGCCTACGCGTCCTTCGGTGCCCTGAGCGGCCTCTCGGCCTTCTGCGCCTGGAGCGTGGTGCCCGCGCTGCGCCAGCCCGGCACGGCTGCGGCCGGCGGCCTCTCGGGTACGGCACCGGGGCTGAGGGGACACCGGGCACCGGGCCGGGAGGGCTCTCGGGTTCGGCACCGGGGGACGAGGGGCACCGGGCCGGGAGGGTGGGCTCTTGGATACGGCACCGGGGGCGAGCGGGCACTGGGCACCGGCCCGGGAGGGCTGAGCGGGATCAGCCTGAGGGAGGGATCGGGGTTGGGCGTGATGGAGCGGGTCAGGGCGGCGGTGGGGCCGAGGAGCCCCTTGCTTTGCCGTGAGGGGTGTGAGGAGCCCATTCCCCGTGGCTGAGGGGGCTGTGAGGAGTGAGAGGGGAGTGAGGATTCCCTTCTTCAGCCATGAGGGGAGTGAGGGTCTGTGAGAAGCCCTTCTTCAGCCATGAGGGGTGTGAGGAGCCCATTTCTCAGCCATGAGAGGAGTGAGGATCTGTGAGGGGTGTGAGGAGCCCCTTCCTCATCCCTGAGGGCTGTGAGGGGTGTGAGGAGCCCCTTCCTCATCCCTGAGGGCTGTGAGGGATGTGAGGAGCCCCTTCCTCAGCCATGAGGGTTGTGAGGAGGCCATTTCTCATCCCTGAGGGGGCTGTGAGGGGAGTGAGGGCCATGGTGGGGCCAAGGACCCCCTTCCTCATCCCTGAGGGGAAGCTTGAGGACTTGAGGGGCATCTCAGGGCTGAGGGGGTGTCAGGGCAGCAATTGGGGGTGTCAGGGCTGAATTTGGGGGTGTCAGGGCAGCAGTTTGGGGGTATCAGGGCTGAGAGGGTGTCATGGCACCAGTGGGGCCGAGGAGCCCCTTCCTTGGGGCTGAAGTTTTCAGGGAAGCAAAGAAATCCTCCTGATTTCCCCAAATGCTGCAAGCAGACCCTCTGGAAGAGGGGTTTGGGTTTCGGGGGGTAAAACTGCCCCTGATGTGCCCAGAAATCTGAGATTTGGGGGTTTGTGGCTCTGGGTTAATGGTTGGGGTGGAGCAGGACAGAGTCCTGCAGCTCCAGGGCTTCCCTGCCTGAATTCCTGCCAGAGTAGAAAGTGAAGTTAAAATTTAGAAAGGATCCAAGGGTGAGGTGCATGGCTGGGCTTGTCTCTGCTTCCTCTCCCTCAAAAAAAAAAAAAAAAAAAAGACAAAAAAAAAAAAGAAAAAAAAGCTTTTATTTCCAGTTGGAGCTGGGATTCAGCAGAGAATTCCCACACTTTGCTGGGTGGCAGAAAACTGGGGGGGATCTTGAACCAGAAATGCAGGAGAAAGAGCAAATGAAGGTATTTTCTGCTGTGTTTTTGCTCAGGGAGGAATTTTGACAGAGGAATTTTGAGAGTGGAATTTTGACAGCGGAATTTGCAGGTCCTCCTCAAAGTGCCCTGATTAAGCCAAGCTCTGCCTGCTGGCCCGTGTTTACCTCGTTTTTAATGCCTCTGCTGTGCCTTTGGAGCTGTGTTTGAGGATGTTTATCCACAGGCTTCCTGGCTGGGAGAATTCCTCCTGGTTCTGAGGGGTCTCCAGCTTTGTCTCTGCAATCAGTTTGTTGATATTTCCCTTATCTCCCAGAGAACCTTTCCTGCTTGGGAATTAGCCCTAAATTTCACTAATTCCCTGCTATTTACAGTCAAAACTTGATCCAAGTCTGAAGTGCCGTGGAGGGAAAACGATGCTGGGGCTGGAATTAATGAAATAAAACCCCTTATATGTCCCAGGGACTTAATTCCGTTTCCACCCAGTCGCAGGGGCTTGGGAGAATTTTAAAAACACCTGAAATGGAAGGAATGGGAGCTGAATATGGGATCTGGTACAACACCAGAATATTCCAAAGGTTCCTCTCCTTCCAGAGCTATTTTCCTGAAATATCTCAGTGTGGAGCCCCAGCAGTTTTGTCAGGAAAATCCCCCCATTTCTGACCTGCTCCAAGCCCAGCTGAGGCTCCTGGGTTCCCCCAGGAGAGGCAAAGTTTGACAAACGTGGAAATGGCAAAATTTCACTTGGCAAAGCCCCAGCCCCTGTTGGAGTGGGGATTTCAGCTCCTTCCAGCTGATGCTGCAGCTGGAGTGGATAAAAAGGGGATTGTTTAGCTAGAAAAGGACTGAAGGCTTTGTAAACACACAGAAAAAAAAACAATCTTGGAATCAGTCCCCAATTTCAGGGGGTTTTTAATGTTACTTTTTATTTTCACCGTCATTTTCTTTGCCATCACCACACGATGCTCCTTGCAGGAATGCTGGAGTCGGGGGGCTCCTTGTGGAATAAATCTGAATTTTTGGTGTTTGTTTGTGCATTTTTTTTTTGGCCTCTGCTGCAGATTTGTTGTTTTTCCCCAGGATTTCCATGTGTGACAAATGGAACATTCCCAAAAAAATCTCCTCTGGGATTGAAGGATCCCTCCAGGAGGAGCAGGAGGCTGACAAAACCTTGTGTTTGTCCCAGTTTTTGTTTGGATGTTTGCAGAGAGGGAAAGCTCATTTCCCTGGAGCTCAAACAGCCCAAACATTATCCAAATATTTGGGTCTGATGGGGGGAGAATCATTCCCCAGCCCTGCTTTGAACTCCTGGGGTTTATTTCAGGTGCTGGGAGGTTTTTGTGTTTTACTCAGAAATTGATTTTTCCCTGGTACCTTCCAGCTCCCCTCTCCTTGGGGCTCTTTGGGGCTTTCCTTTTTTGCATCCTGGGATAATTTGGGTTGGATTCCCTGCTGGAAATCCTTGGGGTGTGTCTGATGGGGCAGCTCCTGCTCCAGGGCCCTAGGTTTGGGGTAAATCCACGGGGATTTGTGTTTTTATGGAGGGGTTTGGGTGGGATTTGTGTTTTTATGGAGGGGTTTGGGTGGGAATTGTGTTTTTATGGAGGGGTTTGGGTGGGACTGGAGCCGTGCAGGCTCTGCTGCTGCTCTGGGGTTTTGTGCCCTGGCTCAGCTTTAGGAACAAGGTGTTTTTATAGGGCAGGAGGGCTGGATTTGGGGAATCCCTGGGGTGAAAACCTGCAGCTCCTGCAGGCAGTCACCCCAAGCTTTCAATAGTCACCACTTTTATTTCATTGCCCACTAAAAATGGTTTCAAACTCTTGAGTTTTTCAGGTGATGTTTTGGCCCAGAGCTGCCTCTGGAGAGCTGGGCCAGGGCTTGGGTCAGGGCTTGAGTTGGGGTTGGGATCAGGTTTGGATCAGAGTTTGGGTCAGGGCTTGGACTGGAATTGGATCAGGGTTTGGGTCAGGGCTTGGACTGGAATTGGATCAGGGTTTGGATCAGGGTTTGGGTCAGAGTTTGGGTCAGGATTTGGATTAGAATTGGATCAGGGTTTGGGTCAGGGTTTAGATTATAGTTGGATAAGGGTTTAGGTGAGGGTTTGGATCAAGGTTTGGGTCAGGATCAGAGTTTGGATTGGAATTGGATTAGGGCTTGGATTAGGGTTTGGGTCAGGATTTGGATTAGAATTGGATCAGGTTTGGATTAGAGTTGGATTGGGATGTGGGTCAGGGTTTGGATGAAGATTTGGGTCAGGATCAGTGTTTGGCTCAGGATTTATTTTTGGGTTTGAGTCAGGGTTTGGATCGGGATGTGGATTAGAATTGGATCAGGTTTGGACCAGAGTTTGGGTCAGGTTTGGACTGGAATTGGATCAGTGTTTGGGTCAGGTTTGGATCAGAGCTTGGATCAGAATTTAGACTAGAATTGGATCGGGGTTTGGGTCAGGTTTGGATCAGAGTTTGGGTCAGGATTTAGATTAGAATTGGATCAGGGTTTGAGTCAGGGTTTGGATAAAGGTTTGGGTCAGGATTTGGATTAGAATTGGATCAGAGTTTGGGTCAGGGTTTGGATAAAGGTTTGGGTCAGGATCAGATTTTGGCGCAGGATTTATATTTGGGTTTGGATCAGAGTTTGGATCAGGATTTAGATTAGAATTGGATCAGGGTTTGGGTCAGGTTTGGATCAGGATTTAGATTAGAATTGGATCAGGGTTTGGGTGAGGGTTTGGGTCGGGATCAGGGGAACTCGAGGCACTCTGGTGCAGCAGCAGCAGCGAGGCACTCGAGCAGCAGCGATGTCGATGCCGGGTGGGAACAGCAAACCTTGACTCAGCATTCAGGGCAGTTCTGCTGAGTCATGCGGGCAGGCTCAGCAGGGAGCAGCTTTTTGCTGACTCCAAACCCCAATTTCCCCATTTCTGTCCCAAATGTGCCTCAAAAGCTCTGGAACCAGGGCCAGCAGGAAGTGGGGGAGGTGATTTTGGGGAACTTGAGGGCTCAGCTCTGTCACCAGACCCTGGCACGGTTTGGGGTGCCATGACTCTGCAGTTCTGCCCACAGGATCTGCCCGCTCCCAAATCCCTCCTGGCAGCCTGGGGACCCCCAGCACGGGGGGATTGGCCATGGGGGGTCCTGTGGGGGTCTGGGGTGGGAACCCAGGGAATGTGGGCAGGGGGGCAGCAGGTCCTGGCAGCTGCAGGGAGAGCTTGGCCAGTAGAGGCTGTTCTGATGTCCCTGCTGTCACCTGGACAGGTGTGCTGCTGTTCCCAGCTGTTCCCAGCTGTTCTGGGGGGTTGGGCTGTGTTTTACCTGTCCATGGGTACCGTTCTGATGTCCCTGCTGTCACCTGGACAGGTGTGCTGGCGCTCTGGGCCCTAATCACGCATGTGATGTACCTGCAGGATTACTGGAGGACCTGGTTAAAAGGGCTGAGGTTCTTCCTCTCCGTCGGGATCCTCTTCTCTGCCCTCTCCGGGCTGGGCTTCTGCGCCTTCCTGGCCCTGGCCATCACCCAGCACCAGTGTGAGTACTGGGAGGGACTGGGAACACTGGGGAGGGCTGGGGGTGCTCCTGCCACCTCCAAAAATCCTGGAACTGCCTCATTTCCATGACAAAGCCCCCAAAAAACCTGGGAATTTCTTCATTTCCATGAAAAAACCCTTCCAAAAAATCTGGGAATTTCCAAATTTCCATGTCAAAGCCCTTCCGAAAAATCTGGGAATTTTCATTACAAAGCCCCCCAAAAAATCTGGGAATTTCCTCATTTCCATGACAAAGGTTGAGTCCATCCCTCCTGGAGCAGCTCCAAGCCCTGACTCAGCATTCCCAGCTCCAAAGCCCTGATCGTTCCCCAAGGAATGGCTCCAAATCCCTGCCGTGGTTTCCTTGGCCCCAGACCAAAGGGAGAACATTTGGGGGTTGTTTTTTTGGAGGTTTTCTGGGTTTGCTGTTTGCTCAGAAGCCCTACGGGGTCTGTCCTGGGTGGGTGGAGAAGCTGTGTGGGGTCACAACCCCAAAAACATCCCTTGGCTCGACCTAAAGAAACTCCCCGTGGAGTTTTCATGCTGCAAAGGGATGAAAATCCACGTGGGAAATCCTTAAAAATACAGATATGAAAGGAAAACCAAATATTTGCCATCCCTGCCTTTCTTGGAAAACTGTTTGGGGAGAAAATTGGGGTTTTTAGGGAATGTCTTAGCTCCACAATTTTTAGGGAAATCTAAGGATCCCCATGATTCAGGAACCCCCACAATCCAGGAATTCCCACAAATCCAGGAATCCCCACAAATCCCGTCCCCAAACCAGGTGAGTTTGGGGTGGAGGTGGCAGAGCTGGGGAAATCATCCCATTCCAGTAGAATTCCAAGGAACACAGAGGTTGTGCAGAGCCCCCAGGAGCTGGAATTCCCTCCGAATTCCCTCCGAATTCCCTCCAAATTCCCTCCGAATTCCCAATGAATTCCCAATGAATTCCCACCGAATTTCCTCTGAATTCCCACTGAATTCCCACCGAATTCCCTCTGAATTCCCACTGAATTCCCACTGAATTCCCACCGAATTCCCTCTGAATTCCCACCGAATTCCCTCTGAATTCCCACTGAATTCCCACCCAATCCCATTGTTTTTCCCCCACAGCCCTGACTGACCCCAAGAGCTATTACCTGTCCTGCGTGTGGAGCTTCATGGCGCTCAAGTGGGCGCTGCTGCTGAGCCTGTACTCGCACCGGTACCGCGCCGAGTTCGCCGACATCAGCATCCTCAGCGACTTCTGAGCCCCGGGGCAAGGTGTGAGAGAGGGCACAGACACTGTCTGTCTGTCTGTCTGTCAGTCTGTCCCAACAGAGGGCTTTTCCTGCTGGCTTTTCCTCACTCATCGCTGCTGTTCTGGGAGGGAGGGAAGGAGGGGAAGGACTCCCGGAGCACTACCAAAGGGGTGGCAGTCCCCACCTTTGTCACTGCCCTGCTCCTGTGTCCCCTCTCTGCTCCTTTGTCCCCTCTCTGCTCCCTGGGAAGGGCCCAGCTGAGCTCCCAGCCAGGCTCTGCCTGTCCAGGGCTTTGGGGTTTGGGAGCAGCAGAGGAGCAGAACTCATCCCAAAGCTCACAGGGATGGGGATGCTGCTCTTGGAAGAGCACAGCTGATCCCAAAGCTCATCCCAAAGCTCACAGGGATGGGGATGCTGCTCTTGGAAGAGCACAGCTGATCCCAAAGCTCATCCCAAAGCTCCCTGGGCTGGGAATGCTGCTCCAGGCAGAGCACAGCCCATCCCAAAGCTCCCTGGGCTGGGAATGCTGCTCCAGGCAGAGCACAGCCCATCCCAAAGCTCCCTGGGCTGGGAATGCTGCTCCAGGCAGAGCACAGCCCATCCCAAAGCTCCCTGGGATGGGAATGCTGCTCCTGGCAGAGCACAGCCCATCCCAAAGCTCCCTGGGCTGGGAATGCTGCTCCAGGCAGAGCACAGCCCATCCCAAAGCTCCCTGGGATGGGAATGCTGCTCCTGGCAGAGCACAGCCCATCCCAAAGCTCATCCCAAAGCTCCCTGGGTTGGGAATGCTGCTCTTGGAAGAGCACAGCTCATCCTAGAGCTCATCCCAAAGCTCCCAGAGCTGGGAATGTTGCTCCTGGCAGAGCACAGCTCGTCCCAAAGCTCATCCCAAAGCTCACAGGGATGGGAATGCTGCTCCTGGCAGAGCACAGCTGATCCCAAAGCTCATCCCAAAGCTCACAGGGATGGGAATGCTGCTCCTGGCAGAGCACAGCCGATCCCAAAGCTCCCAGGGACAGGAATGCTGCCCTGGCTGCTCCCCAGGCTGGTTTTCAAAGGGAATGGGATCCCATTTAACCATAAATGCTGTATTTAACGCTTAAATTTGCAGCAGGTGTAGGGAAAAGGTGTTTGGGGGAAAGGGGTGTAGGGTCAAGGCCTGACCTGCCTGAGCCTCAGGGAGAGGATTCCTGAGGAAAAAAATAAGGAATAAAATGTTTTTGTGGAAGCAGGAGGAGAGAGGAGGGGACAGAGGCTGCTCAGGGGACCCCAGGGATTGAGGAGCAGCTTTAGGGTGAGGCTGTGACGTGCTGGAGTCCCTAAACCCAGCCTTGGGCCATGTTCTAGCCCTGGAGTTCCCACCCCACATGCCAGCTTTTTAAAGGATGCTGTGTGTAAATATTCCCTCTATTTTTACATGGATTCCTCCTGGTTTGCACCTCGGGGGTGCCGAGGTCGGTGCCACCCTCGCTGTCACCGTGTGCCACCACAAATACAGCCCTCCCTCACCAGCCTGGCTGCACTGGAATTCCTGGGAGGGATGGGTGGGAATCCCACCTTTTGGGGTGGTGGGGAGTGTTGAACCCCTCACCTCCTCATCCACAGGGAGTCTGAGGTGGATTTTCCCCTCACAAATCCCTTGGGATTCGGGGATTTCAGCCCAAAGGGATTTTTGGGGAAGTGATGGTGATGCCATCCCTTTTCTTTGGAGGGAAAAGGGGGCAGGGGGGCTTCGGGGGGGGGGCTTTGGGGTCAGTCCTGAGTGAGTTCTCATTCCCAGCCCCATCCCAATCCCATCACTGACCATGGGGTGGGGTCCAGGGGAGGGGACACTTTGGGGACACATTGGGGACACCCCGGGTGCAGGGCCCGCAGGAGCCGCCAGAGGGCGGCAGTGGCACAGCCCGGGCTGGGGGGGCGAATGAGACCCCAGAACCACCTGGGACACCCCAAAACCACCTGGGACACCCCAAAACAGCGACATCCACGTGCCTGGGGGCCACCAAGGAGCTCAGCGTGGCCCTGCAGCTCCCCACAAGGACCCAGCCCTGGGGTGAGGGAAGGATCCCAGCTGGAATTCCCATCCCCTGGGACAGGAGAGGACAGAGGTCCTGGTGGCTCCAGAGACTTCCCAGGAGACTCAAACCCATCCCCTCGCCCCGACCCCTTCTCTCCCCACAGCCCCCACAAAGTCCCAGCCATCCCACCCCATTCCCTGGCTGCACCAACCTTTCCCAGCCCCATTTTTCATGGAATTCCCTTTGCAGCATTCCTCACTCCCTGGTGCTGGGCAGCCTGAGGAATCTTCAGGACTTGGGGAGCCTCTGCTGGATTTTGGGGGGCTCTTTAGGGTCGTGGGGCCCTAATGACTCCCACTGGGGGGGTCTGAGCACCTCCCCAAGGTCCAGCAGTGGCCCCAATCCCACTTTTCCTGCCCGTGGAGGGATTAAAGGCACCCAGAGGGAGGAACAGGTTTTTTGCATTTTCCCAATCTGCTCTCAAGATGTGGCGAGGGCGGAAGCGGCGCCTCAAAAGCTCCGGATGAACCTCGTGGGGCTGGGGACCCTCCAGGTGGCTCTGGGGGGGCAGGGAGGTGCTGGGGACACTGTCCTGGTGTGCAGGGACACAAATCCCAGCTGGGTGTCCCCACAGTGGCTCTGGGGCTGCAGCAGAGGGGTCCTGGAACTTCCAGAGGGTGGTGCTGGCCTTGGGGACAGTCTGGGCTTGGGGACAGGCCTGGAGGGACCTGCAGGAGGGTCTGGGGACAAATCCAGTGGGACCTGCAGGATGGTCTGGGCTTGGGGACAGACCTGGAGGGACCTGCACGTCGCTGTTCCCAGGGGAATCCTTTCCATGAAGGTCTGTGCCATTCCTTGGGAGTGGGGTCTAGGAGGGTGAAGTGCACAGACATGGACAGGAACGTGTCCCAAACCTTCCAGGGGACATTCCAGGGGATGTCACCACACGTGGTGTCCCTGCTCCCTGGACACGGCGCTGGCTCAGCCTGGATTTGCCCTTTGTTCCCCAGCTGGGAAAAATCAGAAAATTCCCCCAAATTCCACCTCACTCACGGCATCCTGAGGATCTGGAAGAGCCCCTGAGGAAGAGCTTGGGGCTGGAGCCAGGGATCCCAGAGGAGTGTCCTGGCTCCCAGGGCCGTGTCCAGCTGGGAGAGGGACAGACAGACGGACACGAGCCCGGCCCTGCTGCCGTTCCCGAGGGAATCCTCGTGCTCCAGCCGGGCTTTGGGTGAGAGCAGCTCTGGGATTACAGATCCCCAACGGAGCAGATTTGGTGTCGGGATGAACTCACCGGAGCTGGGGGAGCTGGGCCGGAGCCAGGGGCTGCGAGAGGGGGGAGAACATCACACACAGAACTGGGAATGGTTATTTTTAGGACAATTCTCAGCTTGGAGAGCAACCAAAGGGATAAAACGATTCAATATGGGCCCAGTGCTTAACGAGGAGGCTGAAAATCCCCAGGCTGGGGTAGCTGGGAAGAGCTTTTGGGATGGGTTTTGGGGTTTGTGGAGAGCCCAAAGGGGTCATCGGGGGGTCCCAGCCCCTCTGGGGGTCCCTCTGCTCCTTCCCAGCCTGGAGCTGGGCTGGAACCACTTCCCAAGGAGGGGTCACTGCTTCCCTTCCTCCTCGGCCAGGAGTGGGACAGAAGGACGTGAGGAATGGGCTGGAATAACGACCAGGGGGAAGCAGCATCCCTGCTCCTCCTGCCTGGCCCTTGGCGTGGCTCTGCCTCACTTTAAAGTGGCTTTTACCCCTTTTATGGGCTGATAAACCCCAAAATCCATCCCCGCCAGCCCTCGGGAAACCCCAAATTCCACAAGACCCCGTGGTCCCACTGAGAACCTCAACCTCCCACGACACTGGGACATTTTTCCAGCTGGAAAAATCCCTTTTATTCCTTTAATTCCTAGTGATGGAGGGGGTGAGGAGCTGGAGGATTCCCCTTCCCTGATGGAGAGGGATCAACCCTTTGGAAAACCGGGAGAGGAGGAGCCCCGGGCGCTCGTGGCTCCATCCCTTCCTCCTCCACCTTTTCACAAACCCCAAAATTCAACTGCACGTTCTGCAGCCGCCAAATCCTGGGAGCTTCGAGCTGCTTCACAAACCCCACAAAGCCCAACAATTGCAGAGAAACCCAACCCCAACCCGGCCTCCCCCCGCGCCCGCTCCGCGCACATCAAACGCCTTTTAATCGGAATAGAATTTCCTGGGATGAAATGAGGAAAATCTGGCGCTCGCATCCGCCCGGCCACCGCTCCCCCGCCCTGGGCTCATCCTGGAGGAGCTTCTCCCTCCCCGTCCCACTGCCCCTCATCCCCCCCAGCCCACCGAGCATCCCAGGAGCCCCTCGGGGAGCTCAGAGCCCCTTTCGGGCTCGGCCACCCCGGGAATTTGCTGTGGATTCCCTCTGGAAAGGCAGCAGGAAACGGGCCCCTGCAGCCCCGCTCCGGAGCACCGCGAACTCGTTCCAGCCGCCGAGGGAGAGCTTTCCTTTCATCTCCGGCCAGGAGTTGAGCCGGGCCTTTCGTCTCTCCCCAGACACGGCTTTGAAGGCTCCGGGGGTGTCCCAGATGTGCTGCGGGGCTGCGAGGGGGTGGGGGCAGCTCTGGGATGGGGAAAGCTCTGAGACAGGGGGTCCTTCCCCTGCTCCTGCCAGGAACCCCCACCCTGGATGGTCTGAGGGTCTTGGGACACCCAGGCCTCGGGGACATCCGTGAGCGGTGGCTCCAGGTGTGGTTTGCAGCTCCAGGGGCTTTTCTGAGCCCCCTTTGGGCTCCAGTTTGGCCCAGCAGAGAGGCAGGAACTTGAGGCAGCTGTGAGGGATCTCAGAGCTGCTCCCACAGAAATAATTCAGAGCTCCCCTGGGATGTGGTTCCATCCATGGATCCATCCATGGATCAATACATCTGTGAATCTATGGATCCATCCATCCATCCATCTGTGGATCCATCCATCCCTCCATGGATCCCTCCACGGATCCATCCATCCATGGATCCATCCATCCATGGATCCATCCATCCATCCATCCATCCATCCATCCATCCATCCATCCTTCCATCCCTCCATCCCTCCCTCCTCTCCACATCCCCATCCCACTCACGGGCTCTGCTGCTCTTGGATAACATCCCAAGGAAAACTGGGATTTACTGCAGCTTCTCCAGGGTGTCTCCCTCTTCCCCTGGATGGAACCCAGCTCTGGTTGCCCCTGTGATAAAAAAAAACCAAATTTTGTTCCCATTTTTGCTCCCTCCCAGTTCCCAACCCCAAATTCCAGTCAGGTTTACCATGAGCAGGAGCACGAGGGATGAGTTTGGGTCTGCTCCATGGGGAAGATCTTCTGGGAAGGGACCCCTGGGGCAAATTCACCCCCTGCCCTCCCAACACCGTCTTTCCCGGATTTTTCCAGAGGGTTTTTCCCTCCAGGATGGAACAGAACCCCCCACAAATGTTTGTCTGGTTGCTAAGGGCACTGCCGGACTCCTCTTTCCCACAAATTCTTCAGCGGGTGCTGATTCCCACAAATTCCTGAGCTGCTGCTCCACCGGAGGATCCCGCGGCTCTGCGTGGGGCAGGCCCATGTCGGGATGGATTTTTTGGGATTTTTTCTGGATCTGCCCCAGCTCCCTGCACGCAAACCACACAGATTTTCCCAAATCCAATTCCTTTTAAAGCTAACCAGGTTCAGTGCACCAGGGGAGGAAAAAATATCTAATTTTCTGGCTTTGTTGGGATTTTTATTGGGATTTTTATTGGGATTGGGAATCCTGTGCAGGAGAGTGGGGGGATAAAGGGCATGGATGCTCCTCTGGATGCCTGGAATTGGGGTCAGAGGTGCCCAGGAGTTGGATGCTGGAGGATCCCAGCCTGGCCTTGGATGTTCCTGGGGGTTTTGATTCACTCCCGAGGTGCAGGACAGCAGCTCCTGCTCCCTCCTCCCCATTCCTTTCCTGGCCTGCAGAGTCCCCTTGCTCCCATTTCCCAGGAATCCTTGTTTGTCACCTCCTGTCCCCATCCCCAGCCCATGGGGACCCCTCCTGGGGTGACAAAGCAGGAGGAGAGACCTGGAAATGGGAGAAGCTCGTGGGGACCTTTTCTCCACATCAGGATTCTGAGGGATCCACACCAGATCCACGCAGGATCCAGGGTCGATGCGGACCCAAGGGCAGCCCTGGAGGTCAGGAAGGGCTCAGAGGGGCTGATCCCAACATTTCCAACATTCCCAACGTTCCCAGCTCCATGCTGGGAGAGCTCAGGACAGTTCCTGGCTGCTTTGATGGCCAGATGGGAGCAGATGGCGGAGAAAAGGGGGGAAGAAACTTTCACGTGTCGGAATTAAGTGGAACAGGATGGGCCCAGCCCGGGGATGGGGGGCGGCTCCTGTGGCTCATCCTGACCCCATCCCACAGGAGAACTCTGGGATGGCTCCCAGGAACCCCCTGCACCCTCTGGGACCCCCCCAGGACCCCCTGACCCCTCATTCCTCCTCCAGCCCCGCGTTCTGACGGATCCCAGCGCGTTCCAGGAGCGTGAGGTCACCGCGCCGGGGAAAGGATCGCGGGGCCATCCATCAGCCGGGATCAAAGCCCCGCGGGTTCCCCATCCCAGCGCCATCCCAGCGCCCCAAATTCCCCGCGGTTGCCGCAGCAACCACACGGGCGGGAGGGATGCTCCGCGGGTTTGGCCGCCCCGCAGCTGTTTCCACTCCGGGGCCGCCGTAACTGGAAAAACCTGCGGGTCTCAAGGCACTTCCCGGCCTCCAGGGGCAGCGGCTCTTCCCGGCTCCCTTTCATCTTCCCCATTTATCAGCGTTATCCTCTTTTTTTTTGGTTGGTTTTTTTTTTTTCCCCCTTCACGCGGGATGAGACGGGGATTATTTTTGTCCTCCGGAACAAAGAAAAGGAGCTTGGAAAGAAAATCTCCAAACAAAGCAAAACAAAATCCTCTGAAAGCACCAAACGCTTCCCCAGCACTGCCAAGGCCACCCTGACCATGTCCCCAAGTGCCACCTCCACTTTGAAACCCCCCAGGGATGGGCACCCCACCCCTGTCCTGCCCTGGAGGAATTTTCCCAATGCCCAACCTAAACCCTTGGTGGCACCACTCGAGGCTGTTTCCTGCTGTCCTGTCCCTTTTCCCCTGGGAGGAGATTCCCCCAAAAACCCCCCAAAATCCCCCTAGGGTGTGATGGATGTGAGGGAGTGGGGTGAAACCAACAGGGGACGTGTCCAGAGGGGCCAGGAATTGGGAATTCGAATCTCCCATCCGGTGACTTCTCCCTGAGTCAAGTCAGCTGGGCTTGGCTCAGTTGTTTTTCTTTCTTTAAGGCTTGAAATTTTCCCCGATGTGTCAAAAGCAGCGCCAGAAAAACCCCCAGCGAGCTGGAGGAGTTATTGAAACCACTTTGGTGCCTCGTGACCTTTCCATGAGGAGTTTGGATGAATATCCTCCCCAAAAAAAAACCACTCACTGAAAGAACAAATTGAAATGTTTGAGGGAAAAGCCACAACCCCTCCAAATGTGGGGACAAAAGCCCCTTGGGGTGTGGGGCTGCTCCTTCCTGCACTTCAAAGCTCATTGTGTTCCTCCGAGATCCCAGCCCCGATCCCAAACCTCCCCTCCCCCGGCCAGAACCCTTCTCCTGGTGAAATTCAATTCAATTTTATTTTCTTTTAAAAGGAAAACAATTAAAAAAAAAAAAGAAAAGAAAAAAAAAATAAAAAGGAGAAGAATTAATTAAGGAATAAAGGCCAGGCACAGGCCGAGCCTCAGCTGGAGCTGGTGGCAGCTCCCCAGCCCTCGGCAGCGCTGCTGGGGCAGAGGGCTCCAGATCCAGCCCCAATCCCGTCCTGGAGGATTCCCAGAGAGGTCATGCCCTTCCCCTTCTTCCTCCTGCTCCCCTTCCTCTTCCATTTCCTGTTCCTCTTCATTTTCCCCTTCTTCTTCCACCCAGGAGCCGCTGGATTTACTCGTGAGGGTGATGAGGATGATGAGGGATGCTGGGAATGGAGGGAGGGAGGGATGGATGGATGGAAGGATGGATGATGGATGGATGGATGGATGGATGGATGGATGGATGGATGGATGGATGGATCCCTGGAGGGATCCATGGAGGGATCCATGGATGGATGGATGGACAGATGGACAAATGGACACAAACTCAAGCTCATTTTGACCAAAGCCTTTCCTCAAGAGCCCTACGGATGCCGATCTCCCTTTGGTTGCTTCTTCCTTTGGATTTTGGGAGTTCCTGACCCGCTCATTGCAACCCCTGTGGCTCCACATCCCCACCTGGCTCCCTCACAGGTGAAAGTCTCCTCCTCCACCCCAAACAAGGGGATGTTTCTTTGCGGGGTCAACTGGGTTGAAAAATCAATTCAAAAACCCCCCAAAGCCACCGCCGAGCTCCATGGCTGGGGCTCCCTTGGCACCGAGAGCGTCCCTGACATCCGGGCGGCAGCCGGAGCATCTGTGCCGGAGGGCTCGGGGTGGCGGTGGGGAGGGAGAGAGGAAATCTGGAACCCATAAGCTCCAGAGCCGCTGGCGTTCCCCTGCATTGGTCTGCGCCTGGTCCGCCCCCGCCGCGCTCGCCCTATCAGCAGGAGCCGTTCCCCAAGTCATCCCAGAGCCCTCCTCTCCTGGCCCAAAGGAAAAGCCAAGGAGCTCCTTGGAGGGCTCTGCGGGGCTTGGGGCGCCCGGGGAGCCCCAGGGCGGACGCTCCGGGCCTCGCCTCGGGACCCGAGGAGATGAAGGAGGAAAACCTTTCCCCGGAGTCCCCCGAGGGCAGCGCGGCCACCAGCGAGGACGAGGCCGAGCGGCTGCCCAGGAAGAGCGGCCGCAAGCGCGGGCAGGGCCCCGGCGGAGCCCCCGAGGCCCAGGGCAAGCGCAGCCGCCGCAGCCCGGCCCCGCAGCCCCCCGAGGACGCCCACGCCCAGCGCGTCATCGCCAACGTGCGGGAGCGCCAGCGCACCCAGTCCCTCAACGACGCCTTCGCCGAGCTGCGCAAGATCATCCCCACGCTGCCCTCGGACAAGCTCAGCAAGATCCAGACGCTCAAGCTGGCCGCTCGCTACATCGACTTCCTGTGCCAGGTGCTGCAGAGCGACGAGCTGGACCACAAGGTCGCCACCAGCTGCAACTTCCTGGCCCACGAGAGGCTCAGCTACGCCTTCTCCGTGTGGAGGATGGAGGGCGCCTGGTCCATGTCGGCGTCGCACTGAGCCGGGTACGTGTGGCCGTGTCACCGTCGTGTCACCGTCGTGTCACTGTCATGTCACTGCCATGTCACCCACTGGGAATTGCGGCCACCCCCCTGGCGCTCTGGGGATGAGGGATTTGTCCCACCAGACCCCAGAGCAGGAGGACGTGGCGGTTCCCAAGCTGATCCTACTCAGCAGGGGTGGGAAAGGTTCAAAACGGGGTTTTAAAAATCCGATTTATTCCCAAATCGCGTCTTGGTCTTGCTGGGGCTGCCGAGGTGTCAAAGCTGCCCTGTCCTGGGGTGGCCTCGTGTCCTGCCTGGCTTCCCCCTGCTCCTCTCCCAGAGCTCTGCACTCGGGATGGGATCCGTGATCCTGTCGGGATCCGTGCACTGCGTGGGGAAATCTGATGGATTCAGCTCAGGATGCTGAGAGGGGAACAATCCAAAATTCAGAGTTTTAGGGCTGGGAGGAATCGGGAATGGGAGGAGCGGGGTTAACGAGGCGCCAACGCTTCCCGCAGAGCAGGAACAGAAAGTTCCAGAGGACATTCCCGAGCCAGGAGCTCCGGGGATGCCTCATGGGACCCTGGCCCCGCTGTCCCCAGACAGGACCAGGGCTCCTCCTGCCTCTCCTCGGGCACCAAACAGCCCCAGATTCGAGGCCGTGGAGCTGCCAGGGCTGGCTCGGGGTGCCGAGCATCTCCCAGGGGATTTCCTTTCAGGATGGGCCACCTTGAAATTCCCTTTCCCAGCCAGCAGGAAATCTGACACTTTGCCAAATTCATGTATAAATATCAATTTTGCGGGGCAGACCCTGTTGTTTCAGACATTAAATCCTGTTTTTGCCAGGTCACCTCCCCTCAGGGCTGGCCAGAGGAGGAGAGGGTGGCCCCTTGTCCTCACTTTGGGATGCCTGAAATCCTTCAGGACCCGTCAGGATGCTGAGCCCCCCTGGACCCCTCACCCTCTTCTGGGTTTGGCACTTTGGGGCTGGATTCTCGGGTTTTGGGGGTGTTGTGGGGGTCTGCCCAAAGCCAGGGAAGCTGCTCGGCACGGCCTCATCCCGAATTTTACAAAGCCCGACTAAAATCCCTTTGCCCTGGGGAAGTGGGGGAGGCTGAGCCCCCTCCCCAGCACTCCCAGACCCATTTTTGCTCCCTCTGTTTGCAGAACCCGACGCGGCTCCCAGAGCTGTTTATTTAAGCCGAGTTCTTGGCAGAACTGAGGGATAAACAGAGGGATTAAAGACCCTTCAGTCACTTTGGAGAGCTCCCGTGAGCAAAGCGGGATCATCAATCCCGTTAAAATCCATCCCGAGTGCTCCGTGCCTTCATCCTCCAGCTGGGGAGGGAATCATCCTCCCCGGACAAACCTGCGGCGTTTTGGGGTGAACAATCCCAGCCGGGCAGGGAGGGAGAGGAACGAGGATTCTCCCAGCAAAACCCCAAAACCAGGAAAGCGGTGCCGAGCTGGGGAGGGAGGCTCTGAACGAACCCTGCGCTCGGGGTTGGGATTTCCTAATGGAAAGCAGCCCCTGCATGGTGGAACTGGGCCTATTAAATATCAAAGGGGGCTGGAAAAGCTGGATGTGCCCTTGTTAACCGGGAGACATCAGCCCGGGAAAAAGAGGGATGGAGCCCTCAGGCAACAGAAATCACGTTTGAAGTTCCCCCAGCTCAGCTTTGCTCGAGTCTTGGGCACATTAAAATGGTTTCTTTCCCTGCTGGAGGAGAAAATGAGGCCGGGAGCTGGAAGTGCCGGGGGGAGAGGCTGAGGGCTGATGTTCCTCGCCCTTCATTTGTCTCCCTGGATTTATCGCCTCTCTCGCGTTGCCCTCACTTAATTGTGTCTCCTGAAAGACCTTGGATAAATCTTCCCTTTGGGGACTGTTGCTCTCGCCTGGAATCGGCTTTGTCTGGCGGCTGCTTCATTTGCTTTTATTTATAAACACCTCTCGCTGCTCCGGGGCACTGCGGGAGCTCGGGAACAGCTCCCATCCCTGTTCCCTATTCCCTTTTATTTCCCTGCTCAGGAAATCCATCTCCAGCTGCTTTAAAATCCCCCGCATCCCTCTACAGCATGACAGGAGAGCAGGGATCCCTTCCCACCCCAAATCTGTCCCTGGTTAAGGTGCTCGGGGTGGTCCGGGACCCCCAGTTCGGGGCTGGGCTCTCAGGGGAGGTGAGGAGCTGCTGAAATCCCGGGAAATCTGTTCCTGGAGGGTTCCCCAAAATCAGCTTTTCCCAGAGCTGTGTTTTCACTCGGGGTGGAAGGGGAGGTGTTGGAGGAGCCGCCCTGGTGAGGGATTTGGGACATTCCCCAAAATCCCCCGAATTGTCACAGGCCAGAGCTGCTGGGTTCGTTTTTCCATCAAAAACCTCCACATTTTCATTAAAAATAGACAAAACCACCCAGGGGGACAGAGCTGCTCTCCGTGGCAGACTCCCCGCACTGCTGAGGATTAGTTAAAATTAATCCAGACATAAAATCACCGATCCAGCCCTGGGGAACGAGGAAATATCTCCGGGTTTATGGCCCCTGCAAGGAGCTCGCTGGAGCCGCCTTGGCCCCGGGAATGCCTCTGGAACGAGCCCGTTTGTCATCGCTGGAGCTGCCTGGCCCCGGGAATGCCTCTGGAACGAGCCCGTTTGTCATCCCGGCTGTCACGGAGGGGAATGAGGAGCTGTGGGATCCATGCCCGGCCTCCGCTCCCATTCCTGGGGCGGACAAAGGCGGGGATACCCAGGGAGGGTGAGGATGGAGCTCCGTGAGCTTCTCCATCCCAAATCCTGCAGGGTTCGGCTCCTCCCAAAGCTCCCGCAGCCCTCGGGCAGCCCTGGAATGCTCCCGTGAGGGTTTTTGGTGTTAAATCTTGTCCAGCCCTCCGGAGGATCCCAAAATCCTGCTAGGAGGGTGGTTTTTTGGGATCAGATCTTGCTGGGCCCAGGGAGCCGATCCATTTTCCCATGGGCTGGGTTGGGATGGTCCTGCCTGGCCATGACACCAAAATTTTGGCTGCCCTCAAGCCCATGGATGTGCCCATCTCCCATCCCAAGGGCTCACATTGGCCTTTAGGGGATTTTCCCCTCTGTCCTCCGCCCTTCCCGGGGAACAATTCCTGGAGGATTTGATTTATCCCTCCCCAGGCTCCTCTCCAGAGAGGGGAAGCTCTCGGTGAGGAGGAGACAGCTGGAGACAAAGCGTGAGGGGATGGAATAAACCCGTTGGTTCCAGGGCATGGATTTGTAGGATTTTGGGAAGCCGATCCCAACCTGATCCTGCTGGCTCGAGGGGATGGATTTGTAGGATTTTGGGAAGCCAAGCCCAAGCTCACCCCATTGGTTCCAGGGCATGGATTTGTAGGATTTTGGGAAGCCAAGCCCAAGCTCACCCCATTGGTTCCAGGGCATGGATTTGTAGGATTTTGGGGAGCTGAGCCCAACCTGACCCCGCTGTCTCCCCGCAGGTCTCCGCCTTGATGGAAGCAGCTCCAGCACCCAAAACCCCACAGGAACTTTCCTGGAGAGAAGAAGGAAGGACCCCAAACCCCTGACAGCCCCAGGAACCTCAAAAACTTTAGGGACGAGCCCGAGGGAGCCGCAGCAGGAGCTGCTTTGGGTCGGTTCGGACGCGGCGCTGTGATTTATTGTGGGCTCGCAGGTAAGGAACCATCCCCAGATCCCAATTTCCTCCTGTGGGACCGCCAGAGAGCTGAGCCCTTCCCAGAGCAGGACAATTCCTCCAGGATGAGGGGAAAGGGAAGGGCTGGAGCCCCCCAAGGACCTCGGGGGTCCCCCCGCTTTCATCCCGCTCCGAAGGCTCCGCGCCGGGACCATCCCATGGATTGTGTTGTGATCCCATGGATTGTGATCCCACGGACTGTGAGGATCCAGGGGGATTTGGGGGCTGCTGACCGCCCCAGGCACCCCCAGCCACTCCTGCCCCACGGACTGGCCTCACCAATGCCCCAATTCCTGGATTGGAACCTCCCAATTCCTCAGGATTTATCAGGAATTGAGGTTGGAGACGGAGCTGTCGAGAATTTTGGGATTTTGGGAACTCTGAGCGGGTTTGGGCTCTTTTGGGGGTGTGGGGAAAGGACAATGGAGGTGTTGGGGTGCCCAAAACGACCCCAATAAAGCCCAGGGGGAATTTTCCAGGGTTCAATCCTTGTTTTTCATAGAGAATGGTGCTGCCAGGTCCACCCTGCACCTCCCTCAGCTGGGCCGCTTTTATTGGAATCAGGCAAAACCAAAAATCAGGTTTTTCACCTGTTATGGCAGAAAAAGAGGGGGGAAATCCCTTCCAGAGAGGCTGCAACAGGCCTGAGCCCCCAAATATTCCATGGGAGAGGAATTCCAGTTGTGATCAGGTTTGGGGCGCACCAGAGAATCCACGGAGGAGCCACAGGAAGGCCCAGAGTGACTTTTTCCACCCAATTCCCAATTTTTATGTGCAGTGGGATTGGATTCCCTGCTCCGAGGAGTCAACTGCAGCCTTCAGAAAAATCTGGAGGTGCTTTAAAAAATCAGAGTTCTGTTAAAAACGGAGCTGTGGTGGCTTCGCTTGGGAAGGATTTTACAGCTGAGAAACAAAATCGGCTTCAGAACTTAAAATCCTCTTTCAAAAAATAATAAATTGTGCTTGAAAAATAAAGGGCAAAAACTTATCTGTGGAGTGAGACTCCAGCTTCCAACCAAAAAGGTGAAATATATTTTTTAAAATAATATTTTCAAGTATTTTGGTGCGTCTTGTTTGTTTAAAAAAAATCGCTGCATTTTAAATGAGAAAAAAAAAACTTTAAAATGAGGAAAAAAAAAAACTTAAAATGAGGAAAATGTCATCCTGTGCATGGTGGATTCCTCCTGGTAAATTCCAGCAGGATGGAGCTTGGGAGGTCCCTCCATCCCCCTCAGGACCCCCACCCTGAACCACACCAAGGGTTTTGATTCCTTTTTTTTTTTTTCTTTTAAAATTTCTTTGTTTTTGTTTTTTGTTTTGTTTTGTTTTTATACAAAATCTCCTCCCCCCCGTCACCGCGGCCGGAGCTGCCCCCACGCCCAGCTCAGGCAGGGCTGTGTCCCCAAAGCTGTCCCCAGGGCTGTGTCCCCTCTGTTCCCAGGGCTGTGTCCCCTCTGTCCCCAGGGCTGTGTCCCCAGGGCTGTGTCCCCTCTGTCCCCAGGGCTGTGTCCCCTCTGTCCCCCAGGACAGGACCTGCTCCTGGGGAAACGGGAAAAGGAAAATTGGGATGGAACCCTCGTGTTGGAGGCTCTGGATGGATCTGCCCCTGTCACCCCAGGGCAGGGACAGGGATGGGACCGAGGGGGTTTGGGCACCCCTGGGGGATCCCCGGTGGGAATTGGGGAGCCTGGGCTGGGGAGGGGCTCAGGGGCTGGACCCCCACCCAGCCAGGGCCTCGGGGGGCTGGAAGGGGCTCGAGGCACCTCGGCAGGAGGGGAAGGTCCCCAAAATTGCCCTGGGAAGAGGAGTCGGGTTCACGTCAGGGCTGGCAGGGTCCATAGTGCAAACTGGGCTGCAAGGGCAGCGGGGACCCCCGGGCACTGCCCACCCCTGGCCTCGCTCTGCCCTTGCTGGGGAGGCTCCAGACATTCCTTGGGGGGCTCCAGATCTTCCTGGGGATGCTCCAAATCTTCCTGGGGATGCTCCAAATCTTCCTTGGGATGCCCCAAACCTTCCTCAGGAGCTCCAAATCTTCCTTGGGGAGCTCCAAACCTTCCTCAGGAGCTCCAAACTTTCCTTGGGGAGCTCCAAACCTTCCTGGAGATGCTCCTGAGCTCCCAGCCCCGTCCCTGCCGCTCTGTCCCCTGCCCCAGCAGGGTGAGGGGAGCCAGGGAGCCTCAGGAGAGGGCACAGAGATCCCATCCCATGGAGCAAACCCCGGGATGCTCCTCCTGGGCTCTGGGAGCCGTCCCCAGAGTGGTCCGAGCGTCCATCCCAATGTCCGGCCCTTCCCCCTGAGGAGGGTCCCGGGATGGGGGGGTCAGTGCTGCAGGGCTGGGGGGCTTCACCCCAAAATTGGGGAGGGGGCTTGGGCACAGTCCAGGCTCGGGGCTCTCCGTGCTCCCGTCCTGTTGGATGTGGGAATGTCCCTTCCAGGAATCCAGGCCTGCCCAGGGCCTCGGGAGCCAGGGGGACAAACGGGATCGGGATCTTCAGGGGCTGCGGCCACGCCGGGAATGTCCCCAAGGGTCACTGGTTCATGGGCTCCTCCTGCTCCATGGGCTCCTCCTGTGCCCTGCGAGGGAACCGGACACGTGAGGGGCCACATGGGGACAGTGACACAGGGAGGGGACAGGAGGGGACCCTGCTGGCAGGGCTGACACCCCCAAAACCCAGGCAAGAGGGTTTGGTTGGGTTTCCATTCAGGATGAGCCCAGCACGGGGTTCCCAGGAGTGTTCGGTTGGGTTTTCACTCAGGAAGAGCCCAGCATGGGGTTCCTAGGAGGGTTTGGTTGGGTTTTCCTTTGAGAAGAGCCCAGAATGGGGTTCCCAGGAGGGTTTGGTTGGGTTTCCATTCAGGATGAGCCCAGCACGGGGTTCCCAGGAGGGTTTGGTTGGGTTTCCATTTGGAAAGAGCCCAGCACAGGTTCTCAGGAGGGTTTGGTTGGGTTTCCATTTGGAAAGAGCCCAGCACGGGGTTCCCAAGAGCCCAGAACCTCACCCAGGGTGAGGACCCTGCCCTGCCCCGCTGCCACCCCCCTGGCACAGGGCAGTCCCAGCAATGTCACCTCTTCTCCACCATCACGGCCACCGAGAGCGACGCCAGGGCCGTGACCGTCTCCACCTCGTCGGCCTCGTGGTGCTGAGCCTCGAGGAAGGAGCAGCCCAGCTTGGAGGCGAAGCGCTGCACGGCCACCCAGTATCTGCCTGTGGGAGGGGACAGCAGGGCTGGGGACACTGGGACAGGGGGTGGCCTGGGACAGGGACAGCCAGGGACAGGGATAGCCCAGGATAGGGATAGCCTGGGACAGGGATAACTCAGGACAGGGTGTCCCAGGACAGGGATAACCCAGGTTAGGGGTGGCCCAGGTAAAGGGTGGCCCAGGTTAGGGGTGTCCAAGGACAGGGGTATCTCAGGACAGGGGTATCCCAGGTTAGGGTTGTCTCAGGTTAGGGGTGTCCCAGGACAGGGGTATCCCAGGTTAGGGGTGTCCCAGGACAGGGGTGTCCCAGGTTTCCACTCACTCTGGACCTGGATCACGGCCTCCAGGGAGCGCACGGCGTTGGCGTTGGGCTTCTGCCTCAGGCTGTCCTCGGGGAGCGGCTCCGGCTGCGGGGGACAATGGGGGACATGGGGAGGTGGTGGCATTGGGGGACACAGGGGTTCATAGGGGGTGGTGGCACCAGGGGACACAGGGTTTTATGGAGAGCGGTGGCACTGGAGGACACAGGAGTGGCACAGGGGCTCCTGGAGGGTGGTGGCACCAGGGGACAAGGGGGGTTCAGCTGTGCCCAGGCCGGGGCAGTGGCACCGGGTCAGTGCCAGTCTCACCTCGTGGCCCAGCAGGGCGGACACGCAGGCCTCGGACGCGTCACAAATGGCCGTGAGGTCGTGCCCCCCCTCCAGAGCCAGCACCACGGCCCCCCCCGCCAGGCTCATCAGCTGCTTGGTCATGTAGCCAAAACCTGTGGGACACCAGGAGTGTCACCTCCCCCTGCCCTAACCTGTGGGACACCAGGAGTGTCACCTCCCCGTGCCCAAACCTGTGGGACACCAGGAGTGTCACCTCCCCCTGCCCAAACCTGTGGGACACCAGGAGTGTCACCTCCCTGTGCCCAAACCTGTGGGACACCAGGAGTGTCACCTCTTCCTACCCAAACCTGTGGGACACCAGGAGTGTCACCTCCCCGTGCCCAAACCTGTGGGACACCAGGAGTGTCACCTCCCCCTGCCCAAACCTGTGGGACACCAGGAGTGTCACCTCCCCCTGCCCTAACCTGTGGGACACCAGGAGTGTCACCTCCCTGTGCCCAAACCTGTGGGACACCAGGAGTGTCACCTCTTCCTACCCAAACCTGTGGGACACCAGGAGTGTCACCTCCCTCTGCCCAAACCTGTGGGACACCAGGAGTGTCACCTCTCCCTACCCAAATCCAACCCAAAATCTCCATGGCTTCCCCAGGAGTGGCCGCCCCTTCCCGGGGGTCCCAGCCCAGGTGGGAAGGGGACACTCGACCCCAAAGGGGGACACCCGACCCCAATGGGGACACCTGACCCCAATGGGGGACACCCGACCCCAATGGGGACACCTGACCCCAATGGGGGACACCCCACCCCAAGGGGGTCCCAGCCCCCCCCCCCGAGCCCCCTCCTTACACTTGGCAGAGACTTTGTAGCCCCCCAGGGGGGGCGGGTGCCCCTCGGCTGCGTCGAATCCGGCCGACACCAGAACCACGTCGGGGCAGAACTCGTGGGCAATGGGCATCACCACGGTCCTGGGGGAAGGATGGGGAGGGGCGTCAGCCCCAAACAGGGGGAAAATGGGGATGGGGAGTGGGGTCAGATTTAAATGGGGGGGGGGAAAAGGGGATGGGGAACAGGGTCAGCCCCACCCAGAGCACGGCCCACGGGCATGGGGACAGTACCTGAAGGCAGCCAGGTACTCGGGGTCCCCCATGGGGGGGTCGAGCCCCCCAGCCCAGGCCACGTTGACGTTGAAGCCCTCGCCGGGGCCAGCGCCCACCTGGGAGGGAGCAAGGACAGGGTGAGGGTCCCAGATCTCTGCCCTCTACCATAGGAGGGTTTGGGGGTCCCAACCCCCTGTCCTGTGCCATGGGAGGGTGTTTGGGGGTCCCAGCCCCCTGTCCTGTGCCATGGGAAGCAGTTTGGGGGTCCCAACCCCCTCTCAGCATTTTGGGGTTCCTGTCCCCCCTCCCCAGTGCCACAGCAGGGTCAGGACCTGTGGGATTTTCCTGCCTTTCCATCCATCCCCATCCCTGTGCTGGGCAACCCAGGCAGGGTCAGGGGTGGGAAAGGAGCCCCCAGGGCCCTGTCCCCGCTCAGCCCCATGTCCTGCTGTCCCTGCTGTCCCCTCTGTCCCCTCTGTCCCCCCTGTCCCACCTCATCAGCAGCCCCGCTGCCCGGGAAGAAGTTGCCATCGTCGTGGCGGTGCAGGGAGATGTAGAGAACCTCGGGGTCCCTGTAGAAAATCTGCTGCGTCCCGTTGCCGTGGTGAACATCCTGCAGGGACACCCACGGAGGGTTCTGGCAGCTGCTGGGCGGCCCCAGAACCCCACAGACCCCAAAACAGCCGGGGCTGGGTCCCCCAGGGCAGGATCTGCTCCTGCTCCCCAATCCTGAGGGGTTCCAGCCACGCTCCCACAAGAGCTGGAGCAGGAACTGGCCCTGGGGACATCCTGGGGACGCCCTGGGGACATCCTGGGGACGGAGGGGACTCACCCAGTCCACGATGAGGATCTTGCTGAGCTTCCCCTTCTGCTGCAGCTGCCTGGCAGCGATGGCCACCGAGTTGAAGAAGCAGAATCCCCTGAGGGGCAAGAGGGGTGGGAGTCACCTCGCGCCCTTCCCGAGCTCCCCCCGGGGCAGGGGTGGCTCCCAGGGGGGTTTTGGGGTGGGTTTGAGCCCTGGAGGCGCTTTTGGGGCTCCCTCGGGGAGGGAAGGGCCTTACATGGCCGTGGATGGATCCGCGTGGTGTCCGGGCGGCCGCACCACGGCAAAGCCGTTCTGGGGACAGAGCAGAGAACAGGGCAGAGCTGCCACCCCGGGGGACACCCAGACCCTGTCCCCAGTGCCACAGAGCCCTGGGACCCCTGGATGTTGGGGGACCTCACTCGGGGACTCCTGGCCATGGGGTGACACAGCCCTGGGACCCCCAACCATGGAGTGACAGAGCCCTGGGACCCCTGGGACCCTTGGCTACAGGGTGACACCACTCAGAGACCCCCAGGCATGGGGGACACAGCCTTGGGACCCCCAGCTGTAGGGTGACACAGCCCTGGGACCCCCAGAAATGGGGAGACACCACTCAGAGACCCCCGGCTCTGTGGTGACACAGCCCTAGGACCCCCAGCCATGGGATGACACAGCCCTAGGACCCCCAGCTGTGGGGTGACAACACTCAGGGACCCCAAACCATGGGGTGACACCCCCAGGGAGCCCCTGGCTGATGTGACAGCCCTGTGACCCCTGGCCATGAGGTGACACCACTCAGGGACCCCAAACCACGAGGTGACAGCCCTGGGACCCCCCAGGCCCCCCTACCTTCAGCTCCCTGGTGGCCACCTTGAAGGCCAGCTCGGTGACGCTGCCCGCGGCCCAGCGCGCGGCGTTGGACGAGTGCAGCTCGTTCCAGATGGTGTCACTGTCCACCTGCGGAGGGACACGGGTCACAGGGGGACACAGCACATGGGGACAGCGGCCTCACCCAGCAGGGATCGGTGTCCTGTGCCAGCCTAAGGTGACATTGGCCACCCCACGCTCTCCTCCCCGCCCAGCGCCCTCCTTTACCTGCTTTATCCCATTTTAGTGTTTAACCAAACACCAGCACCGCGTCAGAGCCGGGAAAGTCAGAAATCTCTTCGGCTGAGGCTGGGCGAGATCTCCCCGTGCCCAGGGGGGCACCAGGAGCAGAGCAGGGAAAGAGGCAGAGCAGGGAAAGCAGAGCTGGAGCCCAGCAAGGAGAGGAGCAGAGCCAGAAGAGGCAGCAGGAGGAGGCCTGAAAGAGAGAGACAGGACAAGGACAGGGACAGGGACAGGAGAGGGACAGGGATGGGACAGGGACAGGGACAGGGATGGGACAGGACAGGGACAGGGACAGGAGAGAGACAGGACAGGGACAGGGATGGGACAGGAGAGGGACAGGGATGGGACAGGGACAGGGACAGGGACAGGGACAGGAGAGAGACAGGACAGGGACAGGGATGGGACAGGACAGGGACAGGGATGGGACAGGGACAGGGACAGGGATGGGACAGGACAGGGACAGGGACACAGGGACAGGGACAGGGACAGGGACAGGGACAGGGACAGGAGAGGGAGAGGGAGAGGGACAGGAGAGGGACAGGGATAGGGACAGGACAGGGACAGGGACACAGGGACAGGGATGGGACAGGGACAGGACAGGGACAGGACAGGGACAGGAGGAGAGAAGAGGAGGAGGCAGTGAATGCAGAGAAACCAGGAGGGACAGCTGGGAATGGAGAGGCCTCAGAAGGGACGAGCTGCTGTCCCAGTGTCACTGCTGCCCTCCCTCAGTGGGGACCCCCTCCTGCCAGCCCCCCTGGATCCAGGATCCCTCTCCAGAGTGCGATTCTCAGACATCCCCAAGGACCCCGAGCTGCTCTGATCCAACACCTCCATCAAACACCCCCACCCAGGCAGCCCAGGGGCTTCGGGAGCTGCCCCGAGATCCTGAGGGGCCAAAAAGGAACAGCCCTGACCAAAGGGCAGAGCAGGGACCCCAAAACACAGAGCAGAGATGGAGCAGTGACCCCAAAACCCAGAGCAGGGGTGGAGCAGGGACCCCAAAACCCAGAGCAGGGATTCAGCAGTGACCCCAAAACCCAAAACCTGGCCCAGAGACGGAACACTCACCCCCACCCCTCCACAGGGCAGCATCACAAACGTCCTCTGGGACAGGATCCCTGTGGAGAGAGGGGCCAGAGGGGACTCAGGGCTGGGCAAGCAGGACCAGGGTGGGACCAGGCTGTGCCCAGCACCCAGGGGAGCTGCTGGGGGCCAGCCCAAGGTGGCACCCGCCTGCCCAGGGTGGCACCCACCTGCCCAAGGTGAGCACCCACCTGCCCAGGGTGGCACCCGCCTGCCCAGGGTGGCACCCACCTGCCCAAGGTGAGCACCCACCTGCCCAGGGGTGTCACCCACCTGCCCAGGGTGAGCACCCACCTGCCCAGGGTGAGCACCCACCTGTCTATGGGTGGCACCCACCTGCCCAGGGTGGCACCCACCTGCCCAAGGTGAGCACCCACCTGCCCAGGGTGAGCACCCACCTGTCCATGGGTGGCACCCACCTGCCCAAGGTGAGCACCCACCTGCCCAGGGTGAGCACCCACCTGCCCAGGGTGAGCACCCACCTGTCTATGGGTGGCACCCACCTGCCCAGGCTGGCACCCACCTGCCAGCTTGCCGTTGTCCAGTTTGAGGCGGTTCAGGGGGTTGGTGCCGTAGAGCAGCACGTGGCGCTCGCTGTGCACGCACTGCAGCTCCTCCAGGGTGGCCTTGCGGCCCCGCAGGCACTGGGGGACACGGCTGTCACCGGGGGGACACACGAGGGATCCCCCCATGCCCCTGCAGGACCCCCGGGGCTGGAGCTTGAGCACCCCCAGACTGCAGTCAGGGAGCCCAGAGCTGGGTTTTACTAAGCTGGGTTTGGTAAAACTCGCTGGTTTGGGGGGATCAGCCCCTGCCTGTGCCCAGGGTCCAGCTGAGCCCAAAGGCCAGGGGGAGAGGGGCAGAGCAGGGAAATGGCCAAAGAAATGGGGACAAACTGGGGGAGGAGGGGAGGGATGGGATTGAGAGGGACAGGGAGGGATCAGGTGGGGTGGGATTGGGAGGGATGAAATGGGATCAGAAGGGATTGGGTGGATTCAGGAGGGATGGGGTGGGATCAGGAGAGTCAGGGTGGGATCTAGAGGGATGGAATGGGATCAGGAGGGATGGGGTGGGATCAGGAGGAATGGGATGGGATCAGTAGTGGAATGAAATCAGAAGGTATCAGGTGGGATCAGGAGGGATGGAACGGGATCAGGAGGGATGGGATGGTTTTGGGAGGGATCAGGTGGGATCAGGAGGGTTCAGGAGGGACGGAATGGGATCAGGAGGGATGGGATGGGATCAGGAGGGACAAGATGGGTTCAGGAGGGATGGAGAAGGGCCCAGCCCTCTGAGCTCACCTCGCAGCGGCTGCGCAGGCCCCGCTCCTGCAGCCGGGACCAGATGCTCTGGATCCTGCCCGCGTGCTCGGGGTGGTTGCTGTTGTCCCCGCAGGAGCACTGGTGCTTCAGCATCACCGAGTCATAAACCAGCCCTGCCAGGCACCGCCAGAGCTGCTCCCTCAGCTTCTCTGCAGGGGCTCCGAGACCCCAAATACTGACCAAAATCCCCCCAAAACCACGGGAGATTCTGCCTCCTAACCACGGGAGATTCTGGCCCCAAACCACGGGAGATTCTGCCCCAAACCACAGGACATTCTGCCCCCAGTCCTGGGAGATTCTGTCCCCAAACCACGGGAGATTCTGCCCCAAACCATGGGAGATTCTGTCCCAAACCATGGGAGATTCTGTCCCAAACCATGGGAGATTCTGTCCCCAAACCACAGGAGATGCTGCCCCAATCCTGGAAGATTCTGCCCAACCCTGGGAGATCCTGCCCCAAACCCCAGGAATGCAGCCGGGGCCCAGGTGGGCAAACCCTGCCTGGAAAAGCCCCCCAAGATACGGAGAAGGGCCCCCCCAGCTCTCTCCTGTCACTCCCAACTCCAGGACTGACCCAGACCAATGTGGAGCCACCCCAGGACACCCCCAGGTCCCCTCCTGTCCCTGCCCAGCGGTGACAGCCCCGCAGTGTGACCATACCTGTGGTGAAGTGTGGCTTGGGCGGCTGCTCCTGCACGGGCAGGGCCAGCGCCTTGGTGTCCTGGGCAGGGAGGGACACGGTGGCCGTGGCCGGGGACGACTGAGCCCGGGACAGGGGCCGGTGGCCGGGGGGCAGCACGGGAGGGTCGGCCAGGGGCTGGCGCTTGAGGAGCTGCTGCTGCACCCGCTGGAAGGAGTCCCACAGCAGGGCCTGGGGACAAGGACGGCGTCAGGGGACAGCGGGCAGTGTCCCCAGCACGGGGGACAGGGACAGAGCCGTGCTGGGTGTGTGCTGAGCCGATCCAGAGGCTGCAACGGGCTCGGAACCGGGACAGGACAGGATGGGACAGGATAGGATGGGACAGGACAAGCAGGACAGGGCAAAACGGGACAGGATGGGACAGGATGGGACAGGACAGGACAAGCAGGACAGGGCAAAACGGGACAGGATGGGACAGGACAAGGCAGAACAGGATAAACAGGACAGGACAAGCAAGGACAGGATAAGCAGGACAGGACTGTCCTAGCATCTGCTGCTCCCTGCCGGCTCAGCCCCGCAGTGACAGCAGCGATGGGACAGAGACGGCAATTTGGGGACAAAATCTGGCAATTTGGGGACGATGTCTGGCAAAGTGAGCACAAAGTTTCGGCAATTTGGGGACAAAACCCGACAATTCGGGGACAAAATCCGGCAAGGTGAGCACAAAGTTCCAGCAATCTGGGGACAAAGCCCGGCAATTTGGGGACAATGCCCAAAACGTGAGCACAAAATTCCAGCAATTTGGGGATGATGCCCGGCAATTCGGGGACAAAACCTGGCAATTCGGGGGACGATGCCTGGCAAGGTGAGCACAAAGTTTTGGTAACCTGGGGACAAAGTTCCAGCAATCTGGGGACAAAGCCCGGCAATCTGGGGACAAAGCCCAAAACTTGAGCACAAAATTCCAGCAATTTGGGGACAAAGCCCGGCAATTCGGGGACAAAGCCCGGCAATCTGGGGACAATACCCAGCTGTGCTGCCACCAGCGGTGGCCGCAGCTCTGCCCCAGTCCCAGTGAGCTGTCCGGGCTCCAGGCAGGCACGGCCCCGTGTCCCCAGGGCTCCCCTCCCTGCCGCACCTGCTGCAGGACCAGCTCCTCCTGGGGCTGCCCCATCTTCTGCGTCCTCTCGGGCTCCTTGCCGCTGCTGCCGGGCCGGGCCGGCTCCACCCGGGCCCTGCCGGGCTCCGCAGTCTCGGCCGCCGCCTCCGGGAGGGTCCCCTCGGCCTCCATGTCCTCCGAGGACGGGATCTGCCGCAGCCGGGGCTTCTCGCTGGACTTGGCCATGCGCTGCAGCCGGGGCGTGGGGAGAAACACATGGCTAGGAAATTCCTCAAGTCTAACAAACGCTCGCAGAGTATATATTTGTATATAAACTTCTATTTTTGTGTGTATATATACATATGTACATATATAATATACATATCTATATATATATACACACATATATATACATATATATATGTATATATATATATGTATATGTATATATATGTGTGTGTGCGTGTGTATATGAACGGATATATATTTTTTTATATTTGTATATAAGGAGATAAAAAATACTGACTTAGAGATGTTATAGAATAAGACGTTGTTGAGAGAAAAATGAAACTAAAAACAAGTTTTTAAAGATTGCTATTTCATATATTAATAATATATATAAATTATATATTATATTATAGGTAATATATTGTATATTGTATGTAATATGTAATATATAATTTATTATATGCAATATATAATGTATAATATATAATACATTAAACATAATATATATTTTATATTATGCAAAATATATAATATATAACATATAATATATAATATATAATTATATATTTATTATAATATATTATAATATATTATAATATATTATTATATATATAATCTATATAATTATATATTAAATATGTTGTTATATGTTATATGTTATATATGTAAAATAATATAATATAATATAATATAATATAATATAATATAAAATATATAATATATAATATATAATATATAATATATAATATATAATATGTAAAACAAATTTGAAGTTTTAAGGCAGAAGCCAGTCCTTCTTCTTCAAGGGAGTAAACAGTATTTTGCTATTAGATAAAAAGACACATCCATGAATTTTTTTCCCTATATTTTTGTTTCCATTCTCTTTGCCCGGCGGGTCTCACCTTGCCCAGGTGCGTTTGCTGCTTGAGCCTCTCGAGGAAGTGGGCGTGGTGCTGCTGGAAGAGCAGGTGCTGCTGCACGGCCCTGGGGCTGGGCGGCAGCGGCTCCGAGCGGGTCCTGCCCAGCGGTTTGTGCTGCCCGGGCAGTGCCAGGCGCTCCGCGGGCACCAGCGACGGGGCGAAGGAGAAGGGCACGGCCCCCAGGCCTGGCACTGCAGGGACACGGCAGGGTGGCACAGCGAGGGGGTGCAGCAAGGTTAGAAAATATAAAGGTGTCAAATATTTTTAAAAATTAAATAAATGTTTTAAAAATAAAAATACTAAAATAATATGTAATAAAATATTATCAATAGCAATAATATATTAGTTTATATTTATAGCAAAATGTTAATAATATAAAGGTATAATATTATTTTAGTTATATGATACTATATTTATATGATACTATATTTATATTATTCTATATTTATATTATAATATAATGATATTCGTTTATATTAATAGCAAAATGTTAATAATATAAAGGTATCATTATTTTATTTATATTATACTATATTTGTATTTTTCTTTATTTATATTATAATATAATGATATATAAATAATAATATAAAAATAATAATTAATAAAAATATTGCAAAATATAAAAATCATCAAGAAACGCCTCTCAAAATCAGGCCTTCTCTGGCTGATTTTAGAAGTCACTTCTTCTAAGCCAAGCCAGCATTTTGCAGTTCCCATGTGAAAGCAATCCTGTTGTGAGCAGTTTGTTAAGAAAACCAATCTATTCCCAGCCTGGGTGCCACCGTCACTGTCACTGTCACTGTCACTGTGCTGTCACTGTCACTGTCCCCATGTCCCCAGACACTGACCTGCCACCAGCGGCGCGTGGGTGACCGAGGGCTCGAGGATGATGACGGGCTGCAGCCGGGGGGACAGGGCGCTGCCGGCCTCGTGCTGCTCCAGGCTGGCCGGGATGAAGACGGGCGGGTGCGAGCCCGGGAGCACCGGGCCATTGAGCACCGGGACCCGGTGAGCCAGGCTGGGCAGTGCCCGGCGCTCCGTGTCACCCTGTGGGGACAGCAATGGGGACAGGGATGGGACAGGCATAGGGATGGGGACAGAGATGGGGACAGGGACAGGATGGGACAGCCGGCCCATTGAGCACCAGGACACGGTGAGCCAGGCTGGGCAGCGCCCGGCACTCTGTGTCACCCTGTGGGGACAGTGATGGGGACAGGATGGGACAGGGACAGGGTGGGACAGGGATGGGGACAGGGAAAGGGTCAGGGACAAGGACAGCAATGGGACAGGGATGGGGAAAAGGACCGGGATGGAGACAGGGACGAGGACAGGGACAGACACAAGGACATGGCACTGGGAGGGCACAGGATTGTCCCCACCGTGCCCGTGGGCAGCACCAGGAGCCCCAGACCCCAAGGGAAGGACGCAGCGCTGGGGTCCAGCCCGGGCACGTACCCTGGCGCCGGTGGTGGCCGGCAGCCCCAGGGTGATGGCCGGCAGGGAGGCCGCGCTCTGCAGGGCAAACTGCGCCAGGGAGCTCTCCTGCATCAGCAGGCGCTGCGCCAGCGGCGTCTGCAGCAAACAGGAGCTGTCAGAGCCCTGCTCCCAGCCAGGGACTGGGACAGGGACACGGGGACAGCCTGGGGACACCCACGGGACAGGACAGCAGAGGGGAAGTGCACCCTGAAGGAGGGTGGGCGTGGGAGAAGTGATGGGCTGGGGAGAGCACCCCAGAGCAGGGAATGCCAGGGCATGCCAGGGCATCCCTGGGCATTCAAGGGCATCCCAGGGCATCGCAGATCATCCCAGGGCATCCCAGGGCATCCCAGTGAATGCCAGGGCATCCCAAGGCACCCCAGGGCATCCCAGTGAATGCCAGGGCATCCCAAGGCACCCCAGGGCATCCCAGGGAATCCCAGGGCACTCCTGGGCATCCCAGGGCATCCCAGCATGCAGGGAGAGGCAGCTCCGGGCAGGGGGCTCAGGGCTGGGGTGGTGCCCTCCCCCTGAGCCCACAGGGGTCCCCAAAGCCCCGGGCTGACCTCGTGGGCCCCTCCGGGGGCAGCGGGCAGCGCGGCGTGCTCGGCGGGCAGGCTGTCGTTGGGAGAGCTGCAGCCCGACACGGGGGTGCTGCTGCTGCTGGGGGACGAGTCTGGGGGGACACAGACATGGGGTGAGGGCACAGAACCCCCCCTAAGCCCCTCCAGGCTCTGCCCCCCACCCTTCTGGGGCTGAATCCCCCTCGGAGGGCAGCACTCCATAGTGGGAGCCCTCCACGCCAGACCTGGGGCAATTCCAGCCCTGCAGGTCCAGCCTGGGCTCCAAAAGCAGCGGGAGGAGCTGCAGCAGCACCTCCCAACCCACAGCAAAACCTCCAGGCTCCCCAATCCCACACCAGCACCTCCAGGCCCCCAAATCCCACACCAGCACCTCCCATCCCACACCAGCATCCCCAGGCTCCCCAGTCCCAAACCACCCCACCCCAGCCCCTGAAGAGGACACACCAAACCCAGGTGTCACTGTCCCCCCACAGAGGTGACACAGGAGCCGTCCCAGCCCAGCCTGGCCCCTGGGGAGCACACACCAACCCCAGGTGTCACTGTCCCCACACAGGGGTGGCACAGGAGCTGTCCCAGGCCCTGGAGAGGACACACCAACCCCAGGTGTCACCGTCCCCACACAGGGGTGGCACAGGAGCTGTCCCAGCCCAGCCCAGCCCCGAGGTGCCCCCAGGGCCTCACCGATGGCGTCGGGCGGGCGCCTCTTGAGCGAGGGGGGGGCGCTCTCCTTGCGGGTCAGGGGGTTCTTGCGCCGCTCCAGGCACTTCCTGGGCTTGCACCGAACCTTCAGGTTGGGCTCGGACGCTGTGGGGACAGGGTCAGGGCTGGCCCAGGCTGGGCGGGCTCTGTGGGGCCAGTGCCAGCTCCAGATGGGGACACGGGGACAATCCTGGGGGTCTTTAGGGACATGGGGACATCCCTGAGGGACACAAAGACACTCCCGAGGCCTTTAGGGACACAGGCACATCCCTGAGGTCTTTAGGGACACGGGGACAAACCTGGGGGTCTTTAGGGACATGGAGACATCTCCAAGGCCATGAGGGACACAGGGACATCCCTGAGGTCTTTAGGGACACGAGGACATTCCCAAGGCCATGAGGGACACAGGGACATTCCCAAGGTCTTTAGGGACATGAAGACACTCCTGAGTCCTTCAGGGGCACAGGGATATCCCCGAAGCCTTGAGGGACATGGGGACATCCCTGAGGTCTTTAGGGACCCAGGGACAATCCCAAGACCTTGAGGGACACAGGGACATTCCCGAGGCCATGAGGGACGCGGGGACATCCCGAGCCATACCTGTTTTCCGCAGCGGGAAGTGCTCGGGGGTGTCCAGAGAAGTGCTGGGCACAGGGGACAGGAACGTGCTGAGCATGGCAGGGGAGGGACCCTCGGGCTCCAGGGGCTCCAGGGACCTGCGGGCAGAAGCCAGAGCCCCTTCCCAGCTGCCCCGGGGCAGGTTTGGGGCAAGGGCAGCTCCTTTTGGGGGCAGCTGCTTTACCTGTGGGGCAGTTTGGGGCAGGGGCAGCTCCTTTTGGGGGCAGCTGCTTTACCTGTAGGGCAGGGCTGCAGCGGGGGCGTTGCTGGTCCTCTCCAGAGCCGCCTGCTGCTTCTTCAGGATGACCTCGGCCAACTTCTGCTTCACCACCGTGCTGGCCACGGCACCTGCACGGTGACCACGGTGACCACAGGGGGCTCAGAGCCGCTCTGAAGGGTCCCTGTGGGCAGGACCCCGACCCCAGGGCTTGGGGATGGATGGGGACCCCCGAAGGGCACAGCTGGCTCTGCTCCATCACAGCTGGCTCTGGCTCTGCTCCCACCCCGTTCCCTGTCTGTCTGTCCCAGCAGGAATGCTCTGTTCTTACAGCTAGACACTCTATGGATCTGTGCCGGCATTCAGCACCTCCGAGAGCGAGTTAATTAACCGATTGATAATTAATTAGGTGCGATGTGGAGCCCTGCGCGTCCCAAAACTGGGAGAGAGCCCCAGGCGGCTCCTCCAGCGCCGGCACCAGAGGGCGCCGGGAGATCGCGGCTGGGAGGGGCTGAAACCCAAATTGGGGGGATGCAAACCCAAATTGGGGGGATGCAAACCCAGACTGGGGCATCCAAACCCAGATTGGGGCCCGCAAACCCAGACTGGGGGGCTGAAAACCCAAATTTGGGGGGGCTGATAACCCAAATTTGGGACTGCAAACCCAGATTGGGGGGCTGAAAACCCAAACTGGGGGCTGAAAACCCATCATCCTGAGAGGCTGCAAACCCAGCCTGGGGGGCTGATGACCCAGATTGGGGTCTGAAAACTCAATCTGCGGGGCTGCAAACCCACTCTGGAGGGCTGCAAACCCCATCTGGGGTTTGAAAACCCAGCCCAAGGGTCCCAGCGAGGTTGCAGCCCCTCTCTGTGGATGCTCTCCCAGCCCTTTCCCCCAGGGCAAGGCAGAGCTTGGTCTGGCTGAGGGCAGAACCCCCCGAGCCCCCTCCCCTGACCCCTCTTACTCCTCTTGCTCTTGTCCTTGTTGAGGATCTGGCGCAGCTCCTGCTCCTGCTGGCCCGGCTCAGCCTCGTGGTGAGGGGACTCCATGGCCACCTGTGGGACAGGGACATGGAAACGGGACCCCATAAATCCTCCCAGAGCCCTGTGACCCCTCCATGGCCACCTGTGGGACAGGGACATGGGCACAGGCCCCATAACGCCCCCCCAGCCCTGCCTGAGCCTTGTCACCCCTCCGTGTCCCCAGGCAGGGGGACACGGGGACAGGGCAGGTCTGGGACAGTCCCTTGTGTCACTCAGGCTCACTGGAACGTGTGAAGCTGTTCCATCACAACAAACCCGACCCGTTTTGGTCTCCAGGGACGCTTTGCTCTCCCTGGGGACATTGTAAAAGTCAAAACCTGTCTGCTCCCACTCGCTGCCTCCTCTCGGGGTGTTTGGGCATGTCCGCTGTGTTGCAACGTGGCAAAAAATAAAAATCTTTGTACAAAAGGGGAAAAAAAAGGGGGAAAAAAAGGGGGGGGGGAAGGAGGGGGAAAAATCTATGATAGGAGGGAAAAAACAAATCTATGATAGGAGGGTAAAAACAGCTGATCCATGGAACTGACTCCTGCCCTGAGCCTGGAGCAGCCCTGGGGACAGGCAGGGGGGGATCTCAGTGCCTGAAGATGGTCACAAGTCCCTGGATGTGGTCACAACTCCCTGGGCATGGTCACAGCTCCCTGGGCATGGTCAGAACTCCCTGGACAGGGTCACAACTCCTTGGATGTGGTCACAAGTCCCTGGACACAATCACAGGTCCCTGGGCATGGTCACACCTCCCTGGATGTGTCCTCCCACCCGCCTCCCTCTGAAGCCTCCCGGAGGAGCCATCCCTGCCAAATCCCCCTGGATTCTTGCGCCAGTGAAACCTGGCACAGGTGAATTCCTGCACGGGGCAGGAGCTGAGCTCGGTGACACCACCCAGAAAAGCCAAGTGCCGCTACCCCGGCCCCAGATTGGGCATCCTGGTCCCAAACTGGGCATCCCAGTCCCAAATTGTGCGTCTCAATCCCAAACTGGGCATCCTGGTCCCAAACTGCCCCCGGGGCAGAGCAGCCCTGGCCCCACAGGGATCTCCTGGAGCTCCAGCCCTGGAATTTGGCTGGAATTGAGACACCTCACCCTCCACCTGCCTCCCCAAGCAGCCTCCTTGCCTCACAGAGCTCCCTGGGCTGGCTGGAAACCCCTCCAGATGTTCCAGCTCAGGGAAAAGCAGGAATTCACCTGGGAATGTTATTTTGGCACTGGGATTTCCAGCCTTTTCCTCTGAATCCCTGCCCAGAGAGGGGAACTCAAAACCATCCTTGGTTCTGCCTCTGGGAGCAAAATTCACCCTCCAGAGCGCCCAAACCCTGCCAAGAGTGGGGTGTGTGCCCCCCCTGCCCCATCCCATACCCTGACGTGCTGGTGGGCGAGCTGCTCCACTTGCTGCTGGTGCAGGCTGGCCAGGAAGAGCTGGTGCTGCAGCTGCTGCTGCTTCAGGGCCAGCAGCGCCGTGTCCTGGGGCTTGAGCAGGCGCTGCCCGATGCGCAGGTCCATGGGGACGGCCTGGGGCACCCGCGGCGAGGGGCACGGGCTCACGGCAGCTGAGGGGACACAAAGGGACACGGCTGGGTCAGGGAGCTGCCACCCACGGAGCATCCTCTGCATGCAGAGCCTCCTCCATCTGCTGGGGAAGGAGGTTTCTGGAAGGAGGATCCAGGGTGCTGCAGGTGCCTCTCCCTGGTATTGTGGTGGAGAAGGGCTCTGGAGTGAAGATGTTCCTGAACAACCTCCCTGAGGGGTGAAACCAAACAGTGCCCCGTGGGGACACCAACACAGCGCCGGTTACATCCCCAAAACAGTGCCAGCTACACATCTGAAATTGCTCATCACACACCCAAAACAGTGCCAATCACACACCTGAAATTGTCCATTACACCCCCAAAACAGTGCCAATTACACACATGAAATTGTCTGCTACACCCCCAAAACAGTGCCAGTTACACAGCTGAAATTGTCCATTACACACCCAAACAGTGCCAATTACACACATGAAATCATCTGTTACATCCCCAAAGCAGTGCCAGTTACACACCTGAAATTGTCTGTTACACACCCAAACAGTGTCACTTACACCCCCAAAACAGTAGCAGTTACACATCTAAAATTGCCCATTACACACCCAAACCAGTTCCAGTTACACCCCAAACCAGTGCCAGTTACACACCCAAACAGTGCCAGTCACACACTTGAAAAGGGGTGGGAAGAGATTTTGGGGAAAAAAGGGTAGGAAGGTATTTGGGCTGTGCAGAAAGGGTGGGAAGGGCTTGGGGCACCCCAGGTGAAGGAGGGGCTGCTCCAGACACCCCCAGGAGGGAGCAGAGCCCAGGGGAAGCTCTGGGAATCTCTCTCTGCATCATTTGCTTCAGTCCCTACAAAAACAAACAGTGGCGGCGGAAGCGGAGCCGGGAGGGATGGATGGGGGCTGCTGGGGGAGAGACAGCAGCCAGAAAAACAAAACAACAACTCAGCACTCGCCTGAGCGCACAAAATGTCCCGTGCTGGGTGCCAGGTCCCAAATAAGGGAATGTGGGCATGGCCAAATCCCAAATAAGGGAATGTGGGTGGGGCTAGAGCCCAAATAAGGAAATGTGGGTGGGCTAAACCCAAATAAGGGAATGTGGGTGGGGCTAAACCCAAATAAGGAATTGTGGGTTGGGCTAAACCCAAATAAGGAAATGTGGGTGGGCTAAACCTAAATAAGGGAATGTGGGTGTGGCTAAACCTAAATAAGGAAATCTGGGTGGGGCTAAACCCAAATAAGGAAATGTGGGTGGTGTTAGAGCCCAAATAAGGAAATGTGGGTGGGCTAAACCCAAATAAGGAAATGTGGGTGGGGATAAATCCAAATAAGGAAATGTGGGTAGGGCTAAACCCAAATAAGGGAATGTGGGCATGACCAAATCCCAAATAAGGGAATGTGGGTAGGTCTAAACCCAAATAAGGAAATGTGGGTGAGGCTAGAGCCCAAATAAGGGAATGTGGCTGGGGCTAGAGCCCAAATAAGGAAATGTGGGTGGGCTAAACCCAAATAAGGAAATCTGGGTGGGGCTAAACCCAAATAAGGAAATGTGGGTAGGGCTAAACCCAAATAAGGAAATGTGGGCATGACCAAATCCCAAATAAGGGAATGTGGGTAGGTCTAAACCCAAATAAGGAAATGTGGGTAGGGCTAAACCCAAATAAGGGAATGTGGGCATGACCAAATCCCAAATAAGGGAATGTGGGTAGGTCTAAACCCAAATAAGGAAATGTGGGTGAGGCTAGAGCCCAAATAAGGGAATGTGGCTGGGGCTAGAGCCCAAATAAGGAAATGTGGGTGGGCTAAACCCAAATAAGGAAATCTGGGTGGGGCTAAACCCAAATAAGGAAATGTGGGTAGGGCTAAACCCAAATAAGGTAATGTGGGCATGACCAAATCCCAAATAAGGGAATGTGGGTGGGGATAAACCCAAATAAGGAAATGTGGGTAGGGCTAAACCCAAATAAGGGAATGTGGGCATGACCAAATCCCAAATAAGGGAATGTGGGTAGGTCTAAACCCAAATAAGGAAATGTGGGTGAGGCTAGAGCCCAAATAAGGGAATGTGGCTGGGGCTAGAGCCCAAATAAGGAAATGTGGGTGGGCTAAACCCAAATAAGGAAATCTGGGTGGGGCTAAACCCAAATAGGAAATGGGGGTGGGGCTCGAGCCCAAATAAAGAAATGTAGGCTTGGCTAATCCCAAATAAGTATTTAACCACACCCATACCTCATTATTTGGGCTCAGCCCCGCCCACATTTCCATATTTGAGATTTAGCCTCATGTGGGTGTGAGAGCCCTGCACGTGGCACCTCCTCAGGGATGCTCCAGAACCCTCAGCTCCAGACCCCCTTGGCAAAGCCCCTCCTGCCCCAGGAGCTGTTTGTGACCTCCACGTTCAGCTTGAGCTCATTTGGGGTTTGCTGCCAGGTCCGGGGCCAGCACTTACAGCAAACAACCAGAGCCACTAGGACACGTGGCTGGGACTGGGATGCCCAGTTTGGGACTAGGATCACAGCTGGGGACTGGGATGCAAAATTTGGGATTGGGATGCACAATTTGGGATTGGGATGCCCAGTTTGTGACCAGGCTGCCCAGTTTGGGGCTGCAAATCCACAGGGCCAGGAGCCCATCACACAAACCACCCCTGGGCCCGCAGCTGCAGATCCAGCCCGTGGATCCTCCATGGGAAGGGGAGGCCGTGCCACGGAGCCTCCCTGCAGTGCCTGGCCATGAATGAGGGCTCTGTGCTCCAGCCCCGTTAGCAGCACTCCTTACCAGCATTTTCCAGGCTGCCGGCTCAGAACGGAGCAGGGAACGCAGCCGAGGGGCCACGGGCTCAGACAGACACAGAGGGAGGCTGGGGAGCCCCACTTTACCCTGCAGCACCTCAAGACTCCTGAGGAGCTCTGGGACAAGGAAAATTTGGTGGCAGCGAGTTCCCTAGGCTGGGGGTGGCAGTGCAGGGCTGGTGACACTGGGGACACCACCACGCTGCTCCCAGCCAGCCATCCCGGAAAAGACAAAAAAAAACCCAGCACAGAAATCTTTGCTTTGGCATTTCCTGATTGTTTTTAAAGAGGCAAATCAGCCCTCAACAGAGCTGGGCTTGCATAAGGGGGAAATAGAGCAAAGAGGCAAACAAAGCAGGGCAGGAAGGTTAGTGAGGAGCAAAGCAGTGGCACCCCCAGCTCTGCTGTTCTGGGCATCCCTGCCTGTATTCCTATTTATCCCTGCCTGCATCCCTGTCTGTCCCTGCCCTCATCCCAGTCTCTCCCTGCCTTCATCCCTGCCTGCATCCCTGTTTATCCTCATCTGTATCCCTGTTTATCCCTTCCTTCATCCCAGTCTCTCCCTGCCTTCATCCTCACCTGTATCCCTGTTTATCCTCACCTGTACCCCTATTTATCCTCACCTGTATCCCTGTTTATCCTCACCTGTATCCCTATTTATCCTCACCTGCATCCCTGTTTATCCCTGCCCTCATCCCAGTCTCTCCCTACCCTCCTCCCTGCCTGCCCACAGCTCGTTCTGAGGTGGAGCAGCAGTTAAATCCAGGCTGGGTTTTTTTGTTTTTTTTTTTTTTTCAATAAACCATCTTCTTTTATAAAAGCCTTTCCCATCTTATGCTGATCTGCTGCGAAAGGTTCAGAGTTCAGGCGGGTTGAAGAATGCGGGTGATTAAAAACATTCCTCTCTAATAAAAGGGAAAAGGTCTTCTCCAGAGCCCTGCACAGAGGAGCAGGAATGAGCTGGAGGGAGGGAGCTCAAATTAAAAACACTTAAACAAGAAACCACACCAAAAGGAGCGTGTTGAAAGAACACGAAGATTACAAAGGGAGAACTCCAGAAATAGGAAATCCTGGAGCTGGGGTGCCTCGTTTAACCCTGCTGGGCCCTGGGGTGCTGGCTTTGATTAGGAACCAAACCTTGCTGCCCAGAAAGAGAAAAAACCACCAAACCACCCAGCCCCACTTCTGGGGGGACAGTGCCAAATCCTCACAATTCCCACACATCCTTTTGTCCCCTACCTCCATCTCGTGTGTCCCCGAGGGGTTTCCTTGCAGGATCCCACAAAATCCCAGCGTTTGGGGCATTTTCCTCTTTCCTTTCCTTAGCACAGAGATCCGGGGGTGGGAGTTCCAGGGGTGGGAGTTCCAAGGGTGGGAGCTCCAGGGATGGGGGCTCCAGGAAAAGCAGCTCCAGGGATGGGAGATATGAGGGTGGGAGCTCCAAGGAAAGCAGCTCCAGGGGTGGGAGCCCCAGGAAAAGCCCTGCACCCCCTCAGCTGTCCCTGCACGCAGAGAGCTCCGGCCACGTCCCGCAGGAGCCATAAGGGAGCAGATGATGCTCGGGGAAGATGTAATGTTTGGAGCAGCCGGGTGCCAAGTTGTGATAACTCTTTCTGGAGTGGGAGTTTCAGGGGCTTTGCGCCTCAGCCAGATGTGGGTGGATCCCTCCCCTCCCCACCAGACAGCAAATTCCTGCTCCACAAACAGAGACGAGGCTGATGCTGCTCCAAGAAAAGCCCCCTGAGAGTTTTTCCACCAGGGTAAACCCAAATTTTTCTGCTCTGATTCTTGCAAACTTCCTTTTCTGCAGAAAGTTTCCAGAAAAAAAAAATTAAAAAATAAAAATTGAGACAGACGATGATTAAAGTTTGGCAAAGTCACCAGAGCAGCACAAAACCTTTCCCACTACCAAAGGCACGAACCAGGATCCAGCCACACCCCCAACCACACTGTGCACCTGTGAGCAGAGCAGTTATTTAGCACAAAAATGGGAATTTTCCCTGCTGGAGCCCAAAAACGAGCTGCACATCAGGCCTGGGGAGGCAGATCAGGGTGAGATGCTTCCTCTGATTGCTCTCTCCGGTTATTTGCAGCTCGTGACCTTTGAGTCAGACATTTAATAGCCCTCCAAAGAACTGGAACTTTCTCCCCACCAACGTGCACATTTCCTTCTGAAACTCATGGCTCCGGGACCCAAAAAGCTCAGGGCTGCTCCAGAGTCCTGAGACAGGGAGGAAACACCTTTGGGCCTGGATGTTCTGCTGGGTTCAACACTCCCTGCTCCAGCCCAAATCCCGGTTCTGCTGTTCCCATCCCATCCGAGGGGACCGCGCTGCTCCTGCAGCATCCAGGGCAGAATTCCTGGGCCAGGCACAGGGAACCCTTCAGGGCTAAATCAGACACTCCTGGAGCAGAGCCAGGTCTGGGTTCCAGGGCAGGTTTCCCACATGCTCTCAAATCCATCAGGCCCCGGAAGGGTTTTTGCTCCAGGGCGAGGGTGGCCAGAGGATCCCAAGGTAGCTCCACATCCAGAGTTACCCCAAACCTGAACAGTGGGCACAAATTTCACCCCAGGCACTGCCCAAACAACCTCTTTCCCGTTCCTTCCTGCTGCCAGAGGAGCTGGAGAGATTTGCAGAAGCTCCCTGGATGCAGGGATGAGCTTTGGAAGCCTTCAGAGCACCCAACCCTAAATGTGCTGAGGTAAAAAACCCCCAGCAAAAGATTTTGGGCCAAAATTTGAGACCTCAGGCATATCCAGGTACTAAACCACAGGAAATTCTGGGCACAGGCAGGATGGAGCTGCCTCACGGGTCCCACAAAATGCGGTTTGAGCGTGGGCAGCCCCAGGGAGCAGGGGGATCAAAGGCCTCACTCATCTCCTGCAGCCGCAGCCGGGCCGGGGCAGAGCAGGGCCGGCGAGCGGCTCCATCCCCACCGCAGCCCTGGCACAGCTGGAAACCTCTGGCAGTCATTTCCTGCCCCCTGCCACCCCCACGGGTCACCCAGCCCATCCCGGAGAGCGGAGGAGGGAGAGGAGGGAGAGCTGTCCCCAGGAAACCTCGCAGCCACCGCGGCTTCCTGAGGAGCACCGGGAGCGCCGTGGCCACGGCGCTCTGTGAAGGGAGCTGAGGTGGCCTCAAATCACAGAAACCAGAGAGATTTGGGGGAAATCCTCCTTTTCCAGAAGAGAAACATCCCCCAGAGCGCATCCCGCCCTGTTGGATCCCTCGCCCAGCCCGGCTGGGATCTGCTGGCTCCTCCTGGCTCTGGGGAGCCCCCAACCCCTCTGGGGAGCCCCAAACATCGCCCTGGCCTGGAGGGGAGGCAAATCTGCCCCTCCTGATGCCTTTCCCTGCAGCAAACACCACACAGGGAGCTGATGCTCCTCTGCACCACCCGGCTCCTCTCCATGAGGTGTAAAAGCTCCAGCACTGCTCGGAGCGCAGGTAGGGATGGATTGGGACACAGGCAGCAGCTCCAGGCTGGCAAACCCCCGGCTCTGGCCGAGCTGGAGCACCTCAGTGCCCTCCATCGGCCCCATCTTCCTCTCCAGGCTCCTGGCAAGGGGCACCAGCGCTGCCCAGAGCTTGGCATCACCTCCTGCCCGCTCTGGGGAGAGGCTCTGGCCCCGCTCCTGGTGGGACGAGCTCCCTGCTCTCCTGGTGGGATGAGCTCTCTGTTCTCCTGGTAGGACAAGCTCCCGGTTCTCCCATCAGGATGAGCTCCCTGTTCCCTGCTCTCCCAACAGCATGAGTGCTCTGTTCTCCTGGCAGGATGAGCTCCCTGCTCTCTGTTCTCCCAGCAGGATGAGCTCTCCGTTTTCCTGGTGGGACAAGCTCCCTGCTCTCCCAGCAGGATGAGCTCCCTGTTCCCTGTTCTCTGGGCAGGATGAGCTCCACGCTCTCCTGGCCCCTGTTCTCCTGGCAGGATGAGCTCCCTGGCCCCTGTTCTCTGGGCAGGATGAGCTCCCTGCTCTCCTGGTGGGACGAGCTCCCTGCCCTCCTGTTCCCTGCTCTCCTAGCAAGATGAGCTCCCTGCTCTCCCTGTCCCTGTTTCCCCAGCAGGATGAGCTCTCCGTTCTCCCAGCAGGATGAGCTCCCTATCCCTGTTCTCCGGGCAGGATGAGCTCCACGCTCTCCCTATCCCTGTTCTCCGGGCAGGATGAGCTCCCTGCTCTCCTGTCCCTGCTCTCCGGGCAGGACGATGCCCGGGACGCAGCCCCGCACTCCCAGGACCCGGGCAAGGTGACATCAGCCCGGGAGGATGCCAAGGCAAGCGGAGCAGAGATCAAACGATTGCAGCACCTCTCTCCTCGCTTACCCAAGCGCTCCCGACCGGTTTGCGAGGAGGGCTCGGCGGCTCCTCCCTGCCCGGGGCACCCACCGGGAGCTGCTCGGGCACCGGCTGAGCCCGGGGCTGCCGGCACGGCACGGCACGGCACCCATTCATCCCTTTAATTGCTGCTGCAAGAGCCCGGCTTGAGTCACAGCCCCCCGGGGAAGGCTCAGCGCGGCTTCGTGCCTGATCTGGAAGCGCTGAGACAAAAAAATAAAGCTGGAATCACTCAATCCCCACTCCCGGCAAGTGGCCACTCAAGGCGACCTGCCCGTTAATTAGAGCCGCAGGAAGGAAATCCCTTTGGCAAACGCTGGATGAAGTCCAGGGCTGGGTTGGAGGGCAGAAAAGGAAATTTAAGAAGAAAACCCGAGGCTCAGGAGAAGCAGGAGGAGCTGGGAGAAGCACGGGCACAAAGGGAAAGAGGCACAAACTCAATTCCCTGAGCAACCCTTGGGCTCCAAACCTGCCCCGTGCTGACCCTCGGGCGTCTGAGGAGTCGCCGAGGAGCTCCCCAGGGCAGACCTGAGGCCCAGCGTGAGTTATTTCTGTCGCAGGGAGGAAGCCACAGCGTTTTCAGTTTCCTGCACAAACACTCTTGGGGTGCCCTTCCCCACGGGCCCGGCAGGCGCTGCCTCCCCTCCCGGGCTCGGGAAAGCTCAGGGTTGGCATCAGCGAGGCTGGGAAAGGTGCAGGTGGAGGGTGAAACCCACCTGGATCTGAGGGGACACACCCTGGGGACAGCAGGGACAGCAGGGACAGCCACCCTGTGACAAACCTGGCTCAATGCTGAGGCTTGCAGGCAGCTATGGGGAGATGCTGGGAATTCCATCCGGGATGGAGAAGCTACAGGCAGGATTCCTGGTGGGATGAAACGCCAGGAGCACCTGGAGCCCCAAAGAGAAGCCGAGGAGGAGGCCGGCAGGACTGAGGGTGCAGGTTGGGTGTGTGAGAGCTCCACACTCATGGAGCAACACTGCCCTGGGGCTTTAACCCAGAAAGAGGAGCTGGTGCTGCTGCTGAACCGTCCAGAAATGGGGGAAAAGCAAAAAGAACCAGCAGAGAAACTCCCGGTGAGCCCAGCAATGACTTGGACACCAAGGAATCAGTGCTCATGGGGGGAATTGAGCCCTCAAACCTCTCGGGATCAGAGCTGGTGTCAGCCCAGCAGAACCCAAACACATCCAGGCCTTTAAAGCCCACCTGACACCCAAACAAGCGGGCACACACCCAGCTCCAGCCCACAGACCCCGCTCCGGGCAGGGGATGCTCTGGGTGCCCCTCACACCAACCCAGCTGTTCCCGCCTGGCACACTCACCCACGGATGGCATCGCGTCCCTGCAGCCCCTCGGGGTCCCCGTGGCCACCAGGACCATGGGAGGAGCAGCCCCAGCCCCGGGAGCTCTCGGGTGCCCGGTGCGGGCGGTCCCGGGCGCGGCCGCCACCACTCCCTGCAGTTCTCACGGGCAGATCCAGACCGAGCCTTGGCAGAGCCCTGGCTGGCAGCCGGCCTCATCAGGCTCATTAAGTGCAATTAAGGCACGGCGGGCATCCCCTCCCCCACGCCCCTCTGGGGGATATTTTGCTTTTAGACAAAATAAACAGGGAGGTTTTGCGTGGGCTCGGGCAGGTGCCAGCGGCGGGCGGCAGCAGCAGCAGCAGGTGGAAATGCTGAGGTCTCTTGGGGGAAGCCACGGTGAATATTAGCATCCAACCCCAATTCCTGCCCTCCTCCTGCTCCCAGGGGTGCCCATTCCAGCCCCCCTGGCCTGGAGGGGGGCACCAGACCCTCTCCCCCTTGCAAACAGGAACATGGAATGGGATAAACTCTAAGGAAGCTGCTCCTCTACTCTTGCTGGGGTTTTAAAACCACAGGGAAAAGGTTCCATGCCAACTGAAGTGGGATTTGATTGCAGCAGCTCCTCCAGCATCACTTGGAAGCTGGTTATGGAACTGCTGCTCCCTCCACAGCCCCAAACCTGGGAGAAGGGAGAGCATGGAGTGTCCAATCTGCACCTCCTTCCACGCCATCCCTCCCCCCCTGGGGACCCCAAAAGGGCCAGGACACACACACTGGGGAGGTTTAAACCACACAGAACATCACCCCAAGCCCCAGAACATCACCCCAAGCCCCAGGAACCCCCATGAAGCCACAGCCCATCTGAGATTTTCCCTCAATGCCACCAAGGTGTCGCTCCATCACCCTGGCAGTGCTGGACACCTCCTGTCAGCAGCGAAATCCGCGAGCTCCTGGCGTTCCTGGCAGGTCACAGGGGCTGGCCCTGGCCCTGGGCTTTGTCACAAAGCTCTGGGGTGGGGTAGGGAGGGAGTCCCAAGGATCATGATGCTGCTTGAGGAGGTAAAACAGCCCCGCTCCATCCCCATCCACTCTGGGACAAGGGGAAAAGCCAAAAGGGATCCTTAAATCTTTCTGCTCCCCCATGGAAAAATCAGCTGGAGCTGTCCCAGGGCGGACTGGATGCCAGCACGTGTGAGAGCTGGGTTTGGACTCCTGGGGCTGTCCCAGGGTATCCAGGCCAGGCAGGGATGGGCATTTCCCAGCCTGGCTCCTGCATGAGCACCAACAGCCCCAGGAAAGGCTCTGCCACCCCGACAAACCCCTGAGATCTGTCACAGCCACCTCTGAGGCAGGGCCATGCCCCGACAGAGAGCTTTGCTTCAGATATTTGGGGTTTACTGCTGCTAGAGGGATTTAGCCAGAACAAATTAAGATCATTTCCCGTCTTAATTAATTCTACTTTCACTTCCTGGCACGTGGGAGCTGCAGCGAGGAGCCTCAACTCTGCCCCACCACTGTGCAAAAACCCAGGAGGGGCTTTGCAGCATTCCTTTGTCACCATCCGAGCCCTTTCCACACTGAAAACACCCCCAAAATCCAGAACCCCCTTTCATGGCCGTAATTCTCCAGCACAGAGCAAGATGAGACCTTCCCCTCCCTCCCCAGCCAGAGGAGCTTCGAGGAGCAGCATTGTGCCTCTTGCACAACAAATCCCCTGCTCTCCCTGCCCGCCCCACATCCCTTTGAGGCACAGAGGAAGCAGGCTGGAGACATCCTTCCTTTCCTGCGCTGGGGACAATGCGATGGAAATAGCCCGGGAGCGGCCGCGGGAGCCGCGCAGGGCCCGGCTTCTTCCGCCCATTGTCCGGCCAGGGCAGCTGCAGCGCTCCAGAGCAGAGCCAGAACCCCCAAAGGAGCCCCCAAAAGGAACACAGAACCCCCAAACCCAAACTGCCCCATCCACCTTCACGCAGCCCATGCAGCTGCAGCGCCCCAGAGCAGAGCCAGAACCCCCAAAGGAGCCCCCAAAAGGAACACAGAACCCCCAAACCCAAACTGCCCCATCCACCTTCACCCAGCCCATGCAGCTGCAGCGCCCCAGAGCAGAGACAGAACCCCCAAAGGAACCCAGAACCCCCAAACCCAAACTGCCCCATCCACCTTCACCCAGCCAGGGCAGCTGCAGCACCCCAGAGCAGAGACAGAACCCCCAAAGGAGCCCCTCAAAGGAAACCAGAACCCCCAAACCAAAGGAACCCAGAACCCCCAAACCCAAACTGCCCCATCCACCTTCACCCAGGACCCCGCACAAGGCGGGGATTTGGGATTTCAGAGTGAAATCCGCCGCGGCCACTGCTCAGCCTCAGCCACTCCACAGCAGCACAAAGCCCACCCCAAAAGCCTGGCAGCGTTCTCCACTGCAGGGAAAAACCCAGAAGACCCAAATGGCAGAAGATGCTTTCTCCAGGCCAAGCCCTGAGGGTGAAACGAAGCCCCCGGGGAGCGGGTTCCGCCCTAAATCCCAATTTTCTCCTCCAGATGGGAGGTGCACGAGTTCAGCTGCTCCGGCTCACGTCAGCAGCTGGAACAGCCTGCGAGGACCCACGCAAGCCCGGCCTGCCGAGGACGCTGCTGACGGCAGCCGAGCAGGGCAGGGTGGCAGCAGCAGAACGGCTCCGAGCCACCAATCAGCCCCCAAATTTGGGGCTGCCACTCAAGTCCGTGCCGGTTTTGGTATTCACCTCCCATTTCTGAGGGCTCTGGGAGAGCAAGTTATCACTTGCAGCCCTTCTGCGTGATCAAGGTGGTGACAGAAGGTGTTTTTCTTTTAAAACACCCCCAAAACCAGACATGTTTTCAAGGTCTGAGGTGGTTTTAGGGCTGGGATTTCAGGAGTGGCAATAGCTGGATGAGCAGCACAGAGCCACACTTGCAGAGGGAGGGAAATGAGAGGATGGATGGTGCCACTTGTCCCTGCTCCTGCCACCACCCCCCAGAGCCCCCCGGGGCAGGGGGACCATCCCAGCACAGCCTGGCCCCTCTTTAGTGGCCCAAAAGTGGGGCCAGGCCCTCTCTGAGCTGCTCCGCTCCCCGAGCATTCCCAAGTGCATTTCTGCCCTGCTGACGGGTTAAAAATAGAAACCATCAGTATTATTGTCCTGCAAGCAAATATAGAAAGATCACATCCTCCCTGCTGGAAAACGACACAGCAGGGACCTCTCCGAGCCCAGGCACGGGGAGAGCTCTATTTCGGGATGGGGAACTTGGGAAGTTTGAACAGAATCCCGAAATTCGTGATGTTGACTCACTGCAGTGTTAAAGATCCATGGAAAACTCGCCTTCCCCCTGCTCTCCCGGGTTTTGTTCGGGATTTCGGGCTCGAGGAGGGTGCTCGGGCTTGCACGGCGCTCCCAGCGCTGCCCCAGCGCTGCCCTCGCAGTTGGGAACGGCCCCGATCCAGTTTGGGAGCGGTCTCGTCACCACCGTCCCCGCCAGCGCTTCCCGGCCCCCAGGGAGGCGCTGCAGCAGGAAAATCCCATCCCTGCCCTGCTTCCCAAAGCTCCCAGCCCCTGGCACAGCCCCGTCCCAAAGGCGGCTCGCAGGGTTCCCCAGAAAGGGAAGAGCCAGCCCTGACCCCAGAGCAGGAGACGCCCTGAGCCTCCCTGACCTCTCCTTTGCTCCCTTCACCCTTTCCTAGTACCGACCCCTTCCCTTCTCCCATCCTTTTCCCTTCTTCCATCTCTTTTCCCTACTCCCATCCCCTTTCCCAGTTGTGATCCCTTTCCTTGCTCCCTTTCCCTTCTCCCATCTCTTTTCCCTGTTCCTATCCCTTTTCCCTACTCCCATCCCCTTTCCCTGCTCGCTTCCCTGCTCCCATCTCTTTTCCCTGCTCCAATCCCCTTTTTCTGCTCCCTTTTCCTTCTCCCATCTCTATTCCCTGTTCCCCCATCCCTTTTCCCTACCACCATCCCCTTTCCTTGTTCCCTTTCCCTACTCCCATCCTTTTTCCCTTCTCCCATCACTTTCCCTGCCTCAATCCCTTTTCTCTGCTCCCTTTTCCTGCTCCCATCCCCTTTCCCTGCTCCCATCTCTTTTCCCTGTTCCCATCCCTTTCCCTGCTGGCTCCAGAGGGAGGGGGTCTTCATCCTGAACCTCGGGTTTTTTTTTGGAAAAGGAAGATTTCTGCGCAATCCCGGCCTTTCCTCCTTTCCTTTCCTTTCCTTTCCTTTCCTTTCCTTTCCTTTCCTTTCCTTTCCTTTCCTTTCCTTTCCTTTCCTTTTCCTTTCCTTTCCTTTCCTTTCCTTTCCTTTCCTTTCCTTTCCTTTCCTTTCCTTTCCTTTCCTTTCCTTTCCTTTCCTTTCCCTTTCCTTTCCTTTCCTTTCCGTGTTTGCGCTGAGCGCTGGGGCCGCTCCCACCCAGCTGGGACCCGGCTCCAGATCCAACCTTGTTCCTCAGCAAATCCCCAGGGAGGGGAGAGGAATGCGGCAGGGTCACATCCAGCTGCTGCAAGGGAGGGGGAACCCAAACCGAGCCGGCTCCAAACCCCAAAACTGCCCCACAGCACCCCAGGGATGGGTCCCAAACCAAACCAAACCAAACCAAACCAAATCAAACCAAACCAAACCAAACCTGTAGGCCTGGAAGGAGCTGGGGTGCACCACCCCAAAATCTCCCCCCATCCCCACCGAGACCCTCCCAAGGATGTGGGGCAGGGAATGCTCAGAGCAGAGCTCACTACACCCCCTCCGCTCCTGCCCACAACAAAACCCACACCCAGAACCAGAAGCGGTCAGGAAAAACCCGGCAGTGCCTCCACAACAATTCCAGGCAGCTCCGTCCCCAGAGGAGCCGGCTCTGCCCTCATTCCCCCTCCAGCAGAGCCCCCCATGATCCCAGCCAGGTGCCCTGGGCCATTCCCTCATCCCTCATCCCGTTCCGTGCACATCCCAGCTGGCATTTCAGCCCCCAGCCAGCGCCAGATTTCTCTCTGCTGAGCCAATGCACTTGGAAATACATGACGACTTCAGCAGATTAATTGGAAACACAGCCTGGGTGTTGCAATCCCAGGAATGACTCCAATTTCAGGAAGAAGTGTTTTCATAGAATCACAGACTCATAGAATATTCTGAGTGGGAAGGGACCCACAAGGATCATCCAGTCCAAGCCCTGGCCCTGCACAGACAGCCCAAAAATCCCACCCTGGGCATCCCTGGCAGCATTTTCCAAATACCCCTTGAGAATTTGGCATAACTTCACCAGCTTGCTGAACATTTCCAGCTAAACTGGGACAGACTCCTCTCACACCTGGGATTATTCTTTTAGTGTGGCGTGCTCCAATTAAAAACCTTCTCAAGAAGATTTAAGGCACACCACGGAACGAGAGGCAAGAAGAACAATTTCAGTTTGCTCTGCAAATCTTTTAAAACCTCGCTGGTTTTGAGCATCCCAGGGCTCCTCTCTGCAAAACCAGACCCAAACTCTTCCCCCAAGATCCTGAAAAGTCCCCAGGGCTGGGAGATGGATGAGGGTGGAGGAGGGATCATTGCATGGAAACCAATCCTGTGCTTCCATATTTTCCACCCCTCCACTGCAAAACCTTTCCCCTTCAGCATCAGTCAGCCCTTGCTGTGCTGCTCCCATTCCAACCCTTCAGAGGCTGAACCTGGTGATTGTGGAAGTCTTTTCCCACCTTAACAATTCCACGATTCTCCCCTTGCTGCCAAGGACTGGAAAGCCCTCTCATGGTGGGCAGCTGTTCACCGAAGCTCAGGGTGATAAGGGAAGGAGAAAAGCTGGTCTATCCACCCTGAGCCTGCCAGGGAGCTCTGCTTTGCCATCCCACTGCCAGGGCTCCTGCAACCCAACAAAAATATCCTGTGTGGGATGAGGAAGGGGCTGCTGGAGGGGAAAATGGGGAGCCCAAGCTCGGCTCTGTGGGTTGGAATGGCTGCAGAGCTTGGCAGCAAACAGAGATGGGCAGAGAAAGGGCTGGGTGATGCTGAAACCCCTGCAAGGGGAGAGGTTTTGCTGTGGAGGGCTGGAAAATATGGAAGTACAGGAATGGGAACCTTCCTCCACCCTCTTCCATCATCATCCATCTCCCAGCCCTGGTGGGTTTTTGGGATTTTGGGTGGTGACAACAAAGAGGGGGATCCAGAGGGAGGGATGGGCTCTGGAGGGGCTGTGGCTGCTCCTTCAGACCCTGTGGCTGCTGCAGACATGGACAGTCAATTCCTGCCTGGGTGAATTCCTGCCTTGGAGGGCTCTGGAGCGAGGAGCGCAGCCCCTGCCTCGCAGGCCCCCATGGAGGCCACGATTGCAGCGAGATAAATCCAAATCCCATTTGAATGTTCCCAGAGCAATCAGCTCCCACAGCCTGGCTCCCGGAGCTGCACCTCCTCTCTCTCTCCAGCTGTTTGGCTGCTCCTCTCGACCCAGCCCTGCCAGAGCTGGAGCCCGAGCCAGCAGCAGCACAAACCCTCCCTCCCTGGAGCCTCCCCTGCCCCATCCAGGCTCAAGTCCACCGACCCAGCCCCAAACCCAATTCCCTGCCCGGCCTTTGCCTCACGGAGCTCTTTCTGTCCTGCACGAAAGCCACAACTCCCAGCCAGACCTTTGGGGTGGGATTCCTCCTCCCTGCCATGAAGTCAACCTAAGTCAGAGTGCTCCTGATGTTAATTTGGGTCGTCTGACAAAATAAAAACCACCGGGTTTTGTGGTGGGATGTCACTTTGGGAGCTTTGCTCATCCCACAGATCTTTCTTTGGGGTGTCCCCATGACTGGGAGATCCATGGGATCCAGAAAGATCCCAGCATGGGGATGGGAACGGCTGCCCTGAGCTGGGCTGTGGGGTCAGGCTGGCCGGACAGTGGGAGAGCTCCGGCCAAGCCTCATCCCTCATTCCCAGGGTCAGGAATGTGCAAGAGCTGCTGCAGGGGGATGACCACAGAAGCCACGTGGACAGAGGGAATGTGGGGAGGCTCTGCAAGGATCTCTGCACGCCAGGAGACCCAGGAGGAGCAGGGAGGACGCGGGGATCCGTGCGGATCCAGCACACGCCCCAGCTCCAACGGGGCTGAGCCCACAAATCCTTCTGCAAGTTTCTCTGTCCCACCTCCAGATGTGCCAGCGCCCCGTCCTACACCCTGCGCCCCTCCCAGGCACACCCTGCACCCTCTGGGCTCTCCTGGCACCGCGTCCCAGACACGTCTGTGAGGGGCTGGGCTGTGCTGGAGCTGATGTCCCCCCATGCCAGCACCCAATTCTCCATCCCAGCCCCATCCCAGTCCCCAGTGCTGGCCCAGCCCAGCCCCAGCTGGGACAGAACCTCCACCCAGGCACAATGCTGTGACTAAAGCAGGCTGACACCCCGAGAATGCAGCTCTGACAGCAAGGTCCCACCGAGGCAAAAACAATCCAAACCCTCCCAGTTCCCTGCTCGCTCTCAGGGCTTCGTCATCGGCGCTGATAGAGATCCACAGCTCGCAGCACAAACAGGGAGGCGGCCAAGGAACCCGCAGGAGCAGCAACTGAGACTCGTGGAGCCCTGGCCAGGGCCAGAGGCAGCTGCAGATGCTGCTCCAGGGACTCCTGAGCTGTGATTTGACACGAGCCCTGATCAGATGTGGCGTCACCGGGATGGTTCACGCAGGAGGGACGAGGCCAGCGCACAAACCACAGCTCAGCCCTGCCTGCAGCACCTCCTGCTCTGCCAGAGGAGCCCAGGCATTGAGTGTGCTCTGCCTTCAACCAGCCTGGGCTCCACCATCGCCTCTCCCTGCCAGGCAGGGCCCCCCTCCTGCAGCTTTTTCAGCCTTTCTCAAGTGGGGAGTGCAGCGCTGACACTGCACTAAGAACATCAAAGTCGCCGCTCCTCACTCCCACCCGATGTCCCATTTCCTCACTCCCACCTGGTGCTTTCTGGCACCACCCAAAAGCACAGACTCAGCAGAAGTTCAGTCCTGCAGGGATTCTGGAGGTGTCCCAGGTGCCCTGTGTTCCTGCAGGAGCTTTGTGTCCCTACTGGAGCTCAGTGTCCCTAAGGTGCTCCATGTCCCTGCAGGTGCCCCGTGTCCCTGCATAACCCCAGCTCTGAGGAACCAGCCTGGTTTAAGATCTGACCCTCCATGCCACAACTCCAAGGAACCAGCCTGGTTTAGGATCTCACCCTCCATGCCATAACCCCAGCTCTGAGGAACCAGCCTGGTTTAGGAGCTGACCCTGGATGTTGTAACCCCATCTCCAAGGAACCATCCAGGTTTAGGATCTCACCCTCCATGCCACAACTCCAAGGAACCAGCCTGGTTTAGGATCTCACCCTCCATGCCATAACCTCACCTCCCTCCCTCTCCTCCCCCTCGGCCCCAGGCCCTTTGCTCACACGGTTCCTGCAATTCCTGGCCCTCGGCGGCTTCGAGGCTTCCGCCACCATCTGGGCTCCATTTAGGGGAGCTGATGTTTTTCACAGGGCTGTAATCTAAACTTTGGGATTGAGTTTATATCTCACATACCAGCGTCTCACCGCCGGGCCTGGCGGCTGCCAGCCCTGTGCCAGCGGCCCCGGGCACCTGGGAACGGTGCAGGGATCCCAAACCAGGGATCCCAAACCCACAAACCAGCAGGGATCCAGCCGGGCACTGCCCCTGCCAGTGGGTGAGAGCTGTGGGAGCCCAAGGAGCTGGGAACGAGCTCAGCTTGCCCCGGGAGGCTGCAACAGAGACAAAGCCCCACAGCAGTGTCATCCATTGATGGGAGACAATGCCCCACATCATCCAAAGCCCCACAGCAGTGTAATCCAAAGCCCCACATCAGTGGGGGACAAAGACCCACATCAGTGTCACCCAAAGCCCCACATCAGCAGGAGACAAAGTCCCAAATCAGTGTCATCCAAATCCCCACATAAGGGTCATCCAAATCCCCACATAAGGGTCATCCAAAGCCCCACATCAGTGTCATCCAAAGCCCCACATCAGTGTTATCCAAAGCCCCACATCAATGTTATCCAAAACCCCACAGGAGCATCATCCAAAGCCCCACGTCAGCATCATCCATCCCAGCAGCAGCAAATTCCCCAGCCCGGGCAGGCCTGAGATAGAAGCACAGGAATGAGAAGCAATTTGGGAGCAGGGATGCAGAGCAGCAGGTCCAGCCCTGCTCGTGCTCCAAGCCCAGGGTGACAGACCCACCTCAGGGCCTGGCGAGGCTCCTGACCCAGCCCTCAGGTGACAACTGGCACCCCCAAATCCCTGCCAGAGCCCCCCATGCCCTCCCCAGCCTTCCTCCACCCTCCTCGCTGGCTGCAAGGTGGGCAGAGCCGCAGGCAGCGTCCAGAGGCAGCCAAGGTGGCTCGATCCCAGCCATCCGCGAGGCTCAGCCAAACCCAAAAAATAATGTTTTCATACTTTGACTTTTCAGGCAGGATTTAGTCATTTGTGGACACGAGGCCTTGGCAGGGCCGCGCTGCCTCTGCTCACCTACCCCAGCCCGCGGCTGTTTACGGCGGCAGAGCCTCGGAAGGAGAGGGAAAATTGGTGTTTAATCCAGGTGAATTATTCCTGCTCGCTTCATGGAGCCTGCAGCTGCTGGGGAAGGGGGCATTCAGCATCCCTGCACAGCCAGGGATGGGTTTACCACAGGAGATGAGGCATCACAACACAGCCCACCCCACAGCTCCACAACACTGCCTGGAGACAAACCCAGCAGGACTTTTGCCCACCTAATGGCTAAAAAATGAGTTAAGGGCAGAGGAGCCAAGCCCTGGCTGGGCACACTGGTGGTAAAAGGCAGAGAGCTGCTCTGCCATAGGAGAAAAGCAGGTTCCACCCCAGGCTCTGTTTGCTCAGCCCGGCACGGGGCACTCTGGGCTGCCAGGGGTGATGGATCCAGGAGATCCAGGCCCTGCTGGCTGCCAGGGCATCCCTCAGGAACCCTCCGTGCCCAGGCTCCAACACGAGCTCCTCACCCTGGTGTCAGATCCAAAGTCCCCAGGCACGAGCCCAGGGCTTTATCTGCCTTTGTCCCCTCCCTCCTCCCACGTTTGTTATTAAAAATTCGTTACTTGTTAATAAACTACAGCCACTTATCTGCAAATCCTGCCTCTGGGACCAGCAAAGCCACACCACGGAGTGCCACGCTGTGTCCCACAGCCCGGGGGATGCCAGGAGCTCATCCCCACACACCCTGTCTGCCTTCAAAGCTCATCCACCACGAGGATCCCACCAGGATGAGGATCCCACCACGATCAGGGTCTCACCACGACCAGGATCCCACCAGGATGAGAATCCCACAATGAAGATCCCACCACAGTGAAGATCCCACCATGACATGGATCCCACCACCACAAGGATCCCACCAGGATGCGGATCCCATCACAGTGTGGATCCCACCATCATGAAGATCCCACCACAACCAAGATCCCACCATCACAACGATCCCACCACAACATGGATCCCACCACAACCAAGATCCCACCATCACAAGGATCCCACCACCACGAGGATCCCACCACGACAGTTCTGCATTTTCACCCAGCAAACAAACCACCCAAAGCATCCACGAGGCTGAAACAGCCAAGTGGAGCAAGTCCTCCTGGAAAAGGAGCCATTCTAGAGTGGAGCTTCCCAGCCAAGCACGGGATGGAGCTCAGAGACAGGAGGGATTGCAGCCCTGGGATCAGCAGCACAAACCCATGCGGTTGGCCAGTGGCAGGAGGAGCTTTCTGAGGAGCCTCCGTGCCCTCCAGGCACTGCAGCAGGAGCTGCACAGCTGTCCCGACTGGGAAGGACAGATAAGGCTGAAATGATTCATTCAGTGCAAACCTTTATTTGCTCTTGCTTACCCAGAGGAGCCAGCAGCTGCTAACGCCAAACTGGGCCGGCTCCCAAGCGCAGACAAAGGCCTGCAAAAATGGCTTTAAGGAGGAACTGACTGCTCAAAAAAGCAATCCTAGAAGAGGGAGTTAGAAACAGGGAGCGCAGCGCGGCGCAGGAGGAAGAGGAAGCCAGAGAGCACCTAAAAATAAATGTTAAAAAAAGCAGCGAGGCGCAGGACAAAGGCCCGGGGCGCACGTGACCGCTCCCCGCAGCGCAGGCAGGATGCGAGCTCGGAACACAACACTCCCTCCCCAGCAACCCCACGTACAGAGCCCCGAGCACCTCCCAGCCCGGCCAAAGCCACCACGGCACCTTTCCCACCCTCAAAGGGCTTTTTTCCCTGTGCCATGAATCCCCCAGGGGCAGGATGCTGGCTGTGCCCCAAGCTGGGCATGACCCGGTCCAGGGGTGGAAATGCATCAAACGCAGAAGAGTTTGAAAGTGTTAAAGGAATTGAAAGGAAGTCTGGAAAATGAGGTTCCTCCCAAGGAGCACGCTCAAAACCAGCTAAAGTCCTGTGGAAGCACCAGCCCTGCATCCCGTCAGGCAGTGCCTTCACCAGATCTGAGCAGAGCTGGTGGGACACTCTCCGAAACAGCCAGAAAATGCAGCTGACAGAGGAGCCAGAAAATGCAGCTAACAGGAGTCTGTCCTGTGCCTGCTGCTGCAGCTGGGACCGATGCTGTGGCTCCCTTCCCATGGCTCCAAGGCTGCAGAATGACTTGAGATGGGGCATCAACCCCCAGTGCCCTGAGCTGGCCCCACTGGTGCCCACCAGACACTGGCAGCATCTCCACCCCAGGCCCAGGAACAAGCCCAGCCTTGTTCTCCGTCCCTGAGCATCCCTCAGGATGCTCCCTTCACAGTTTCCCCCAGCCCCACCAGGGCTCGCGGCCGTGCAGGGAAGGAACAAACACCCAGGGACGGGGAGAGGCACTCACAGGACGGGCTGAACATCACCAGCGCGGTGCAGATCTCCAAGCCTGAGAACATCCAGCGAGTTCCGCTGCCGGGAAGCCGCAGCTCCGCATCCCACGTTCACTTCTGCTTCATCCCTGCCGCCCAGCCCATCCTCGGCAGCGGGGACAGCGTCTGAGCCGTGCCGAGCTGGGTCAGACACGGCCGGGGCGGCGGAGGAGCCTCTCAGAACTGACTCATCCCGTCCCAGAGCGGCTCCTCAGTGCATCCCCAGCCAGCCGGGGTCCCTCAGAGCTGCCCAGCCGGGCCGTGCCCACGCCGTCCCCTCAAAGCCACCCCGGGACAGGGGCAGGATCCCTGCATGGCACTGCCTGCCGCTCCTCACGCCGCGCTCCCTGAGCTCATGACTGAGCAACGCCGGCGAGCCAAGAATAGAGAGCTTGAAGTGAAACCTCCCGGGATTGGCAGCTATTTCGGGCGGCTCGGCCGCCGGGGCTGCGTGACATAAGAGGATATAAAAGAGGAAACTCTGCACAACAACTCTCACCTCGCCGAGACAGAGCGAGACAGAGCCGGGTCGCGGCAGGTAGGGCTGATGGGAGCGCCCTTGGGGCGAAGCCATCACTGTGACAGCCCCCAGCCCCAAGGGGCAGCACTGGGACCCCTTTGGGCTGTCCCCAACCCCGAAGCCCCCCGAGCATCCCCAGGGCTGAGCCCGGAGGGAAGTGCAGAGCTGCAGCCCAGCGTGGCCGCGGCTTCTCCGCACTGGGATGAGGCCAAACCCCAGCACAAACCACCCCGAGCCCAGGCTGCTGCCACAGGTTCAGCCTGCCCAGGCACCTCCGTGGAGCAGGAATTGCAGAGGTGCTGCTGTGGCCAAAGGTGCTCAAAGGGACCTGACAGGACTGAGGCACTCCGAGCACCCCCAAAGCCCAGATTCCAAAGCCCAAAGCCCAGATCCCAAAGCCCAAAGCCAAAAGCCCAGATCCCAAAGCCCAAATCCCAAAGGCAAAAGCCCAGATCCCAAAGCCCAAATCTCAAAGCCCAAAGCCCAAATCCTAAATCCCAAATCCCAAAGCCCAGCACTGCCCAAGCAGCCCCTCAAGCTCCTGGCTCAGCTCACCCCTGGAAGGAAAGGCTGGGATTGCACCCTGCCACCAGATGTGGGGTGGAAAGATCTGGTCCTGGTTAACAACCAGCATCAAGATTAATGCAGGGGAATTTCAATGGCAATTCTGGGAGATCTCTGCACTCTTAGATACCGGGAAAACAAACACACAGGCTGCAGTTTGTGGAGATCAAACTCAGCACCTGAAATCAGTCCCTGCCAGTTCGCAGCGTGTCCATCCCTCGTGATGCCCCTGTGCTCTGCCAGCTCACTCACATCCCAGAAATGTGCTTTTTCCTGGGCTTTTGTCAGGAGTAAGTCACCAGCACAGAGTCTACAGTGCTAATTAGGAAGAAATTCCTCCCTGGGAGGGTGGGCAGGCCCTGGCACAGGGTGCCCAGAGAAGCTGGGGTTGCCCCTGGATCCCTGGCAGTGCCCAAGGCCAGGTTGGACATTGGGGTTTGGAGCACCCTGGGACAGCCTAAGGTGTCCCTGCCATGGCAGGGGTGGCACTGGATGAGCTTTAAGGCACTTCCCAACCCAAACCACCCCACAATTCTACGAAATAACTGAATTCCCCAAACAGTCTGCTCTAAAAACACCCTCCAAAACTCACCCAGGGCATGAGGGGGAACAGGGCACCTCTGACTCCATCCCTCACCCCGACAGCGACAGCCAATTCAGGCCTTCCAGTTAAACCCAGCTCCCAAAGGCTGAATGACCACCACGAGCCACAGACCTGCTGAAGGTGCAGCTCCATTGTCCCAGCACTGCTGTCCCCGTGGCAGCAGGTGACAGGGCCCTGACAAAGCCAGGGACTGTCCCTTGGCACGGGGACCCTGCACTCTGTGCCCATCCTGGGAGATGGAAATGCCATTTTGTCCCTCTGATGTGAGAAACAAAACATGGATTGGTTCTATATTGCACACAGAACTGAAATATTAGTTCTATATTGTTGTATAAAGACATGGAAGCCAACAGTATAAAGTGTCATTGCTAACGTCTTTTAAAATTGACTTTTCTAATCTCTTAACTACATTAGCAACATAAGCAGAACCTGGGATTAAATTAAGAGGTTGTGGAAAGAGCTGAAAAGCCTGAGCTACAGCAGCAAGCTCAACAATTTGAGGAAATTCTTCTATTATTTGAACATTAACATTAGTTTTTTTGGTTCAACCAAGTTACGACTGATGTGTGACTTTTGCCAGAGCAAAAGCGAAGACAGTTATTGTGTTTAAAGGGTCTTCACTTAACTCAGGTTTCTCTCTAAAACTCAATTTTGATTGCAATAATTTGTGAGTTGGGTAATGAACAGAACAAACACCTGGGAAGTCAAACAGCGCATACTGCAAATCGTCAGAATTTTGTATTGCACCCCCAGGCTACAAATGAAAGTTATCGTCAGTGCATCGAGCCCTGGGCAAACCTGGGGAATTTACATGAGCCTTGAAGTTCAGGAAAGCATAAAGGAGGGAAGAAATTGAGAGAGCAATCCTGGCTTTGTCTCCAGCGTTGTGAGGAAGTTCTCTACCTTTTCTGTGCTGCCCAAGGCTCCCCTTACGCAAGAGCAGCTGATGAAAAAGCAGCCTCAGCATCAGCAGCTTTCCCCTCCCTCTGTGAGAGATCCTCCCTCTGTAAAAGATCCTCCTCCCATGAGATCCTCCTGTAAGAGGATTCTCCTTCTGTAAGAGATCTTCCTCCCATGAGAGATCCTCCTCCCACAAGAGATCCTCCTTCTGTAAGAGATCCTCCTTCCATGGAAGATTCTCCTTCCCTGGGAGATCCTCCCTCTGTAAGAGATTCTCCTTCCACAAGAGATCCTCCCTCTGCAAGAGATCCTCCTTCCATGGGAGATCCTCCTTCCAGGGAGATCCTCCCTCTGTAAGAGATTCTCCTTCCATGAGAGATCCTCCCTCTGTAAGAGATTCTCCTTCCATGAGAGATCCTCCTTCCATGAGAGATCCTCCCTCTGTAAGAGATTCTCCTTCCATGAGAGATCCTCCTTCCATGGGAGATCCTCCCTTTGGTAAGAGATTCTCCTGTCATGGGAGATCTTCCTTCCATGAGAGATCCTCCTTTTACAAGAGATCTTCCTTCTGTGGGAGACCTTCCCTCCATGGGAAATCCTCCTTCCACAGGAGATCCTCCTCCCATGGGAGATCGCCCCTCCATGAGAGATCCTCTTTCCATGGCAGATCCTCCTCCCATGAGAGATCCTCCCTCTGTAAGAGATTCTCCTTCCACAAGAGATCCTCCCTCTGCAAGAGATCCTCCTTCCATGGGAGATCCTCCTTCCAGGGAGATCCTCCCTCTGTAAGAGATTCTCCTTCCATGAGAGATCCTCCATCTATGGGAGATCATCCCTCCATGAGAGATCCTCCTTCCACGAGAGATCCTCCCCCTGTAAGAGATCCTCCTCCCATGGCAGATCCTCCTTCTGGAAGAGATTCTCCTCCCATGAGAGATCCTCCCTCCCTGAAGGCTCAAGAGCATCCCCAGAGAGCCGAACCCAGCACCACATCCCGACCCCTTCCTGCAGCACCAGGGAGCTGCTTCTCCCAGGAGAACTGCCCTGAGCTCCAGGGCACTTCCAGGGCTGCAGGACGCTCCAGAGGCTCCTTGGACACGCTGTGATCTTTCAGAGCACCACATGGACCCAGGTGAAACAGGGGAGGACCCAGGGAAACACTGGGAGGATGCCCTGGACCAGCACCACTGCCAGGTTCACCCTACACACCTTAAAATTCAATCCATGAGGAGAAACGAGGCTCTCCTGGTGATCAGTGTGAGCCACCCCCAGTTCCTGCACCTCTGTCCTTTGGTGCCACCCTCCAGCACGGGGCAGAGCATGCCCAGCTCAGCTCGGTTTGTTTGGCCCTGCTGGGAGCCGTGTTTTGATCCAGCTCAGCAATGCAGCCCTGTGGGAGAGCCAATTCTCCCTCTGGCGCCGTTCCTGCTCCTGGACACCAACAGCTCACGGGACAAAACCCGATGGATCCGGGTGTCACGGGGGTTTGTCATTGTGCTGAGGGGCAGGGCAGCCCAGCAAAACCCCACAAACTCCATCCTAATTCTCCTTCCAGCAGCCACACACCACACCTGGACTTGAGACTGAAGTTTTAGGTAGAGGAAAGCAAAAAAGGTGTGCTGGATGTGTGCAGGGATCACAAACCAACCCAAAGCTGGGCTGGATGTGTGCAGGGGTAACAAACAAACCCAAATGAGGGCTGGATGTGTGCAGGGATCACAAACAAAGCCAAAGCTGGGCTGGATGTGTGCAGGGATCACAAACCAACCCAAAGGAGCGCTGGATGTGTGCAGGGATCACAAACCAACCCAAAGGAGCGCTGGATGTGTGCAGGGATCACAAACCAACCCAAAGCTGGGCTGGATGTGTGCAGGGATCACAAACAAAGCCAAAGCTGGGCTGGATGTGTGCAGGGATCACAAACCAACCCAAAGGAGCGCTGGATGTGTGCAGGGATCACAAACCAACCCAAAGCTGGGCTGGATGTGTGCAGGGATCACAAACAAAGCCAAAGCTGGGCTGGATGTGTGCAGGGATCGCAAACAAACCCAAAGGAGCGCTGGATGTGTGCAGGGATCACAAACTAAACTAAAGCTGGGCTGGATGTGTGCAGGGATCACAAACCAACCCAAAGCTGGGCTGGATGTGTGCAGGGGTAACAAACAAACCCAAATGAGGGCTGGATGTGTGCAGGGATCACAAACAAACCCAAAGCTGGGCTGGATGTGTGCAGGGGTAACAAACAAACCCAAAGGAGCGCTGGATGTGTGCAGGGATCACAAACTAAACTAAAGCTGGTCTGGATGTGTGCAGGGGTAACAAACAAACCCAAAGCTGGGCTGGATGTGTGCAGGGATCACAAACTAAACTAAAGCTGGGCTGGATGTGTGCAGGGGTCAGATGTGAGGCCACTGCCCCACTCCAGCCCCTCTGTGGGGCCGGGACCTCCATGCAGACCCACCCTTGGGGTGTCCCCTCCCTGCTGGGGCCTCCCTGGGTGACAGCGTGGCGCTGACTCAAGGCTCTTTCCTCAGCATCCTCGGATGTTGCCCAAGAGGCACCAGCACGGTGACAGTGACACAGGGACAGTGACAGTGACAGGGATGGTGACAGGGACATGTGGCACAGGGACAGTGACACAGGGACAGTGACAGGGATGGTGACAGGGACAGTGACACAGGGACACAGAGACAGTGACAGGGACATGTGGCACAGGGACAGTGACACAGGGACAGTGACAGTGACGTGTGGCACCCCCAGCTCTGCCACCTCAGCGACGCTGAGCCGCCTCCACGCTGAGCCTGGGAAAGCTCCAAACTCACTCCAACGGGCACTCGGGCTCTGTTGGCTATTTATAGAGTGACAGGAGGCTGGGACAGTGCCACCCAGTGCCACCCCGGCCTCCTGGCTCTGCCCAAGCTCCAAGGCAAGCGGCCGGACCCGGAATTCGGCGCATTCATTCAGAGTTAGCAAGTGCTGCTATATCGGGAAGGAAGGCAGCTCCAGGGCAAGACAGAGCTCTCCAGGACACAGAAAGAAAACAAATCCCTCGCCTGCAGTCTGCTCCTAAATTTCCTTGGCTTGGCTTAACAAGACCCGGGTTTTTGTGCTGAAAAGCGAACGTTTACCAGCCCTGCACACCCCTGAAATTTGGCCACCCCTCGGAAGCTTCGTGGCTCCATCCCATCAAACAGCAAATGTGCCAATTCAGACCTTCCCCGAGCGACAGAACTGTCCCCAACAAACCCTGCCCGTCGGGAAGGGCACCTGGAGCAGAGCAGCCGGTCCAAGCAGGGGAACGTGGGGTGACCAGAAACAAACCCCGTGTGCGAGGGCACCAACAAAGGCAGGGAAACATCGCGGGGCTGCTCCCAGCAAAGCTCCCCGAGGTGTTTTAGGGCACTACTGGCAGTGCCAGGCAGGAGCTCGCAGGGGATGCCCCAGCCTGGCACCCACTCGGGACGCGCAGGACACGCTGCTGCTGTGGCCCTGTGTCCCCTGCCCGGCTCGGCAGGGACACCCGAGTCAGCAGAGAAGCTGTTAATGGGGAGCCGGCAGAGCCTGAACGGGACGGATGCATTCCTGCCCTGGGGGAGCATAGCAAGGGGATGAGGCAGCCACGGCAGCTCCAGCTCCGGGACTGACTCACCTCCCTCCCGAGCTGTCCCGGAGAGCAGCGACGACGCTGGATGGAGATCAAAAGGTAATAAATCACATCGGAACAACTCAGGTCTGATGTCTGAACCAGAGATGGAAGGGGAGATTCGCCACCTCCCCTGCTGCAGTCGGGCAGCGGGGCACGAGGAGCTGCCTGCTTTCGGAGCCTCGCCAACACACTTGTTTGTTTTTTCCCCTCCTCAAGGTCCCAGCTGTTAAACCCATGATTGCAGGATTTCCCAGACTCGCTGAAAAAGCACGTATGCCATTGTGTCCCACTGCTGGAACAGGAAAAAGCCTGAAAATCCGAGCCACGGACTCCAAACACACAAGGTCTCCTTACAACTGACGTTTTCGAGCCTCATTTTTCTTTCAACAGCTTCTAAATGGTTCCGAGTTTCGCAGCGCTGCCTTTCAGCTTCCCCAGAATTGTTCCCATCCCAGTGTCCCACGGTGGGGGAACTTTTTGGCATCAAGTGTCCCAAAACCATTGATGTGGCCACTCACATCCCCTGAGCCTCAGAGGACTTTGAGCCACCAGCCTCCAGCCCCTGATGGAAGCTGGGTCCTGACTCCAATCCCCATCCAGCCAAATGTGAACACAGCAGCCAGAATCAGCCATTTGTGCTCCAGCCACCCAAATTCCCCATCTCTCAACTCAAACCTAGTCACAGTCACAGGAGGATGAGGAGTTTCTCCCTTTGCTGCTCCACGGTGTCGCACTGAAACGCCCCTGCCAGCTCAGAGCAGCCCAGCAGAGCAGCCAGCACCCAGCCAAAGCCTCTCCCTGCCCCGGGGAGGTTCCCAATGAAGCCATTTAATAACTGCAGGAAAAGACACGCTCCCCTGCGCCTGTCCACGCTCAGCTCCATCCCTGAGCCGCAGGATGAGACTCACTGTGGGACCAGCCCTGCCCCTGGCACCTGGCCCTGCCCAAAGGACACACCTGAGGGGTTCAGGACCCTGCTCAGGACAGGTGTCACCGCCCCACACGCTCCCTGCTGAGCTTCCAGCCCCACCGCCAGAGCCTCTGCTGCCATTTTCACGCTCCCACTTCCTGCTCGCATCAGGCAGAGAGTAGGAAGTGCTGAAATCCTCCGACCCTCGCTGCAGACCAGGAAGCGCCTGAGATCCCCTGAGAAAGGCTGAGATTTCAGGCTGGAAGCCTCTGCAAACATCTGCTCAGAGGCGCTGCATCCGGACCCTCGGAGCGGGGCCCACACTCCCCATCCTCCTCATCCTCCCGGGGCCCTGTCTGCTGGAACAAACCCGGGCCAGGACCACTCACAGCTCATCCTGTCTGAGAGCACCACGGCAGAATCCAAACCTTGCGGCCACTCGCTGCCTTCCCTCTGCCCTGAGTGACACCTCATCCCTCCTGGCCCAGCGTGTCCAGCACATCCCACACCTCCTCCCAACATCCCATTACTCAGCAAAGCCTCAGAGCACAGATAACACCTTTCCAACCATGGAGAAAGGTGTGGGCAGCTGCTTTCTGGGAGCCCAGGGATTGCCAGCACCGGGCAAACCTTGGATGGCGCACAGATCTGTGGGCTGCACTGGCTCGTGGCTCTGGCAGACGGATCCGGGGTATTTGGGGCATCCACAGCTCTTTTCCCAGCGCACATCCTTTTCCCACAAGGTATTTGGAGAGAGGGAGGCGCCCTTGCAGCAAATGCACCAAATGCAAGCCCAGCATTGCTGCTGCTCCTCTGCCCTCGCACTCCCTGCAGGCACCGCCGGCCCTTCCGAAGGGAAAGGCAACCGGATCAGCACAAAAACGTTCCAGCAAACCACAGGCTCGGCTCTGCCACATCTGAGCACTTGCTCTCCAAGGCAGCCGCGGGTCCGCGGGACTCGTGAGCCCGAGCTCCCTCCCTCAGCTCCGGGCCGAGCCCCGCAGCCACACGCGCGCATTCCAGGGGACACCGCCTGCATCAGCCGCTCTGCGAGTCGCCATCCCCCGATGCTCCCCCCGGCACCGGCACAGCACCCCCGGTCCCTGTGACAGCCCTGCCACAGCTGTCCCCGGTACGGGGTCACGGCCACCGCAGGGAGCCCCGGCTGGAGCTGCACACCCCGGGCAGGCACAGCCGGGACCGGACACCCCCGGGACGGGCGCTCCCCGTCCAGCCCACCCCGCTCCCAGGAGCCCGCCAGCCCCGGGGGCTGCGGGAGCAGGGGGCGAGACAGCTGGGGAGGGGGCGAGCGGAGCGGGGAACGGAGCCGAGCCGGGACGGGGAGAGGGGACCCCACAACCCCCGGGGGTGACAGACCCGGGACTGCCACCGTGGTGTCCCCTTGTCCCGGTATCCCGGTGTCCCCTCGCCCCGGTGTCGCGGTGCGTACCTTGTGCTGGCGGCGGGGCCGAGGCGATGCCGGAGCGTCCTCGGGCGGGGGCGGCCCCGGCCGGGCCGCGCGGGGACTCCGCGGGCTCCGGCTCCACCTGCGCCGCCGCTCCGGAACCGGGCGGGCGGAGCGGGGCGGCCCCGGCGGGAGCTGCGGGCGGTGCCGCTCCGCCCCCGGGACGGGACGGGACGGGCCGGGGCCGGACGGGCCGCGGGCGGGCGGCGCGTTCCGGGTCGGAGCTCCGCGGCACGGGGGACCGGGAGCGGCGACTTCCAGCGGCTGGAGAGGCCCGGGCAGCGGGAATCGCTGGGTGCCAAACTTTGCCCCGAGCCCGTCCATCCCGGGTGGTGGCGGTGCTGGGAGAGGGGCGGCAGAACCTGAGGCTGGGGAGAGCTCCGGGCACCGAGTTGGAGCTGAAGCTGAACGTTTCCACCGGGCACCTGCCCGTTCCAGGTGTCCCACTCCGTGCCCGGGCTCCTCATCCCCCGGGGGACCGGGACGGGGCAGCTCCCACCGCACCGGGGCGAGCGGGGGTGAACCGGGGGCAGGAGAGAGGGAGCATCCCGTGGGATGCATTGAGAACAGGACACTGGGAACACCCCGCGGGATGAGCTGAGCTGAGCACAGGAGGGTGGGAACATCCCGCGGGATGAGCAGAGCACAGGACAGCAGGATCATCCCCACAGGGACAGCAGGAACATCCCCACACAGTGACCAGGGGAGCCGAGCACCACAAAGAAAGAAACGGAACCAAGTCCAGAGCCAAGGAGGGAGGTGCCTGTGCTCGCCTCCCAAAGCTTCAAATCCAGCCCAAAAGCCCAACGAGACCCCGAGGTTCCCTCGCTGCCAGCGGGGCAGCAGCTCCTCATGGAGGGAACAGCTGCTTTTCCAGGAACTCCAAAGCGCGGGGGGATTCTCCAACCACGGAGTCACACTTCTCCTTTCCAAGGAAGAAATCATTTCAGACTCTGAGCAAAGCCCTGCCCTGGGGTGAGGAGCCCCGCTCAGCTGCAGCCCCACAGTCTCCGGGGTCAGTGGGTGCAGTGAGGCAGCACCGAAACACGGGTGGGCAGGGATGTGCTTTTGCTGAGTTATTTTGCTCGCTTTTGTGATACCAAAACAGCTCTGGGAAGTTACACATCGAGCTCACGGGCCGGCACATTCGTAACCCTGCTTACAGAGTGGTTATTTTCGGCACCTGCTGAAGCCGGGAGGTTTCAGGGTGCATCTCACCCACCTCCAGGGCTTTCTCTTTCACTTTAATTCATGTCTGTTCTCTTCAAGACCAGCTTTTCCTTCCCTTTCATTTCCAAAGCCTCGCTGATCCACAATGAAACCTCACGTGAGGAGAGGCACAGCCCTCAAACAGCACCGGGCAGTTCAGTCCAGAGCAGTGACAGCAGCTTGTTAAAGAATTCAGAATTGCCGAGGTTACGCTTTATGCCTCTCTGATTTGGAAAATAGCACCAGAACAGAAGTCTCAGCCCTGGTCCCTGCAGAGACCCAGCAACACCCAAATTGCCCTGACAAGGTTTTTGTGACTAACAGCTCATTCTGAGACCCGTCAATAACTTCACAACTAAGTCCCAGCGGGCCCCGCTCTGCATAAATTTGCATATTAATGAGTGGAGCCAACCAGAGGTGAGAGTAGTGGGGACCATTCCATGAACAACAGCTGGAGAAGGGGGTTCATCCTCCCCACCGAGCTCTTTCTGCTCTCCAGTGTCCTGAATTCCCTCAAATTCATCATTCCAAAGGTTCAAACTCATCAGGAAGGACAAGCTGGGCTCAGCCAGCCCCAGAATTCCTGCAGGTCATTCAATTCTGGTGCAGAATCATGGAAAGGAACCATGGAACAGCCTGAGTGGGAAGGGAGACACATGGATCATCGAGTCCAGCCTCTGTCTCTGCACAGGGCACCCCCAAAAACCACACCACAACCCATGGGAATGTACCCCAGCACAGCCTGGAGGAAACCTGTGGTTTTCCCCTACAAATTAACAGATCCGATTTGGGATGGGCTGGAAAACCAGAGTTTTCCTGGTCCCTGTATTCAGCTTCGAAATCTGTGAATTTTTCCCAATCCCATTTTGAAACAGAAGCAGGAGGAGGAGGAGCAGCTTCTCCCACCAATCCCGCTGAAATCCCATTCGAAAATTCTGTGAACACCAAGAGCCAAACCTGCCCCCAAGAGCAAACAGATCCCACCGAGACCTTCCTCCACGAGGATGAGGAGCTCGGGCTGAATTACCGGGGAATTTCAGCAGCCCTTGGGGGGCAATGGAGATCATCGAGCGGAGATTATTTTGGAAGCACAGCCGGTATTTTTAGCCTGGAAAAGGAGGCACCGCTTCCCTTTCTGCAGTCCCTCCTCCCTCCCCGGCCAGGCGGGGCTCTGCCGTGCCAGGCAGGGGCAATTGCAGAACCCGCTGCCGGTTGGGAAAGGAAAGAAAGAAAGGAAGGAAGAAAGGACGGGGTTATTTTGATCCGTGGAGATGGATGAGCTTCACCCCCGCGCGTTGTGCAACCCTCCGACGGCCGGCGGGGCAGACAAAGGCGCTCCAGGCTGCCCGGGCTCGTCCCCAGGGCAAACAGGGGGGCTCCCCCAGCACCCCCAGAGCTCAGCCCTGGTGGAAGGGGTGGGCAAGGGTCAGGGAGGGGGAAATGAGTGGGAAATGGGAGAAAATGGGTGGGAAATGGGAGAAAATGGGAGGGAAAAGGGAGAAAATGGGTGGGAAATGGGAGAAAAGCCACCTAAGGCTTTTCTCTGCTTTGCTCTGCTCCCGAGCCATGCAGAGAGCTGGAAAAGGCAAGGACGAGGCTGGGGATGTCTGCAGGGCTGGCCTGGCCTCCCAAAGGGCAGGATATGGCACAAGGATGTGCCAGGGGATGACCCAGACACGGGGGGCGCGGGCAGCCCTGTGCTCAGCAGCTCTGCCAGCACTCATCCCCCATCCAGGAGCCTCTCAGGGACCCCCGGAGCTGGGAAGTTTGGGGGGCTGCAGCCAGAGAGCTCCTGGCACGGGGCTGGCCCACCTGGGAATGGGGAGCTGATGGAGCTGACCCACCTGGAGCCCCGGGAACAGGAATCTGATGGACCTGACCCATCTGGAGCCCCAGGAACAGGAATTTGATGGAGCTGGAGCCCTGGGAACAGGGAGCTGATGGACCTGACCCACCTGGAACCCCAGGAACAGGAATCTGATGGACCTGACCCACCTGGAGCCCTGGGAACAGGAATCTGATGGAGCTGGAGCCCTGGGAACAGGGAGCTGATGGACCTGACCCACCTGGAACCCTGGAAACAGGGAGCTGATGGACCTGACCCACCTGGAGCCCCGGGAACAGGAATCTGATGGAGCTGGAGCCCTGGGATCAGGGAGCTGCCCAGGATCTCCATAGCGGGCAGAGGTGACCAGGAGAACACCTGGATATTGAACTGGAGGCTCTGCCTGGCATCCCCCGGCCAAAAGACTTCACCAAACCTGTGCCAAGAGCCCACCTGGTGCCCAGGCAGGGATTACCACGCTCCTCCCAACCTCCACCTTCCCACCACTGGCTTTCTCCTTTTTCCCTTCTATTTTTTTCCCTGCTGGGGACAGAATTTGGGATGCTTGGAGGCCGAGCTGCTGGTCCTGCCAGGCTCAGCAGTGGGATGGGATGGGATGGGATGGGATGGGATGGGATGGGATGGGATGGGATGGCAGGCAGGTGGGCGAGTTGCTGGTTGGGGCACAAGGGAGCTCGGTGCCTTTTTTATTTGCTGATGGACGAAAGGAGAGGAACAGCTCACACCCTGTGTTGGGCAACACACGGGAGGAGACGCTCAGCTCCTGAGCACCAAAGGGTTTGTGTCACATCCCAGGGGCTCAGCACGGCTCTGAGAGAAGGAAATGGGGCTAAAGCAGCATTGAGCAGGTCCTGGCCATGCTGGACAAGCATCAGCCCACTCCTGGTGGTTTTCAGCCCCAGCTGCATCTTGCCTGGAAACACCGGGCATGGCTGCAGAGCCACCACTCAGCATCAGAACTTCACAACTTTCATTCAGTAAAAGTCAAATTGTTCCTATTTCAATGCAAATTTGGGAGTGTGCAGACACTCTGCACACAGGAACTTGAATAATAAATGGGTTTTCTCCTTGTCTTGGCCCACCTCCACCCATGCCACGGTGGGTCCACCCTCCATGGGCACTTGGAGACCTCCAGACAGCCCAACTGGCTCTGGGGGCTGCCACCAACCACCCCATTTCCCCATGAACCCCGTCCTCTGCTTTGAACTGAGGGCTAACATGTGCTCAGCCACCCAAAAGTTTGTTTTAAATAGACACTCCTTGAATAAGACCTACAAAAATACCCCCTTGTCCTGCTGCCACAGCAGGGCGTGAAACCACAGCGCTGCAAAGAGGAACCGTCAACTTCAGAAAAAAAAAAAAAAAAAGGGTAAAAAATAAAAATAAGCACACACTTCTGCCTCCTTCACCCTCCTGCTGCCACTGCTGCACAAAGAGAGCGGGGATGGGAGGGAAGGGGCGATGCTGGAGGGTGGGGGGCTTGTTCTGGGTCTGGAGCCCCCAGGGATCTCTGAAAGTCTGGAGCCCCCCGGGGTCCCTTTAGGGTCCGGATCCCCCCGAGCTCTCTCCATGTCCAGATTCCCCCGGGGTCCCTCAGGGTCCGGATCCCCCCAGGCTCTCTCCATATCCAGATCTCCCCGGAGTCTCTCCATGTCCGGATTCCCCCTGGGTCTCTCAGATCCTGGAGCCCCCCGGGCTCTCTCCATGTCCGGATCCCCTCGGGCTCTCTCAGATCCTGGATCCCCTCGAGGTCTCTCCATGTCCGGAGCCCCCCGGGCTCTCTCCATGTCCGGATCCCCTCAGGGTCTCTCCATGCCCGGATCCCCCCGCTCACCTTCCCCCGCTGCCCTCGCGGGGCTTCGGTTACGTCCCCGGGGGAGAGAAAAACATTTGCTTTAAAAACAGGAAAATGTGATTGTCAAACCACAACAATGGGCCGGGAAGGGGCCGCGGCGGCTCCGAATTTCGCTCCAAAACACCCCGCGAGTGACTCAAAGTTTCTGCCCCGCGCCCCCTCCCGGCCCCGGCCGGGACTCGGTGGCCTTTAATGAGCCTTTAATTAAGGTTTCCGTGATAACCAAATCCACCCCAAGGCATCCCCGATGAGGTCTGCAGGCACAGAAGAACCTGGTGGGCTCCTCTGTGCACCCTCAGCAAGGCACAGCCCGACTTGGGGAGGCTTTTCCCGAGGGCAGGAAGAATCACTGTGCACTGACAGAGAGAAGATTTAGATGGGTTATTAGGGAGAAATTCCCTAATTTTGGAATTTGGGCCCTTGGATCCCAAGGCCAGGTTGGACAGGGCTTTTACTGCGTTTTTATAGATTTGTGCCTTTTTAATATAAACTAAAAGCACCTCCTACATGGCAAATCCATCACACCTGCACATGGACCACTCCTTCCTCTTCCTCACCTTTTTCTTTAGAGAAGCTCAGACCAAACAGTTTCTCTGAGAAGGGCTGTAGAAGCTTTGCAAATGTCACTGGGAGTTGTTTATTTCCCTTTGTTTAAAGCCCAGAGGGTTTGCAGCCAGGGAAGGGAAGAATAACCGGCAAAACTCTGTTTTCCTAAACACCAGGAGAAGGAACAAAAGCGTCTGGCACGCTCTGGGCACTGCTCGGAGCTGCTGGGCACGCTGGCAGCAGAGCTGGCACCCCTCAGGTGTGACACAACCTCCTGGGCCACCTCCAGAGTCCCCCCAGGTCCTGCTGCCCCTCTTTGAAACAGGAGGAAAGAGGAGAGATTTGGCTGCATCTCCTCCGCTCCTGCAAAGGCTGTGATTGACCCTAATTTGCACTAATTGCTGGCCACCATCAGGCTCCCATCTGCTGCTGTTGAGAACAGCCCTGGAGGTGTTTTCTCAGCCTAGAGCAGCTGGAGGAACCCTGGGTTTGGAAGTTTTCCTGTCACAGCCCATGAAGTGCCTCCCCTTTTTCCCCTGAGCATCCCAGGACAGGCTCAGTTCTTGTCCTTCCCTCTCCTCCCCTTCCCTCTCTGTCCCTCAAACAGGGGATGAGGAGCTCAAAGCAGAGCTGTGCTGCCAAGCCAGGCCCCCCAAACCTCACAGGCATCTGCAGGTCACAGGATTCAGCTTTAGGGTGCCAAATCTCCAGTTCCCACCCTGGTTTCTGAGCCACGGCCTCCCCCCGAGCCTGAGCTCAGCTTTCTCAAGAGTCCAGAGAACCAAAACCAGTTGGGTTTAGCTGGAAATTCCCAGGAGGGGGTGTGGGAGCGTTTCACCAGTTTCAGCACTTTTGAGATAGGACAAAACTCGACAAATTCTTCCATCACAGCGTCCCTCCCCAAGCCGTGGCGTCGGGAGCTGCACTTCTGAACACATTTCCCAACCCACCCACAGAAAGAGAGCCAGGAAATGCCAGGGGGTGGCAAGAGAAGGGAGAAAAGCAGGAAAAGCTTAGGATGGAGGAAGAAGAGATGCTCCTCATGTCCCAGCTCCAGTGGGTGAGGAGATGGTCATGGGCTGTGTGGTGAGAATGATGACAATGAACAACAGCCACCTGCCCTGCCACCCATCCCGTCCCTGGTGTCACCCAGACCTCCAAAGCCAGCCCTTCATAGTCCATCAGAGCATCTCAGAGCTGCCTAAACCGCCAAGGCTGGATTGTCACCAAGGGGGACAGGGACACTGCGCTGTGCAGGCAAGAGCAGGGACAATGAGTGCGGACCGGACACAACGGGTCCATGGCAGGTGGAACTGGGTGATCTTTGAGGTCCCTTCCAAGCCAAAGTTTCTACAATGAAGGTCCCTAAATCGCTGTGTGCTCTGGGCAGGGCATGGTCTGGTTACCCTGGTGTGAGAGCCCTGGGCACAGTGCCCCTGTCCCCTGGGCAAGCAGCAAAGGGAACAAAAACCACCCTAACAACCCACCAGAGCCTCCTCTTCTCCAAACCATTCACCCCCCTCCACCTCCACATCTCCTGGGCCTCAGAGCAGCTCAGGCCTGGAGGTACCCAAACCCCCTGGCAGCGATGGAGGGCAGGAGGACAGAGATGCTCAGGAGAAGGCAGAGGGTAAAGAGACACCGGGACACAAGGGTGGGTTGGACAAGGGGAGCCTGGAGAGAACTTCCCAGAGACACCTGGACACAAGAGATGGGTTGGACAAAGGGATCAGGACAAGACTCCCAGACACACCCGGACACAAGGGTGGGTTGGATGAGGGGAACTGGTCACACCTGGACACCAGAGATGGGTTGGAGGAGGAGAGCTGGACAGGAGTCCTCAGAGACACAAGAGGTGGGTTGGACAAGGGGAGCCTGGAGAGGACTCCACAGAGACATCAGAACACGAGAGATGGGTTGGATGAAGGGAACTGGTCACACCTGGACACCAGAGATGGGTTGGATGAGGAGAGCAGGACAGGTCAGGTCATTTTCGGTACCTTTGTTGTCGCCGCTCATCACCCCGGTCAGAGGCACCACCGCCCTCGAGGCTCCCGTCGCTGTCCCGTGGCCACACGTGCCTGTCCCCAGGCAGAGGCACTGTCTGGCGTGCTCGGGGTGTGTGTGGTGAGGGGGCCAGGCCCTGCTCTCGAGCTTTTCTCCCCGGCACAGTTTCCATGCCTGGTTTCAGAATGACGGGCTGCCCTCGCTCGCTGCACCGGCGCCTTTATCTCGCATCCTTTCGTTTTGCTCTCACACCCAGCTGGGGACTGACTGCTTTCAAAATAAAATGAAGCTGCCAGAAGCTCCTGGGGCTCCACCAGCTTTTTGCAAACACTTGGAGCTGCCACAGAAAGAAATGGGGCTGTTTCCATGAAAGCTCCTGCTGGCACAATCGGCCACCCGGGGACTCCAGGACAATGAATGTCCCGGGAGCAGATGCAGAAGATGCCCAGTTTAACATCTGGGTGGTGTGTGGAGGCTAAAATTGGAGCAGCCTTGGAGCCACCCACACTCACCCGGGATGGGAAAAATCCCTCAGTTTGAGAAGTTCAGCTCAGATTTCCCACAGACACCGCCAGGACCAGGAATGGTTCAGATTCCTGGGGCAAGGAAGGGGAAAGGGGTCACTCACCCCAGTTCTGCAAGGGTGAGTGCAAAGAGTTTCCTCCAGGGCACCAGGGAGGCTGGAAAAGAGCAGGAATCGTCCCAGCTCTCCTTGCTGGAGGAGGAGAACCTGGGCTGGTCCTTCTGCTGGCAGGACCCCGCGGTTCAGACAATGGGGCCGTGGCTGTGCCCCAACCACGCTGGTGGAAATTTGTTTTTCTCCCTGTAATTGCCCTTCTGTTCACAAACACTAATGCGTGCTCTCAGTCTAAATGACTTTTAGTTTAGGTTAAAGGCAAATGGCAAATCAGGAGAGAGCCCAAGGGGAGCTGCCAGACCCGTCTGTCTCCCCTGCCATGAAATGAAATGAATTGAATTCACTCATGAAATGAATTCACTCCCACTCAGGGACAGCTCTTCCCCAGCAAAGCCCTGCACTGGAAGGGGGCCCAGGGCCATTAAGTCCAGGGCTGATCTCTACACGAGCTGAGATGGTTCCAAATTGTCCCTGCAGTCCATCCCTGCATCCCATTCCTGGAGGATTCCCCACTGTTGTGTTCATTGCCCAAGAGCAAAAGTAACCCGGTGCATGAAGAGAGCAGGAAAAAATAAAGGAACAAACAGAATGGAGCTGCTCTTATTCTGGGCATAAAACTCACAAGGAAAAGTGTCCAGTCCTTGTGTGAAGAAACACCCTAATCCAACCCCAACTCAGAAAACTCAGGGATTCACTCTCATAGTGAGACAAGCTGTAGAATTATCCTTCATTTTACATCTCCAGGTACATGAGAGGCAGATGAAAGAGACAATCCCCAACAACAAAAAAACTTGTAAGAAATGCAGGGTCAAATTATCTTCTTATGCAACACCACTGCAACCTAGAAAATGTAAAGCTGCAGGACATAAATCAACCACCAACTGCCTGGGGTTGAAGAGAAACTTCCTCTGGTAACAACCTATTGCATAAGTGCCTTAACGGGAGCTCTGCCTTCCGAAATCTCTGTCAGGAAGGGGTCACTGGGCTGCAGGGCTGTCTCTGGAGGATTCTTCCTGTGCCCTTTTGCTCTCACCCATCTTTTGTCTCCTATTTCAGCCCATGAGCTTTGGGCAGAGGCGCAAAAGCAGCAGGGCTGGGGTGACAGCAAAGCTCAGGCTGAGCCTGGTCCCGTTCTGAGCCCTGCACCAAGCACCAGGGACCAAACTGAAATATCTGAAAGAAATTTGAAAGAAATTCCTCCCATGAGAGTGGCAGGGCCCTGGCACAGAGAATCTGTGGCTGCTCCATCCCTGAAGTGTCCCAGGCCAGGCTGGACAGGGCTTGGAGCACCCTGGGACAGGGGAAGGTGTCCCTGCCCTAAATCTCTGTGTGAGCTTTAGGGTTCCTCCCAGCCCAAGCCATTCTGTGGTTCTGTGATTCTCTGCCTTTGGCAGCTTTCCCTACCCCAGTTCTGATTCCGGTTCTGGGGAATTTCAGCCTCCCTGGTGCCCACCTGGCCACCAGCTCCAGTAACCCAGCAAAGTCCCTGTCCCTGTCCCTGAGCAGCTGCTCCTGCCCCATTTCCCACCCACCCCAGCCTTCCAACGAGCTGAACCGATTCCCATCCGCCACTTCTGGCTGAAACCCTGATTATTCACATTTTAACCCTCGCCTTACTGCCCCCCTCCCACAAACAACACAGGAACCAAGAGAAACCCCTGCGAGGGGCATCCACCAGCACGGGGAGCACCAAGTTATGCCCAAAAAAGGCCCCGGGGAGGGGGGGGGGGGGGGATGGAGAGCTGGAATTTGGGTTCTGTGCCCCGGGAGGAGGATGGAGAGCCAGAATTTGGGGGGGGGGGGGGGGGGGAATGGAGAGCTGGAATTTGGGGTGGGGATGGAGAGCTGGAATTTGGGGGGGGGGGGGGGGATGGAGAGCTGGAATTTGGGTGCTGCGCCCCGGGTGGAGGGGATGGAGAGCCGGAATTTGGGTGCTGTGCCCCAGGGGGGATGTAAAGCCGGAATTTGGATGCTGTGCCCCGGGGTCCGAGCGGCCGGAGCGCGGCGGGATCGGGATCGGGATCGCGGACGGCTCCGGGCTCTGCCGCGGGTATTTTTAGCTGCTGACGCCCGCCCGGGGTATTTCGCTTCAGGACGTCCGGTCTGAGGCTCTTTCTGGGAATCCCACGTTCTCTAATTGTAAACAGCCCCATTCAGTCGCTCCCCAGCGCGAGAGAGGCCCCGGCTTGTGTCAGGTGTGAGTCAAACAGGAAACTGCTGCTGCTGCTGCTGAGCGGGAGAGGGGGTTCAGCACCCCCGAAAATGTGCCCAGCATGAGCTGGCAGCACCCAGCCCCACTGCCCGAGGCATTGACCAGCCCGGGGTGCAGAGAGAGGGTTCAGCACCCCTGAAAATGTGCCCAGGATGAGCTGGCAGCCCCACAGCCCTGCCCATGGCACTGAACAGCCTGGGGTATGGAAAGAGGGTTCAGCACCCCTGAAAATGTGCCCAGGATGAGCTGGCAGCACCCAGCCCCACTGCCCTGCCCAAGGCATTGACCAGCCTGGGGTGCTCAGGATGCTGCCCAGGGGATGCTGCCCACGCCCTGCAGCTCCCTCCTCCTCCTCCTCAGAGAAGGCTTTCAATGAAGTTTAAATAATTTTTCTTGGCACTCTGAAAAATACTTAAAATGATGGGATGACATTAGGTTAAATTGTAAAGTTAGTGTAGGGACTAGCTGGGGGGCTAACTTGGTTTAAGAGATGTATTAACAGTTAGAGGATAAAAAACCCTGCAGGGCCCAGCAGTGCCTGTGCCACCCCTTCTGAAAAATGAGGTTTGGCTGATTCTGATTCTGATGTGGCTGATTCAGGCCCCAGCTGCTGCTTTTGAGCGTGCTGACACTGTGGGAAAAGGGCTCCAGAGCATCAGAAAGCTCCAGCCCAGGTTGGACAGGGCTTGGAGCAACCTGGGCTGGTGGAAGGGAAGATCCAAGGCCTGGGATGGTCCCTGCCCATGGCAGGGGGTGGGACAGGATGAGATTTAAGGTCCCTTCCCACCCAAACCTTTCATGGCTCTGTGGCTGGGACAGGATTAACAGCAGAGAGCAACATTTCCAAAAGGGGCTGAGGGGACGATGCTGCAAAGCATCCAAGCCTGGTAGGAACAAGAGCTCCATGGAGCATCCACAGGGACTGTGACATCCAGGACACCCCAGCACATCCACAGGGACTGTGACATCCAGGACACCCCAGCACATCCACAGGGACTGTGACATCCAGGACACCCCAGCACATCCACAGGGACTGTGACATCCAGGACACCCCAGCACAACCACAGGGACTGTGACATCCAGGACACCTCAGCACATCCACAGGGACTGTCCTGTGACATCCAGGACACCCCAGCACATCCACAGGAACTGTGACATCCAGGACACCCCAGCACATCCACAGGGACTGTCCTGTGACATCCAGGACACCCCAGCACATCCACAGGGACTGTGACATCCAGGACACCTCAGCACATCCACAGGGACTGTGACATCCAGGACACCCCAGCACAACCACAGGGACTGTGACATCCAGGACACCTCAGCACATCCACAGGGACTGTCCTGTGACATCCAGGACACCCCAGCACATCCACAGGGACTGTGACATCCAGGACACCCCAGCACATCCACAGGGACTGTGACATCCAGGACACCCCAGCACATCCACAGGGACTGTCCTGTGACATCCAGGACACCCCAGCACATCCACAGGGACTGTGACATCCAGGACACCTCAGCACATCCACAGGGACTGTGACATCCAGGACACCCCAGCACATCCACAGGGACTGTGACATCCAGGACACCCCAGCACATCCACAGGGACTGTCCTGTGACATCCAGGACACCCCAGCACATCCACAGGGACTGTGACATCCAGGACACCTCAGCACATCCACAGGGACTGTGACATCCAGGACACCTCAGCACATCCACAGGGACTGTCCTGTGACATCCAGGACACCTCAGCCCTGGCACCAGCTCAGGGAGGACGTGCACGTTGTGCCCACCTCTTATCTGAGTCATTTCAGTGTCTCAGGGGAAACCCTGGCACTGATAAACAGCTCCTGCTCCCTGCCTCCGCCTTTACCAACCGAAATCTGGAGTCTATTTTTAACCCCAAAACACCCACGGCGAGGGGGGGAGGCTGCAGCGGGGCGAGGGTCGGTTGGCACCGCGGGGACGGGAGGGTGGCACCGCGGGGACGGGAGGGTGGCACTGCCAGCTTTGCTCTGCAGCCCAAGCTGGCTCCTGGTGCCACTCACTGGGGTGATCCAGCCATGGCACTGCCAAATTTTCAGCCAAAGCAGGACCAGAACAAGCCCTGCAGGGCACTGGCCATGCCCAGCACCCCCCGTGCCCCACACAAAAACCAAAGAGCTCCAAATTCTCATTTCCCAGCACATCCCCCAGCCCTGACCCTGGCCAAACAAAGTCTGCCTGCAACAGCACTGTCCCCTCCCTGCCACACCTGAGGTTTCCTTCCAAAGCCCCCACACCAAAGGTTTGCAAGGTCTTTGCTTCCATCATTCTGGGACAGCTTTAGGAACATCTCTATGGCCAGGATTCACAAATATCTTTGGATTCTCGCTCCCTGCACGTCACAGTCCCTCCAAAGGCAGTGTGAGCCCCAGCTCAGCTGTGAGCAGAGTTTGGTTCTCCCACTGCTCCAGAGTGAGCATCTGAGGACCTTTCCTCCCATTTTCTGCCTCTGCTCCGTTCCTCCTCTCTGCCTCTCCCCAAAATGCATAAAGTTGCACCATGGGTTGGGTTGGAAAGGACCTTAAAGCTCCCATTTCAGGGAGGTCATGGCAGGGACACCTTCCACAGTCCCATGTTGTTTCAAGTCCTGTCCAACCGGGCCTTGGGCACTTCCAGAGATCCAGAGGCACCCACAGCTTCCCTGGGCACGCAGGGAATTCCAGGGAGGAATTTAAGGAGGAGATTGCCTCTCCTGGGGCTGTCCCAGCCCCCAGCAGCAATCCCAGAGCCCAGAGGCAGCTCAGGAGGCCCAACCCAGGCTGTGCCCCCTCAGCAGGTCCCGTGTCCCCGGCAGGAGTCCCGGGCCAGCAGCCGTGACCGGGGGGCTCTGCCGGTGCCGGGGCCGCGGTTCCTGCCCGGCTCTTTCTGCCTCGCTGCAGAGATGGGCCATAAAACCTTCATTTCCTGACACACATGGGATCAGGCCAAGGGGTCGTGTTTTGGACAACCTGGCTTTTCCATGGCAACCGGCGCTGATGTCAGCGATCCGGAGGGGCCTTGGGAATGGGGAGCTCTGCAGGAACGGGGCAGGGGAGGGGGCTGAGGTGATGGGGGACACGCTTGCACGGGGCTGGGGCTGCGGGAGAGCGGCCCGAGCAAAGTTTTCCTTGGATGGCTCCGAGCACAAATGGTGGCGCAAATGGAGCAGCTGCCGGCGGGAGCGTGCTGCCCTCTCCCTGCTCCTGCAGCTCCCGGCCCTCCCTCTGTGCATCCCCAGCCCTTTCATCATCATCCTCCTGCAGCCAAACGGCCCCAGCCAGCTGCTCTTGCACAATTCTGGTTAAACCCTCTGACCATCCCCTCTCCTGACCATCCCCTCCCCTCTCCATGAGGGGCATTTGCAGGATTTGGGGCCTGTGAGCAGCTCTGCTCGCCCTTCCCCAGCCTTTCCCCTCCCTGCTTTGTTCCCGCAGCCGCCGCTTTTCCCCTTAGAAACCCCCTCCCCACAGGGGAGCCCCTTTACAACGGGCAGATAATTAAAACCTCGGGCAGAGGAGTTCTTTCTGCTCGCGGTCACATCTGCTGCCCTGGGGCTCCCACGGCTCTCACAGTGTCTGTCTGTCTGTCCTGTCTGTCCGGGCTTCCTGTGGCTGGAGCCATCTGATACTGCAGCGCTTCAGCTCTGGGCAGGGTGCTGAGTGAGAGCCTGTCTGGGTTTGCTGCTGGAGGATAAACACGCTGAGTAAAACATCCCTGAGTAACAACATCCCTGAATAAAACGTCCCAGAGTAGCAACGTCCCAGAGTAGTGATGTCCCTGAGTAATGGCAGCCCAGAGTAACAGCGTCCCAGAGTAACGGCGGCCCAGAGTAACGGCGGCCCCAGAGTAACAACGTCCCCGTGCGCTGGGAGCTGCCAAAGAGCTGCAGCTCCGCCTCTCTGGGATTCCACAGGAAAACCTGAATGTCCATTTTCCACCCCAGAAACACCTCCACAGGTGTGGGACCTCACCTCAAACCCCATCCCTGACTCCTCTCGGGTGGTTTGTGGGACTGACCTGGGCATGTGGGTGGAAGGGACCTTAAAAATCATCCTGTTCCATCCCTGCTATGGGCAGGGACACATCTCATCATGGGGCAGCCACATTCTGTGCCTTTATCAGCCCTCACAGGGAGGAATTCCTTCCCAAAATCCCCTCTAACCCTGCACTCTGGCAGTTTAAAGCCATCCTCCCCTGTCCAGGTCTCTCTCCATCTCTCCTGCAGCTCCTTCAGGGACTGGAAGGCCACAATGAGGTCACCCCAACTCAACTCTTCTCCAGGATGAACAACCCCAGTTCTGCCTAAAGGTCCTCCAGCACAGCAAGGACACAAGCAGGTGAAGCTGGCAGGGGTGACCCAGGTGTGGTTTGACTCCTTGTCCTGCCCTGAGTCTCCGTGTGACATCAGGAAATTGGTTTGAATGACCTGGGACAGAGACACCTTCCTGGGCAGTGCTGTCCCCAAAAAACACAACAAAAAAGGTTCATTTTAACGTGAACCAACCAACTTCTCAACAGAACCAAAGATCTGAGGCTAAACGGACCCATATTCATCAAACAGCATCCCCAGCCTGCTGAGTGCTGACTCCAGGCCCTCCACACGTCCTTCCAACAGGGACCCAACACCACCAGCGCCGCTCACAGGGGAAGGGAGGGAAAAAAAGAAAGAAAAAAGAGAAAAAAACCAAAACAACAGCACGCAAAACCTTCCAAAAATGCTGCACGAAAAGTGGCCACTCAGCAGAGCGAGGTTTCCTGCGCAGTGAGAGTTGGCCGGGGACAGAACAGGAAATCACTGCTTCCTGCCTGCAGAGGAAGCGCCTATCTCATGCCCGTGATCAAAAACAAACAGCACTTCAATTAAACAAACAAAGGACCGAAAACTTCAACAGCTCCAGCCTGGGACGGCTCCAGAGCAGGGAAACGCGTCCAAAAATAAGAGGTTTGTAACCTTGGAAAGGCCCTGGCTCCCCTCCCTGGGCAGCGGGAGGGACCGGCACCTCCAGGCTGGGATGCCACGCCAGGGATGGGAAAGGGGGTCCCACTGTTGGGTTTGGGGAAGGAGCATGTCTGTCTGTCTGTCCATCCATTCATAGATCCATCCCCATGTCCACCCACGGATCCATCAATCCATGGATGCACCCATCCATCCATGGATCCATCCCCATGTCCATCCATGGATCCATGAACCATCCATCCATCCCCATGTCCATCCATCCATGGACCATCCATCCATCCCTGTGTCCATCCACCCATCCATCCCCATGTCCATCCACCCATCCATGGATCCATGGACCATCCATCCATCCCCATGTCCATCCACCCATCCATGGATCCACCCATCCATGGATCCATGAACCATCCATCCATCCCCATGTCCATCCATCCATGGATCCCCATGTCCATCCACCCATCCATGGATCCACCCATCCATCCATCCCCATGTCCATCCACCCATCCATGGATCCATGAACCATCCATCCATCCCCATGTCCATCCATCCATGGATCCCCATGTCCATCCACCCATCCCTCCCCATGTCCATTCATCCATGGATCCCTCCATCCATCCCGGGGTTCCCCAAAGCTCCAGCACTGCTCATTCCCCACATGTCCAACGCTCTGAGCTTTTCCAAATCTGGAAGTCTGGCTGGAAAAACTGCCCTCCCAGCATGGAAGTGAGCACAGAAAGAAAGAAATGGAAAAGCCAAGGTTGTCCTGGGACTGTGTTTGTTCTCTCCATCCCTCAAGCAGCACCTGGTGACCCCTGAGGCTCCATCTCCTCCTGCTCCCCCCTCAATCCAGGGGTGCAGCCCCTCAAATCCCACCTGGCTCTGCTGTAGGTTTGTCCCAGGATGGGTTTTACAGGCATAAAGAATTCTTCTCCCGTGAGTTTTGCGTTTGAAAGATGCCAAAACAACAGCAAAGTAGATCCAGCTCCAGACTGAGGCAATAACTATTCCAGAGCCACCGACAGCCCCACAATGTCCTGCACAGCCAATTCCAAGGATGGGGGAATGCGTGTGGCCACGAGGGTCTTTCTGTGTGGCCACCACACAAAACCTCATTATTTAGCAGTTTGCTGGTGATCTGAGAACCATCAGGTGCAGCCACCACTGAAGGCTGAGCTCAGACACGATTTTTGTTGCCTTACCCGCCTGGTTTGTTCGGGCAATAAATAACCTTACCTGTTTCCTGGCTCTATGGCTGCTCGCTGGTTTTATTTGCTTTGAAAGTAAACTTCCTGATGAAGTAGCCAAGCCTAATTAAAATTTATTTAAAGTTCGTCGTCTCCTGATGATGCAAACACAAAGCTGTGTGTGTCCAGCAGAGACAGACCGAGGGGCAGATGGAAATAAGGTCATGGAATGATTCAGGTTGGAAAAGGCCCCCAAAGACCATCAAGTCCAGCTGTGGCCTCCTGTCCCTGTGCAGGTCAGACACCTCCTGTCACCTCAACCCCACTCCAGGTGGGCATTTCCAAGTGTTTTGTCCCCATTTCCCATCCATGGGTGACAACCCCAAGCTCAGCCTCACCACGGGACAGGGAGTGACAAAATCCCTGTAAAGTCCTTCAGGATGCCAAGAAGCTCCTCCAGGTGGGACCCTGAGTGTTCCCAGGGATGGGGAGCCCAGCAGGGACAGCACCAAGGTCCAAGCACCAGGACAGGGTTTGAACCAGAGCTGCTGTACCTCTGTGGGTGTTTATTCTCTGAACACTCATCTGAGACTTCCCAAACCATGCCTGGTCCTTCTTCTGCAGCACCTCAGCCCTGGCCTGGTGGATCCAAGCGTGGCTGGTGCTGTTCCACCCCTTGCTGGAAAATCCATGCAACATCCCTGGAAAGTTGATTGCTAATGTGGAAATGCTGGCCCATTTCCTCATTGTGTGAGTGCCAGGAGCTCGGGTGGGCTCCTGGAGGCTGCCAGGAGGGACCAGGGCACAGAGCTGGGGGGCTTCCAGTGGTGGTGAAGCTCTTGTTGCCTCCTAAAAAGCGAGGGAGCAGAATTCTGCCTCTGAAAAGCTCTGTTACACCTTAAGGTTTCACCTACATTTATATTAACACGAATCAGGTCCTGCTGGAGAAATGCCCATCCCAGAAGGAGCACAAGGGTTTTGGAGGGTTCCTCCAGCCATGGACCTGAGCTCAAACCTGGACACACTCATTTCACCCACCTCATTCTACTTTAAAGCCCAATTTTATCCACATCCTTCAGCTTCATCCATGGGATTTAAGGTCAACCTGTCACGCTCACCTTAAATCCCACAACACCTTGTCCATTGTCAGAGAAACCAGAGAGCTGCCCAAAATTGCTGGATTTAGCAGAGATCAAGAACAAGTGACACAAACAAACACAGCTGCACTGGGATACAAGGAGCTGGTCCCGGTTAGACCAGAAATGGGATTTTATGGAGGGAAAACCTCAAAACTCTATCAAACCCGCTCTGAGTTGTCCCTTTCTAAGGACTTTGCACAAACCATGGGCTCTGCAGGTCCCCTAATGAACTTCCAGTCGTGTTTTGAGCAGTTTTGAGCTGCAGAACATGAGAGAATTTTTACATTTGTACTACAAGAACACGCTGTGCTCCAGCAGCTACCTGAACCAACACAGAGCCCCAGACGGTCTCAGCGAAGCCCTAACGAGCAATAAAAATGTTCTTTTATGCCTTGTTTGATCATTCCCTCTTTACGAGGCCCAGGATCCTGTGAATCATGTTTTATCCCGGCCAGCAGACACTGGAGACACGCGGGATGAAGAGGAGAAACTCAGGGGCGGGGAGGGGGGCACCAGATAACAACATCTGGGCTGTGTTCGGCTGCATGAAATTCCCTTTTCAGCCGGGGGTCCATCCCACTCGGGCTGTGTGATCCACAGGCCCTCGTGTGAACCATTTACAGCTTCCTGGGTGGATAAAGAGTGGGATCCCGTCCTGGGAGATGCCCATCCAGCAGCAGCTTCATCATTTGTCCCAAATCCCCTTAATTAACGCGCCAGGCTCCCGCCGAGCTCTGCCCGATTTCGCCTCCTGCTTTTTGTGCTTGACACGGTCCAAGCAGACCCCCGGGGCAAAGCCAGACCCCACGGCACACGCTGCGCCCCTGCCCTCCTTGTGCACCCCCAGAACCTGCAGGAAACCCGAGGTGTCTCCCCCTCGGCCATTCCCAAATCCCAGCCCAGCATCGCAGCCCGGCTCAGTCACGCCTGATTGCATCATGTTTGTTTTTCTTTGCCTTTGAGGTCAGGATTCCTCCCACCTTGCCCAGAGCCAGGTTTTGCCCGGTCTCACTCGGCGGGGAGCGCGGGGTGACCCAAAATCCCGGGGCACGGCCGGGTGGCAAAGCCTCTCCAGCTTTGGTGGGGACAGCATCCATGGGGACAGCACAGCATCCATGGGGACAGCGCCAGCGCTTCCCCGGGCGGTGCTGGCTGGGTCTGGGGGGATTTTACACTCGCATCATCTGCTCCAGGGCTACCTGATCCCTCCGGAGCTGCGGGAACGGACACCGGGAGCGGCCGGTGCGGGGACCGGCAGAGCCACCAGCAGCTACTCACCCTGGCTTTGTCCTTGCATGCAGAGGAGTTAAAGCCCTTGGAGAGGAGGTCTCATTGTTCAGGCTGAGCTTAAGGGAGGCAGCTGCTTTCTTTATATCTCAAGATTCACTAAAGTTCAGGAAGAGAGAGAGAGAGAGAGAGAGAGAAAGAGAGGGGACGGCAAAGGGGAGGGACTGAGCGCAGGGCCCAGAGGCCGTATAGAATGACAATGGAAGGAAATGCTTTATCAAACCTAGAAAGCCAACCCTGCCCTGGGAACACAGAGGGAGAAAAAAAAAAAAAAAAAAAAAAGAAAGAAAGAAAAAAAAAAAAACTTGCAGAAGAAAAGCGAGTTCAGCTGCCCCGGGTCCCTCCCAGCCCCTCACTCCCAAACACAATGAGAGCGCCGGTGGAAATCCTCAGCCTCAAACACTTTTTTTTTCATTAAACAGAGAGAAGTTTCAGTTCTTAAAAAAAAAAAAAAAAAAAAATCCGACAACCAAACCCTGCCCGGGAATGGGAATGTGACGCTCTTCCCCCTCCCCCGGCTGCAGCCGTCCAAGTTTCTATGAGTCAAACGTTTGCAATGTGTTACCGAAATGTTACCAAGCTGGAATGCGGCATCCAGAGGGCTCAGCTCGTAAAACTTTTGTTTGCTGGCCGGGAGAAAGTGTCACCGGCACAGAATTCGGTTCTTCCTCCTCTTCCTTTTGTTTTTCCCATCCCCGAGAGGGTTAAATGGCTCTGCAGCGCTGACACCCGATGACGGCGGCGTTAACCCAGCACTCCCGGTCCCAGTGGGAAGGGAAATTGTGCAGTTCGCTGAGAAACCAAGGGAAACGGGGCAGCCTGAGCGAGCAGGTGGGAAATGAGAGAAATGAAAGCGTCCAGACACAAAATCCCGGAACGGTTTGGGTTGGAAGGGGCCTTAAAGCTCAGCTTGATCCACCCCTGCCCAGGGCAGGGACACCTTGCATTAAATCAGGTTGTTCCAAGCCCCATCCCAGGGACAGACCTCAGCTCCTGAAACTCAGCTTCCCAAACATGAGCTTTGGGATTTTGGGGTGAGAAAAGCGCTGGTTCCTCATCTGACAGTCCTGGGGTTCGGCCCGAGATGGAAAGATGGTGGAAGAACTTCCAGCCAAGACAGCAAAATCTCAGCCCAACTTCTTCCAGCATCATCTGCTCTGGGTCTGCAGAAATGCTGAGGGACAGGGACACAGCAGGGACAGGGACACAGCATCATCGGCTGGATCTGGAATCCTCGGGGACACAGCAGCATCTGATCTGAAATGCTGAGGGACAGGGACACAGCAGGGACAGGGACACAGCAGCATCTGCTGGATCTGGAATGCTGAGGGACAGGGACACAGCAGCATCTGATCTGAAATGCTGAGGGACAGGGACACAGCAGGGACAGGGACACAGCAGCATCTGCTGGATCTGGAATGGTGAGGGACAGGGACACAGCAGCATCTGATCTGAAATGCTGAGGGACAGGGACACAGCAGCATCTGCTGGATCTGGCGGGAGTTGGGGCCGCAGCTCTGAGCTTTGCTCTCACAGTTGGAGCACAACCTGGAAGAGCCCGTGAGGATGATGAGTGCAAGAAGGAAAGCAGGAGAGAGGGGAGGAAGCCGAGGGACTGTCCTGCTGTGCTTGCAAGCCTGAGTCCTTCCAGGAGGTGGCTCCTTCCCCCTGGAATTCCCGCCCCCAAAGCCTTTCCAAGGGTGGAGCCCTCACCTTGCTGAAGGACCTTCAGGGTTCGGCTGCAGGAGGAGACGGTGATGCTCTTCCTGCCTCACCCAGCCCTGCTGGCCCCATGCGGGGCTGGCTGCAGGTTCTGCCTCTGTGTGAGGGAAGGGAAATCTCCATCAGCCAGGAGGATCCTCCCGGGAGCCTTGCACAGGGACAGACTCCACCTCATCCGCCGGGGCTGCCCTGCTTTGTGCAGAGAGCGCAGGAGCTCTCCTGGGAGAGGAGCTGGGCTCCCTGCCCTGCTCCTGGGCTGGAGAATCGCAGCCAACCTGTCCTGGCAATTCCCAGCCCAAGCTCTAATTATCCTTTCATGCCAATGGGAGCGATGGCAGTGGAAAAGGAGGGCTGTGCTCGTCCTTCTCCCACCTCTAGAAGCCAAGTGATGCCCTGCAGAAATGCCATGGGTGAAAAAAATTGTTTGTGGCATTTTCACAACACTGTTCTCAGATAAAAGAACTTGGAATTCTGAAACAGGAGGGAAAAAAGATAAAATAAAGATCTCAGGGAAAGATCTGAGGGAAAGGCAATGGGCAAGATGTGCTGAGAAGGGAGTTTGACACCAGCCATGCAGAACTGAGTGCCCAGGACAGGGTCTCTCCTCTCCAGGGCTCAGCCAGCTCCTGTAATGAGCTACAAACTTTTGCCCTCTTGGAGCTTTGCATCATTTGCACGTCAGGTGCAAGGAGAGGCAGGAGCTGCCAAAAGCAGAGCAGCTCAAAGGCCAGGGGCAGATAAGAGACACTGCCCTGCTCAACAAAGAGACATTTCCAGACCTGAGGAAGTGAGGCAATCCTGGCTAATTAAAATGACTGACCAAAGTCTCCCAGGAGGACTAAAGAGGGTGAAAGATGAAAATCTTTGTGTTTCAAAGGTGAAGAGAGCAGGAGAGCTCACCTGGGAAGGTGGGAGCTGTCCCTGCACATGGCAGGGGTGGGGCTGGATGGGCCCTCAGGTCCCTTCCAACCCAAACCCTTCTGTGATCAGCAGGTGGAAAATCCAAGCTGCTATTTCTGCCTGCAACGAGGCCACAGCAGGTCCCAGATGGTGTTTGGGAGCATAAAGGGGCGGATGGAGTTTGGAAAAATTTTGGGTAAAAAATTTGAGCTTTGCTGAAAACCCCAATGCCCAAATCTCCTTCAGCACCTCCTCCCTCCCAGTCCAGGCACAAGGACCAGGCTGTGCTGCATGGTCTGAGCAGGCTCAGCACCATCCCACGTGCTGACAAGAGCCCAGCTTTGGCTCCCAGAGCCCTGAGATCCCCTCCCAGCCCGGGGAGAGGGGAGCTGCCAGCAGTGCCCTCAGACAGACACAAAGCAGAGCTGAGGGCTGCAGCAGCAGCAGCGTGGGCAGCAGATGCCCGAGGCAGCGAAGGGGAGCTGCCTGCAGCCACATCTCTCCATAGAAGGCAGGGAAGGAGCAGGTTTGTTTCTGCAGGAGGAGAAGAGTTATGGCTGCGAGAAACGGCGGCTAAAAATACCCCGAGGAGCAGGGAGGTCACTTGGGAGAGACCCAGGCCCTGTGCACGGCTGGGGCAGAGGTGGCAGTGCCACACGTGTGGCACCGTGGCCTCCTGCCAGCCACTGCAGGGAGGGCGTTCAGAGCACCCAAGGGGCAGAACTGGGGTGGCCCAGACCCCCAAACAGAGCCCTGTGCCCCTGTTTGAGGCTCTGCAGGCAGCAGCCTTTGTTTGGAATTAGGGCACAACTGAATCTCTGCAGGTGCTGCACACCAATATTGGGATGGAGCAGGGAACAGAGATATCAGCCCCAGGAAACAGAGATATCAGCCCCAGGGAGCAGAGACATCAACCCCAGGAAACAAAGATATCAATCCCAGGGGACAGAGATATTGACCCCAGGAAGCAGAGATATCAACCCCAGCTCAGGAAAGGGCTCAGTGTCCCCCATCTCTTGTCCATGTCACAAACACCAAAAAGGTTTTGGGTATGAGACATCCGTGCCCCCCACACCTCTGACCCCATTGGGATGCTCTCATTGACTGGAGAACCCTGGCACATTTTCCTGGTTCAGTGATGTTCCACTGTTCATTCAGGCAGGTTAAACTCACCTGTTCTCCCAGCTCTGAGCTCCCAGGGATGGAGGAGGCACCACCAGCATCCAGCCCAGCACCGCCCTGGAGACCTCACCCAGCAGCAAATCTGCTCAAGCCATTTGCCATCTCAAGTTTCAGCTGCAGAAAAGGCATTTCCAGTCATTTCTCCTCTTTTGAAGGGGCTGGTCCCTGTGGACCGCTCTGCAGCGAGGGCGTGAGGAGGATCTTGCCTGGCCTGGGTCCCAGTAAATCACAGTTCAGAGACAGCTGAACTCCATTTTATGATTATTAACCCCAGCCCTGCTCATTTGTTTGGCCTGTCTGAGGCTATATTTAGTGATGGGTGCAGGCATGGCCGGGGGGGAATTGTGTGCAGCTGTTAAACAGAACCCCCCACCTTCCCAAAAAATGATTTAAAAAAAAAAATAAATAAATAAAAAGCCAACAAAACAGGAAGAGTAGGGTTGGAAAATGAGAAGCAGCTGTGAAGAGGAGGGATGAGGTGTCATACAGGGAGGACTGACTTCAAACCTTGCAGGAAACGTATGAGAAATTTCCCGGCCACTTTTGTCATCCATCATCCCCTCCCGTGTCCCGTGGTGGCTCTTGGCTCCTGCCACAGCCTGTGAGTGCCAGGGCCAGGAGCATCTCGGGCTGGGCTCAGCAGGAGCAGCCACAGAAGAGGCTGTTTGCCCTCACACTGCCATCAACAAAGTCCTGCTGTGCCTTTGTGACAGCCCCAAATCACCACAGATGGATTAAATGTCACCAACAGGCAGGTGCTGAGCTCCGGGGAGGTTCTGGGAATTTCAGCAATGGGAAAGCTTTGAGCAGGGGTGGTGAAACGCTCCGAGCATTCTCGTGTGCTGAGGGAGTGCAGGACAGGAGCAGGATGGAAAAACAGAGGTGGAGAAACGTGGAGGTGCCTTGCTGAGATCAGAGCTCTCTTCCTGCCCCCTCCAGGCTCAGATCCTGGCACAGAGCAGCAGGAGAGGCTGCTCTCCTCATCCTGGTTCATTTTGGAGCTGTCAGAGAGGGGTGAACCAGGCAAGGAGGGGCTGTCCCTGACAATGGCAGGGACATGAAATGAGATGGGCTTGAAGTCCCCTCCAAGCCAAACCATCCTGGGATTCTGATTTATCCCACGTTCCTGGAGGAGCTCAGACCTGGAAGGGGCATTGTGGGGGAGGAAACGAAACGTCACTTACTCTGAGGCCCAAAACCAGCGCTGAACCCATCTCTTGGCTCTTCCCCAGCTTTCCTGGTGCCTCTAACGGCAGCAGCAGCACCTGAGGCGCTGCTGGGGCAGGTGCTGCAGCAGTTTAACGTTCCACCTGCAGGCAGAGCTCAGGGGAGGCAATGCCAGTGCCCAGCTCATGCCCAGCTTTGGCTGGGGATGCCAGTCCATCACCTGGCCAGGTGAACCCCAGCATTGACCTGGAAATCACTCCCAGCTGGGGCTGGGGGTCCATTCCTGGGGTCTGCCCCCTTGTCCTTCCACCCTTGCAGTAGTTTCCTGTTTGGGGTGCAAGGGCCTGGCAGGGTTTGTTTTGCTGCAGCACAGGCTGCTCTCTCAGAGCTGGCTTCCCCCAGGCTGTGGTTTCAGCAGCTGCCAGCCCCAGCCCTGCCACAGTCAGGTGTGAGCGACCGCACCGGAGCCGGGGGAGCTGACATCAAGGTGCTCATCTGCAGAGGAAGGGGCTCCCAACTGAAGCACCCCGTGCTTGTGGTGACCCAGCCCAGCCCTCCCTGGCAGCGCCAGCCCCACGCTCTGGTTGTGCACCTGCTGCCTCCTTTGCTCCTCCTTTGCTTCCCAGCCAAGCACGGGCAAAGGGCTGGGATGGAACTGGGAGATCAGATTCTCTCTGTGGGCTGGGATGGAACTGGGAGATCAGATTCTCTCTGTGGGCTGGGATGGAATTGGGAGATCAGATTCTCTCTCCCATCTCAGGCTCACCATGGTTTTCACTCTTCCAGGGTGGAGGAACTGTCAGTGTCCCTCTGTGTGTCCTGAGGTCACAGAATTCCAGAATCCCCGAGGCTGGAAAAGCTCTGCAGGATCATTGAGCCCAACCTGTGCCCAGTCCCCACCTTGTCACCAGCCCAGAGCCCCCCAAGCTGTGTTCAATGCCCACCCCAGAGCCCACCCAACCTGTGCCCAATGCCCACCTTGTCACCATCCCAGTCCCCACCCAACCTGTGCCAAATCCCCACCTTATCATCCATGCCAGAGCCCCCCAACCTGTCCCCAGTCCCCACCTTGTCACCATCCCAGAGCCCACCCAACCTGCGCCCAATTCTCACCTTGTCCCCACCCCAGAGCCCACCCAACCTGCGCCCAATTCTCACCTTGTCCCCACCCCAGAGCCCACCCAACCTGTGCCCAATTCTCACCTTGTCCCCACCCCAGAGCCCACCCAACCTGTGCCCAATTCTCACCTTGTCACCATCCCAGAGCCCCCCAACCTGTCCCCAGTCCCCACCTTGTCACCATCCCAGAGCCCACCCAAGCTGTGTTAAATCCCCACCTTGTCATCACCCCAGAGCCCACCCAACCTGTGCCAAAATCCCCACCTTGTCACCATCCCAGAGCTCCGAGTGTCACCTCCAGCCATTCCTTGGGCACCTCCAGGGATGGGCACCCCAAACCCCCCTGGGCAGCCCCTGCCAAGGCCTGGCCACCCTTTCCATGGAGAAATCCTTCCTCAGAGTACGGGCAGAGCTCAGCAAGGCTGTGCCCCCCATCCTGCTTTGGGTCTCTAAGCCCAGGGGATTTTCCTAAAGAGAAAGGAGAGCTGTGACAGCGGCAGAACCCTGGAGAAACTCTGGCTCTGTGCAAACACATTTGAAACTCAGAACTTCTTTTCCAACCCAAATTTGCTGCAGCCTGGAGGGATTTAACCCCTTGTTTTGCTGCTCCATCTCCATGCAGGCAGGAGAGGGGGAATGTGGAGAGAGAATCTGATTCACTCTGCAAATCCCCAGTTGGGAGAAGGAGCTTGATTTACCAAGGCCAGAGGTAGTAAAGAGCTTGGACAGGAATTTGCACTAAACCTTTGACACACAAGACATTTCCCTTTCAGGCCAAGGCAAACAAAGGAAGGAAGTGTCTGGGACTTTTAAAGCGACCTAGTGGAGACAGGTAAGGGCAGATAAGGGCTGGAGGAAGAGTGGGCTGGGCCAGGGAAGGATCCAGTTTTAGGGATTTGTTGGAATCCTGAGCGCTCTGCAAATCAGGCTGAGGGAAGGCAAAACCACCTGGGGAAGGAAGGGCCCTTTGCAATGGGAGAAAGAAGCTGAACATCCCCAAAATGCTGAGCACGGCCTTTCTATTCACTCCCTGCCTTTTTTCCACTCACTTTGGAAAGTTCTCCGTGCCTGAGGCTGGCAGGGTTTCCAGGCTCATGAGCTGCTCACCAGCAGGCTCTGCACTCTCCTGGCTCATCCCTGCCACATCTTTGGATTTCTCAGCATCACCCTTGGAGTCTTTGCCCCGTTCCTGCACTCAGCTCCTGTAATAAAAAAAAAAAAGCAGCTGGAGCTGTTCCTGTGAAAGGGAGAACAACAGTGTGTGGTGGAGAGATGGAAGCAATAAATGATAAAAAACTCTTCATTGATGCTGTTCTCTGTCCCCATCCACCTCATCCCTGATTTTCCTGGTACAACACCCCTGATCCCTCATCCCTAATTTCCCTGGTACAACACCTCTGGTCCCTCATCCCTGATTTTCCTGGTACAACACCTCTGGTCCCTCATCCCTGATTTTCCTGGTACAACATCCCTGGTCCCTCATCCCTGATTTTCCAGGTACAACATCCCTGATCCCTCATCCCTGATTTTCCTGCTACAACACCCCTGATCCCTCATCCCTGCTGAACAGGATTGCTTCAGCATCGTCCCAGCTGACAGATTTAAAGTGCCAAGCTTAACCCAGCCTGTACAGGGTTAATTTCCCTCTCAGGATTTCAGTTTCTCCCTGGAGCCCTCTCTTTGGTGACTCCACAGGTTCCCTGTGAATCCCTCTGGGAACTTTTTGCTCTTTGACCTCAAATCTTTCCTTTCTCCATTAAATTGCTTCTGTTTGTTTTTAACCCTTTTCTCCTCGAGATACAACACAGTGACGTTCACAACGAGGCTCTGGGGGATCCCCAGAAGGGATGGAGGATAATTGGTGAGACCCCAGGGCCAGGAGGAGCAGGGGGGGTCCTCAGTGCTGTCCCCACAGCCACAGAGTCACTGACCTCGTTCCTTGGCCTTATCTTGTGGGGAGTTTTGCATTCTGAGTCATTAAACAAACACAGGGACTGCTCTGCCTGGCCAGGACTCCCAGGGCCCAGAGCAGGGCTTGGATGAGGTTCCTCCACACTGAGACCATGAAAAACAAAGCTGCAGCTTTCCGGGTTATTTATAAAGCAAACTGCACAAACAAACCTTTCCTACCCACAACAGTCAATGTTATGAATCCATAATTCTCCTTTTCCTACGGGGACCTTGTTTGTGACTCATTCCTGGCCTGCCTCGGGGGCTCCCAGTGCATGAGCTGGGAATGAGGAGCTGGGAATGAGGAGTTGCTCACAGTGAGGAAGAGCTCGGCAGAGGCAGCCGAAGGCTCCCTGCAAGTGCTCAGCACTGGCCACCCTCCTTCCCCACCACTGAGCCCAGAAAAGCCATCAGTGGGACAATCAAATCCTTCCAAATCCCAGAAAATTGGCTGGAGCACCATCTGGAGGCAGCTCCTGGAAGGCGTGGGCAGAGCTGTGACACCTTTCCCAGGATGGGGACGTGGCTGTCCCTCTGTCCCCTCTGCTGGGGCGATGTCCCCATCACCAGGGACCCTCCATGAGGAGCTCCCATCCCACCAGGACACAGCAGGACCTGGGATTCAATGTCCCTGAGCTGCAGATCCTTGTCCTGTTCTCTCTCTCTCTCTGAGGATCACAATTTTCTCCCCCATTCTGTGCATTTACAACCACAGTGTAACTTTTTGCCCGTGTTTCTCTGCCCTCCATTAGTTCATGTTGCTGGGGCACAGATGGATCTGTGAAATCAGGGAGTACTTCTCCAGAAGTCCTTGGTCTGTTTGGCCTTGATTTGCTATCGATTTTTGCTGGCCTTGATTTGCTATCGATTTTTGCTGAGCTTGATTTGCTATCAATTTTTCTAAGATTTTCTTTCAAGGGCCAGTCTGACTAAAAGTATCTTCTGCTGGGTTTGACCACAACTTTCAGCTATCCTGCTCCATCTTTCTGATAGCACCGGGTGCCATTTCCCTCTGCTCTCTGGAGGTGGAAACGATTGCATTTTTAAATTCTGCTGATGCTGAGAGGAGCTGCGATTCCTAAGAAGCGATGCTGTGCGTGCCCTGACACGTTTCATGTCTCAGCACTCAGCTGCGCTCTGAGCCTTCAGTGAAGAGCCTGGAATTGGTTGGGTTTTTTTTCAGGGATTTGCTTTCTGTAATCTGATCATTCACGTTGTTCACAAAGACAACTTGATTTTTCAATACGTGATCCGCTTTCTCCACGGCTGATTGAGGCTTCCTGCACAATGAGCTGACTCTTTGTTGCCAGTTCCTGAGGAATTCTCACCAAACACGGGCTTGGAAAGCATTTGCCAGCTCCGTGGCTGCTTTGGGATGCCCACCCTGGGAATGTGTTTAAGGCTGATGCATCCCTGGGTGTTGTTTTTCTCTTCATCTCCTATGTCCACAGCATTAAACACTTCCTTCCCCTTCAGCCCTCGAGGCTTTTCTCAAAGCTGGAAGCCCAGGGGCAGCTGAGCAGGGCCTCCCTATCACCAGGATCTGCTTATCTGCAGCTCAAAGGAAATTCTGCTTGGCTGCTGAGCTCCAGCTCCGGATGAAAGGATGAAATGATGAAGTGCCCGCATCGGTGAGAGGGGCTCAGGAGCTGCTCCCCAGGAAGATTGGCTGGGAAAGCAATCAGGGGCTCTCCTTGCACGGGGTCAGAGCCAGCCCAGTGCCACGGGACCCATCCCAGGCTCTCAGGGAAGAGATTTCAGGATTTCGGTGCTTCAGAGAGACCGAGTCCAGGGACCCCATAAACATTTACACAGGGAGAAAGATCGCAGGGCTGAAACATCAAATAAAACCCCCTGGAATGAAATACGACCGCAAGGGCTGGATGAAGCCATTAGAAAGTCTGGGCAGGTTTAAGAGCTCACTTGTGTGGAAAAGGGGGGGGGTTTGGTATTTTCAAGTGTTTCTTCATCACTCACGGCGTTCCCCAGGGCCTGGAGCGTGCCCGTGCTGCTAAAAATAAACCACTCAGGAAGGTTTGACAGCCTTCTCACAGCTTCAGGTGCTCCGAGCTGAAAAAGAGGAGAAAAAGCCAGGAGGGAAAAATGGATGAGGCTGTTAGACGTGCCTGGGTGAGAAATAACCACCTCCAGCTCCGCTTGACAGAGGAGTGAGCAGGGAGCTGTGGTCTCGCTGGGGGCAAATCATAGTTTAGAGAAAACAGCTCACCTCTGTCCCTTTGTTTCCTGGAAGCTGATGGAGGAAGACTCAGAATCTGGGGGAGAGAGACAGAGCTTGTTTTCTCTTTCTAGAAGACACCGCGTGTTTTTATTCTCCCCGTTCTTTGTGCGTGCGTTTAGATAAAAGTTGGGACACAAAGGCTTGCCTGGGCTGGTGCCAAGCTAAAGCTCAAGAAAACAAACCTCAACCTTCAAGGCCGAGAGGTTCAGTGGCTCGTTAAAGCCAGTCCTGCTCGCACAGGAAATCACATCGTGTAATCTCTCTTGTTTGGGACTTTGGCAAAGGTAAAATCCTTCTCGGGAGGGAGCGCTGCCATTTCGGAGAGCAGCAGCCCAAGAGAAACACAGCATTTGAGGGAGCAGGGGTTTTTCAGGATCTGTCCGCAGAAATACCCTGGTTGGGAGAGCAATTATTAATTTCATGGCAATTAAAATTATTTTCTATGCTATCTACAGAAGCCTCCACCAATAGAGGTGAGAAATAAACATTCTCCTGTCCCATCCACCATTCCTGATCCAACTCTTTAAGCTCTCAAAAACACACTTCAGCTCTTCCCTTCTGTTCTGCAAGGAAACCACAGACAATTGTCCCCTGTGTGGGGCTTGTCGCAGTCCTGGATACGCTCTGGGGTGATTTTATCCGAAGCGTTTCTCTCTCTTTCTCATGGGCCATGTGGAACAGTATCAAAAGCCATAAAACTTTATGTATTTACAGCCTCTTCTGGGAGCACAGCGCTCAGAACATCGTTGTAGATGTAAATTAGCTCAATTATCTTTGCTTGGGATGGTTGGATCTTGCCCAATTACCGTTGCAGTTTCTCATTCTCTGTGGTGCTGACAAACAACGCGTTTAAGTGCTTGTTCCGCTGTTTTCCCAATCCCAACACCACATAATTCTCTCTGATCTTCAGCCTCTGTTTTAAAAGAAACCTTTGGCATTCTTCCTTGATTATTTTCCACCCTCTCTCGGGTTAAGGTTCCCTTCTTGGCTTTCTGGCACCTGCAGAGTGAATTTAATCTTGCCCAAATCACCTGAAATTGTATCATAAATTCTAGTCCATCTCTACCCTGTTTTTTCCTTACTATACTGAGATTTCTCTCCTCCCTCAATTATAAACCCTCATCTGATCCATCACCCTTTGAAGTTTTGACATTTCAGCCTTCTTGGCATTACCCTCCATCAGCTCCTTGTCTGGAGAACAACTGAGATCCACGGATTCCTTCCACACCAGAAACTCTTCCATTAATTGCCAGTGAGAGCTGCTGCAATCTTATCAAATCTGAACACTGCAATTTTTCATTATTCTTATGCCACGATAGCAGGGCCACGTGCCTTTGGACCAGCTGCTGGAATCAGAAATTCTGATTTTCCCTCGTGCTCTGGCTTTCATTAATTAACAGCACCAAAAATCCCATGGATTCTCTTGTACCCTCTCCTGGTGGGCCTGGTCTCCTCCTCATCGATTCATTTCTGGAGTAAACAACAAAGAAAGAGTAAAAAAAAGAGTGGCTGCTCTCTCTGTGTCCTCATCGTGCTCTGAGCTGAACCGTTCCCAGTCCCCTGGAATGACTGAGCAGGTCCTGGATGCTCCCAGCACTGCAAAACCACAACACTGAGACCCTCAGGGGGTGTCTGAACTCAGGGGCTGCTCCAAGTGGAGCTGCAGGAGCCACCTCCAGCCTTTCACACAGAATCCCTGAATTATTCAGGTTGGAGAAGCCCTCTGAGACCAAGCTGTGCCTGATCCCCACCAGTCGTTCCCTGGACACCTCCAGGAGGTGAGACCTTCCCAATGCCTGACACCCTTCCCATGAAGAAGTTCCTCCTGGATTTTCACTGCCTTATTTTGAATTTCCTGCAGTTTTCCTCTCTCCCAGATGGGGTGAAGGCTGCAGCCCCTCACAGGGCAGGAGCTGGATCAAAAGGGAGAGTTCAGAGCTCCCACCATCCCAACCCCTCCCGGCCCTGCTGCTCTCCCTGCCCCAGATGAGCCCCTGGAGCAGCAAATGCTCCGGGTTTATCGCCCCATCAGAGCAGTTGGAAGACAGTTGAGTGTCTCTGGGGTGCTGATAGCAGGGAGGGCTTTGCTGTGGCAGATAAGCTGCCCTCCCCGAGCAGCCAGGGCAGGCCGTTGGTATCTCGGTGCCCTCCATCCCTGCAGACACACCCTGGGGCTGGGGGCAGTTAACTGAACCCCTCGCTATCACCGGGGCTCTGCTCCCTGCAGTCGTTTCTCCCGTGCTGATCGAGGCTCTGCAGTGACCTCTCTGCCTCAGCCAGCTGTAAACAGGCACTCATGGGTTTGGGGATGGATTAATTCAGGAGAGAGGAGCTTCTGGAAGGTATTTGGAAGGTTTTGAAATGCGCAACAGCTCCATTTTCTGCTTGAGTGGCTGCCCAGGGGAGAAAAGCATCAACAGCATCCCCTGTTGGGTTTGGGGGAACCAGGAGTGTCTGGAGTGCAGCTCTTCCCTGCCAGCTCCAGCCAGAGCTCCCTGTGTCACCCCACAGCAGCAAATCCAGGCTCTGGTGGTCACCCAGCACTCAGCTGTGAGCAAGGCAGAAAATCCAGGCCACCTTTATCCAGAGGAATCAGTAGATCCAAGACTGGAGTGAGGAAGAACCAGGGTGTGCACACCCAAAGCATTTGGAAAAAAGGAGAGCAAATATTGCTGCGAGGAAACAATATTGGTATCACAGTTTCTGCCTATATTACATTAAAAATATTTCCTTTTTCATTTTAAACGCTGCCCAGTCCTTCCCTTGGGACCTGCTCAGCTCAGGAGGATGAACACCTTCCCCAGGCAGCCCTCTGAGGTCCTGCTCTGTTTTCTTCCATGGGAAACCACGTCTTTCCCAAATATAGATATTTTCATCCAAATAAAGATATTTTCATCCAAATAAAGATATTTTCATCCAAATAAAAGGGAAAGGGTTGGAATATTGTTAAAATGAATCCAGCTGCGAGGCAGAAACCTAAAAGCGGTGAAAAGCATCGCTGTTTTCCCCAGGCTGGGGAGAGAGCGGCGCTGCACAAACCCAGCAGTGTCATCTGTGGGGAGCCTCTGCCATCTGCTGGCACCTGAAGCAGCTCCTGAGCTCGGGAGAGGTTGTCAGCAAACAGAGAGGAGGGGAAAATGGGAATTTTTGAAGTTCCTAAGCCCTTTTCTGGGAGAAACATTACCTGTTTTGGTCTCATCAAAAATACTGAGGTCATAGGAAGGTTTGTGTTGGGAGTGACCGAAAAATCATCCAGTTCCACACCCCTGCCATGGTTCCACCAGACCAGGGTCATGACTTCAACACCTCTGTGCAAGGTTTATCAGGTTTAAAGTCTGCTTTTGCCACCTTCTCTCCCCGTGGGAGCAGCACAGCCAATGGGAGCTGAAAAGGGGCAATAGAAACTGTGGCAAACAGAAAACCCCTGTTTGTCACCTGTCCTCTTACTCACAGCAGCCTCACCTGGACCTGAATGCCAGTAAGGAAGTTGGAGACAATTGACAGAGGTTCCGCCAGGACTCAGACTGTGTCAGGGAAATTCTGCAGCCACACCTTAAAATATTTTTAGTTCTGGCCTTGGCTACTCAGATGGAGCTTCTTGAAGCTTCCCAAGGCTTTGCAGAACAGCATTTCCAGGTTCTGTCTTTCCTGCTCCACATTGCAGCTCACCCTGGTGGTGCAGAGCCCCTTCCTTGTGGCCCAGAATCGGCTGAAGGAACTTTATAACAAACAGGTGCTTTTCTGGACAAATAAACCAGGATTTCCTTTCAGCCAGCTCAGAATTCGATCGGTGTTTTTTGATGTAACAGAATGTTTTGAAGCCAAGGACTGTTTTCAAACCACCAACAAAAATATTTGTATTATTTTTTCCTCTGCATCTCATTGCAGCTCTTTTGCTTTTCCTTCCCACCATTTATCTTTCACAACACCAAGCCTTGCCTGTACTTCCTATTTGGCTGCTGGTTGGTAGTTTTCTCATTTGCTGTTATTTTTGACTTCCATCCAAGCTTTGTATGATATTAATAGCTGTTGCAAAGAACTGTAATCATCCTCAAACCAGCCCTAATATTAGCAGAAGTAGCCAAGAACTGTTGTCAAGGCCTGAGGGATTGGAGCAGTGAATTTTCTCCTCCATCCTGCCAGTTCTGCCCCAGCCCAGGGAGACAAAACATCTGCTCAGCACCCAACTCACACAAACCCATCCAGGCCACCCCAGGCAAGAGAGAAGCAGCTTGGTCAAGCTCAAATGCACAAAAAGATGCTGAAAGAAGATGCTGATGTGAAGATTCAAGAATTAGATGTTACCCGTTGTCTAATTAATGCTTCAGCCTAATCAAGATAGAGCAATCACTCATTGTTCATCCAGCAGTGCTAACGCTAATAGCTAAATTACTCATTTTCTATTAAAGGTTGTCAGCAACAGAAAAAATAAACAGGGGATAAAAGCATCTACCCTGCTCCTCCAGCAGTAAATTCTCCTCCTTCCCTTGCTGCAGTGACTCATCAGCATCCTGAGGGGAAAATAGTGATGGGTTTCTTCCTCTTTGCTGGGAGCAATGTGATTCTAAGGCTGGTGGTTTCTTCCTTCTCTGCTTAGAGTTTACTTGAGGCTACGTTTTAAAATGTATTTTCTGCTATTCTCTCCACTGGAATCTTTCTTCCCAAGGCTGCAATCCCACATTACACCCAGACACACCACGTGCCCTGCATTTTACCTGTATTTTTGCTGTCACACACCACGTGCTCTGCATTTTACCTGTATTTTTCCTGTTGCTTCCACTGGTTTCTGTCACCTGCCAGAACCTCAGTGGTTAGCAGTGGCTTCCTGGTGAGTTGCTGATAGCCCTGGGGCCATCTCCAGCTCAGCATCCTGTGCTCTCTCAGCATTTCCTGCTCCTTAGGGAAGGATTTTTTGGGATTTTCCCCAGGTGCACTGCTGTACCTCACACCAAACGGTGCAAATGCAATTGTCATCACCTTTTTTTTGGGCAGTTTCTGTGACAGGCACATGAGAAACTCCAGCAAAACTGACAGGGCAGATCCAGACAAGGCCTGGGGACTAAGTCCTGCAGAGTCACAAGGAGCCTTTGGCTCATCACTGATGATGCCAGCGTGATGCCATGCTTCCATTCTGATGGATCCTCGATCACCTTACAACTTTTAGGAAGAACCTGGTGTAACACTGAAGGCCTTTTCAGCAGGGAGGTCTCCAGGGGGGAGTCCAGACCCTGCTGCTCTGACCACAGGGTTCCCTTTGTCTATCTAGCCCCAGCACCATTTTATGAGGGGAAGGTGATAACTTTCAGATAGGAAGAGAATACTTTCATTTTTGGTTTAAACTCTTCCTGTTTCGTTTCTTCCTCGGCAAGTAGTTTCACCTGACTCCACCCAGGAGAGAGCTTTCTTATTTAAGGTTCAGCCTCCAGGTTACACACTATTGTGCTCAGGATCTGCTGCTGGGTGGAAGAGCCAAGCCCTCATCCCTCAACAGTGACATGATGGCCGCAGCAAAACTGGGGTGAGTGCACAGCATCCCTTCTTGTCACAGCTCAGGATGAGGGGGGGACAAGGCTCAACACAGCATCCTGCTCAGAACCTCTCCATGGTTAAGGCTGGAAAGGGCCCCTGAAAGTCACCTTGTCCAAGGTGCTGCATCCAGACAGCTCTGGAGTCTCTCTGAGGGTAGATACTGCACAACCTGTACAGGAAAAATGTGCAAGGCCTTTCATCTTCTCGCAGCTAAATTTCCTGATGTCCAGATGGAGCTTCCTGGGTTTGTTTGTGCCATTTTTGCCCTGGCACTGGGCACCACTAAAAAAGCCTGGCACTGCTTTGCACCCTCCCTTCAGGTATTTCTACAGCTCTAAGATCCTTCTGAGCCTTCTCTTCTCTGAACGGTCTCAGTTCCCTCAGCCTTCCCTCATGGAAGAAACACTCCAGTCTAACATCTTCCTTACCTTGCTGGCTCTTTTCTGAGCCACTTCTTCACCCTTCAGCTGAAGACACAATCCCTGCTTCCTCCCCACAGAAGGCAAAACCAGAGAAACCAGTCTTTCAACTTGTGGGTGAGGCTGGCTCTACACTCGCTTTTTTCAGCCCACCCAAGGGCCTTTGCCTTAGGTGAGAGAGCAACCCTGGCTCCAGGCACTGGTGACTCCATTCCTGGCTTGCTGTTCTTTAACGGGAAGGCTCACAGAGAGCTCCCTGAAAAATGGGCTGATTGGAACAAGGATTTGCAGGTTCCTTAGTAGCCTGAGTGCAAGGGATGTGTTGAGCAAGTGGAGAGAGTCTCCTCCTCCACCTCCCCTCCTCTTTTCTCCCTCTGTGTGGGCACACTCTTCAATAACTCACCATTTCCTCTTTGTAGCAATGAGCAGCTGAAGGAGACCTTGGATAACCTGCAGTGTCACTTCACCTGGAAGCTGGGTGTTGACTCTTTCAGTCTTTGGCATCTCCTGCAGAAGTTGCATGTTGAGATCAAGCACACAGCCCACCAGAACCAGGTGGCCCTCCTGGGGCTCCAGGCCTACCTGCACCAGATGAACAACCAAAGAGATGAAGCTCTGCAGAGCCTCAAAGCTGCTAAGGAGCACAACGACAAAAATTATCCACCGACATCTACTGCTGGCTCTTTGATCATCTACGGGAATTATGCTTGGATCCACTACCTTCAGGGCTCCTACCAGGAGGCTGAAACCTGCCTGAGACAACTTCAGCAGCTCTGCCCAAGTCCTTGGGACGTGCGGCTGATCCCATACATCCAGGCCCTCAAAGGCTGGTCCCTGCTGGCCATCAGAGCCCGGAATGGGGAACGGGCAAGAGAGTGCTTCAACACGGCCTTGATGCTTGAACCAGACAACAGCTCTTTCCGTACTGGGCTTGCAATGGCTCTTTATTCCTCCTGGAATTTCTCCTGGCAACCTGATATCGAAAGAGAAGCCAGAATCCAGTTGGAAAGAATTGTCCACACGCAGCCAGAAAACTACAGAGCCAAAATATATTTGGCCAAGCTACTTAAACAAGTTGATAGGGAAAAATCAACAAGTTTAGTTAAAGAATGTGCAGAGAGGAGCTCTGATCCTGAGGTCCTCAAACTATCAGCTTTGTTCTGGATGCCACAGTCAACAGAGCAAGCACTTCAGATCATCCAGAGAGCCCTGCAGCAGGACCCAGGTTACCACCTTCTCTACCAGGCCTTGGCCAACTGCCACAAGCAACGCTGGCTTAAAGCAGATCACAAAGACAAGGATAAGATACGGTGTAAAGCCATCAGGGACCTCCAGCAAATTGTTCAGGAACATCCAGGCCTTGACCTTACACTTGTCAAGCTGCAGTTGGCAGTGTTCATTGGTGTAAAAAAGCCAGCACAGGAAGAAAAGATCTACGAGGAGTTGCATGAGAGAATCGACACCCTGAGCCTCAGATGCCGTCAAGCCCTGAATCTCTTCTGGGGAGATTTCTTCATCTACCGGGAGAAATGCATGGACAGAGCAAAGGCCAAGTTCATGGAATGCTACAAAATCCCCGTGCAGACAGACCAGAGGAGGGAATGTGGGCTCAGGCTGTTGAAGATGGCTGAGAACTACCAGCACAACGGTGACCCCGATGCTGCCAGTGCCATCCACCACTTCCTCCAAGATGCTGACAAGCACCTGCCCAGGGAACCTGCTATGCTTGGTTTAGATGATGAGGATCACCCCATCCCACAGAGAACTGGACATGACTTTTCCCAAGGCTAGAAGGCCAAAAGGACTGCGTGGCTCTGCACAGCAGGCCCATCCTCACATGGACAAGGTGGTTCTGGCAGCTCCTCACGCCGTCCCATTGCTCAGCCATCAAATCCAGGCCCACCCGTGGGTAACCAAAACCTTCCACACGCTGCTGTGTGCTGCTGCTCCCAGAGGGAATGAAAATGAGAGAGAAGAATTTGTCTTAGAGGGTCTGAGCACCATCTCTCCCTGCATCTCTCCCTTGGAGCTTCCACTGATCAGAACCAAATGCTGATTAGGGCAATGTGAGAAATCAACTCGTTAATTATAAGAATTCTAGCATTTGCAATGAACCAGGAGGTGAATTCCTCCACAAGATCAGTGAGGAGCTATGATGAGAGTGAAGTCCTTCTGTACAGGACACAGATGGTCACTGGCCCGTCCAAATGCATTAAATGCTGCTGATTAAGGAGCCCACAGGGGTGATTTTATCTGCATTAATCCTCAGAAGCACACACATGCCTGGACATAAACCAGGAGCTTTTTTGTACTGGCTCCCACCATGAATGACATTTTCATCCCTGCTTCTGGAGTCAAACTGAGGTTTTTAAAAATCTTTGATTAATAAATATTTCTCTGCATGATTTCTCCTTGCTGGTGTCTTCTTGCAGCCTGAAGCATCCAGAGCACGGAACACCAAAGGTCCACCCTCTCCCCACTGTCCTCACTCTCCATCCCCCAGGCCCTTCCCACTTGGAATTTGTGCCCTTACCTGCAGGCACAGGTGGGCACCCCCATCCCTCCCGTGCCCAAGCACTGCCAGGGTCACCTTTGTGCCCAGCAGTACCTGAGTGGGGGTGGCTTCCTCAGATGTCCCCAAAGCCACCTGTCCCCACAGAGCAGTGCCACAGGGACCATGCAGATGTCCCTCAGCAGGTCCCACCAGCAGTGACCGTGTTTCTGCTCCAGTGAGGAACAGACAAGGACCTAGTCTGGGAGAACATGCTCCAGGAAAGGACCAAGTGTGCTCAGAGCATGAATTTGAGTAAGGAGAACACACCTTAGTGCCCCTCTCCTGCACACCTGGTGTGTCTGAGAACCCAGGGCCAGAAACATCCCCTTGCTCGGGCACAAAACACTTCACCCCCAGACCTCACAATCAAAGGGAGAGAGAAACATCCCAGGCCAGCACACCTACCCTGGGCTATTTCACCTCCCAACACAACAGTGGGGACCTAATCTGCCATCCTCCTTCATCCCCAGGAGCCACAGCCCAGGGCAGGATCCTGCCCCCAGCAGCAAAGCTGGCTGGGATCAGTCCCTGGGGCAGAGAGCAGCCCCTCAGCCTCCAGTGAGGCCACACTGGTGAAAATACACAAGTTAAAAACATGAGCCAGAGAACACAAAACTGTGGGTTGTGTAAAAGATCGGGATTTACTTAACTGCACAGCCAGGACAGTTTTCCAAAGCTCAATTAAAACAGCCACTTGTTAAACTCGTGTGTGTTGCACAGGTGTCTTCACACAGCACTGGGCAAGGTCCCAGGTCCTGACCTGGGAAAGCACAATTCCCACCCTCCCTCCCCTCACCAGCAGGAGCAGCACTAATTCCTTTGGGCTGCCCAGGAATCCTTTGGCTTTGCATCTACACCCTCCTCTATGGAATTCACCCCTGCAAACACAGTACCAGGAAATAAATGCTCCTTTAGAGCAGCCACAGTGCCTGGGCAGTTCATTGAAGAGAGGATTTTGCCCACCAGCCCAGTCCAACACTGCCATCCTCAGGATTCCAGCTGCACCACCAGCCAGGTGGGGCTGACTGTGCTGATGGAAAGCCTGGATTCTGACAGAGTTCAGACACTGCTGTGCCAAGAATATCCTACAGGGTCCTAAAAATCCCAACCAACTGACCCTCATTTTGTGACTGCTCTACTTCACACAGGGAGAAAAAGAGATGTTAGTGAAAATGCCAATTCTCTAGAGTATTTTTAATGATTAGCACTGAACAAATCCTGCTTGTTACTGTCTTAACCAATACTACATTCAGCACAGCATTAGATAATAAAAATAAATTGCACTATAAAATCCCATTAAAAGTCTCAGTTAAGCTGAAAGATAAAAGGCAAAACATTATTTCATATAAGCTGCCAGGGGCCACAGAGACAATCTGTATTTCTTCTACTTGTGAGCATTGGTGTGCAAATGCCAGGACAAGACCAACTCCCAGGTCTTCACTTCAGCATAGGAGAGGCAAAGAAGTTACCCTGATGCCCAAACTGGGTTGTTGACTTGCTTTTGCTCCCAAATCTAATTCAAGAGAAACACAAGAATATTAGTTTGGAATTCTGGACAGAGAGCTTCAACACTCTCCCTTTTTCAGGGGACATTCACCCAAATCTCACCCACCTCCCAAACAATGTTCCTCCCCCTACCATGAGAGGATGTTTGTTACCCAAACCTGCTGCTGCCACAGCACAGATTAAGGGAGGGCTCACTGAGTAATAAGTGTCCCCAGAGTTCTCCTAGAGCACCCCAAAATCACCTGCAGTCATCCCAAACATGGCATGACAGCACCCCCTGGCACTTACTTGGGGGTGGTCTTGCTGAAGGTGGAGCGGACCCTCTGGGACAGGGAGCTGGACGAGGGTGTCTTGGAGAGCTGGTGCTCTGGGGTGGTGAGAGGTCCCAGGATGCTCACTGCCAAAAGAGAGCAGCACAGTGTGGGGACAGCTGAAGTTTTCTTTGCCATTCAGGGAACATCAGGCATTCCCTGGCATCTGTGAAAAGCACTAGACAAATCTGGCACTTCCTGGCACACTTTGCTTTTCCCTCTGCCTCCATGAAGTGAGAAGTGGCTGGCTCGGAGAGCCTCCCAGGCTGTGTGGATTGAGAGTTGTTTTTAGCTACAGAGCAGAAGGCAGGATTACCTTGGACCTCAGGTGTCCGTGGAGTGGAATAGGCGTTGGTGTTCTCAATCACGTGTGCTGGGTCAATGTTCTCCTGCTCCACCATCATCAGCTGGCTCCAGTAGTCCATGGGCAGCAGCAGGAGCCGCTCCACCACCTACAGAGACACCTGTGAGTCACTGATCACAGAATGGTTTGGGCTGGAAGAGAGACAATCCCCAAGTTGGTCCTACCTTGGGCTGACGCTTCGTGTCTTGCAGCAGGGTCATGGGGTCAGGATCTGGTACTGCATGGGCAACTATGGTGGGGCCAAAGACTTTGGCCAAATTGGAGATGTCCATTTTAGTGTCTGGGCTCTGAGCCACCCTGCATTAAAAGAAATATGGAAAGAATGTAGTTCCCCCCCTTCACTAGTGATACAAGTGCCCTGTCCCACATACACTTGGCCTCTGTGTGAGCAGGTTTGTTCCAGAATGAAGACTTTGTGCTCACAAGCAGTGACCAGACCCAATTAGAAAAAGCACCACTGGGGTGACCTTCCCCTTCCAAATCACAGAATGGTTTTGGTTGGGAGGGACCTTTGAGATCGCCTAGTTCCAAACCCCTGTCCATCAGAATGTACCTCTGCAGGTGGACCATGAGGAAAGCCAAGGTGTCCCTGTTGGCCTGAGGAAGTTCTCCAACTGCTTGGTACATAGCAGCAATGCTGTTATCCTCATCTGGGATTTCTAGGGGGAAAAAATAATATTTAGACCTAAGAAAGTGCTCCCAGAAACTGCAATTTTCCCTTCACAGTCCACAGATATCCTGAGAAATGAAGAAGCCAGGAACTTCTCAAGCTGTGCTAATAATCTTGTATCCTGCCCAACTAGAACTCGGGCACAAGGGCTCCACAGAGCACCACGGGCTGCTGGTTCACTTGCCAGCAAAACCACAACCACTGAGCCTCAGCAAAGAGCTGGAGATGTCACACAGCAGTTCCTCACCTGCAGCTTCCATGAAAGTCTTGTTTAACCGGAAAGTGAGCAGGGGCTCTTTCAGGCTGCGCAGGAAGTCCTTGAGAAGGCCACAGATGGCGTGGATATCGTCCACCTTACTGAGCAGAGGAATGCTCTTTGCTCTGAGAAACTTCTCCTTCAGCTCCCTCACAGTCTTGTCACAGCCAGAGATGCGGTAAATGCCGGTCTGTTGGCACAAAGCTTGGCTCAGAGGAGGAGGTCAATTGGCTTTCTTCCATCCCCACCTTCTCCCCACACCTGAGTCACCCATGCACACCATAAATAAGGGATATTTGGGTTAACAATTTGCTTCCCTAACACCACAACCCATTTCATTGGCACTGTTTCAGACCTCATTTTGTTCTTACCTCATGCAGCCCTCGTTGCTCAATCTCATTAACACAGTGCACGATGATGGAAGGGATCATTGGAGGAGTAGAAGGGACAAAATCCATCAAGGTGCCCTAAAAGGCAGAAAGGAAAGTAAAAAAAAAAGATGGATTCAGTCACCAAGACATGGAAAATACTCTCTCAGGAATTCACAGCAAGATCTATGGTCGGAAAACAAGAATTGTTGCTCTTCTTAGGACTGATGAAGAAACATCACATCCATCAGCACAACGCTGCATCGCCTGCCCAGAGCTGCCACCTTCCCCACTCAACGCCCTCCTACCATCACACCCCTACACCCCCTCCCTGCTTGTGCAATGATGCATTAGCGAGCTCATTTGCATGTCATTATGCAGCTCTGAGCAACAGGAGCTTTGCTGGGGAAGGCAGCCTTGGAGCTGAGCAAGTCCCAAGGCAGGGTGGCCCCTCTGGTGGGCAGTCCTGAGGCAGGGTGGCCCCTCTGGTGGGCAGTCCCATGCCAGGGTGGTCCCCTGGTGCCAGCCCCAGCCCCGGGCACTGACCCACCTCCCCGATGCGCACCGGCGTGCCCGTCAGCGTGGGGATGCAGGGCAGGGGGCAGCGCTCCCGGCACTCGGGGTGAGCCACCACCCTGCAGTCTCTGCACTTCAGGGAGATCTTCCCAAACTTGACTCTCTTTCCACACGGGACACACGATTCTGGCTTGATAACCTGGTGATCCAGAGCACACAGATGGGAGAGATTAGTGCAGTGCAGTAACTCAGCAGGAATTAAACTGGGTAACAGATCTCTGATCCATGTAACTGGTACAGGTCATATTGACCTGAGACTAATCATGGAATAGCCTGAATTGGAAGAGAGCCACACAGATCATCAGTGCCCTTGCACAGACACCCCAACAACCCCACCCTGTGCATCCCTGGCAGCATTGTCCAAACTCTTCTGGAGCTCTGACAGCCTTAGGGCCATGCCCATCCCCTGTTCAGTGCATGACCTCCCTCTGGGAGAAGAACCTTTTCCCAATATCCAACCTAACCTCCCTTGACACAGCTGGCAGCCTCTTATCACACACATTCCAAGATGGAAGGAGATGCTTTTCCATCTCCTCCTGCCTCAGACCCACCGTCTTTGAAACAAAGTCATGCAGCCTCACTCCCCCGTTGTGCTGGGGGGTGCTGGAGCCATCAGTGTCCTGCTTGGACTCCAGCTGCTTACTGCCTATGCTGGACTCGCTGCTCCAGGGCTGCAAAGGACCTGGAAGACACAAGAGGAAGAGGCTGGAATCACCCTCTGCCCCCAAAAGCATGGGCATCATAAATTAGAAGCAGCTCCCAGGTCCTGGAAGGAATAAGGGACATTTCAGGATAACATGTAGCTGTGTCAGGACAGACAGGGATGTTGCACCTACCGCTCTTCCTGCGGCTCCTGCGAGGGTAAGGCACAGTCTGGATGGTGGAAATGGCTTCAATGGGGCCACCATCGTTGGGGACCATCACAGTGGTCTTTGCTACTATGGATTCATTAGCCTGGAATGACAAAAACACCAGTAGCAGCAGTGCTGACACAACACAGGAGTTCCAGCAGCCCTGGAAACAGGCAGGAAGTGTGGCCAGCTGTGACCACCATACCTGGTCTGCTGTGTTGCTGATAGATCTGGATTTCTTCTGAGGAGCTGGGGGGCCTTCAGCAAACTGCCTGGAAGAGCGCTGAAAAGAGAGCACATCCTTGTCTCAAAGCAGGAATGCTGCTCACTTGGCATTACACTGGCCCAGGGTGACTGGAAGGACTGAACACTTCACACATCTGTGGTGTGTGCAGACAAGTCCTTCAGAGGACCCTCTGCTTCGTGGCAACCTTGGAGGTGCCAGGAAGAATTTCAAATTTTCCTAGCCAGCTTTATAATTTAGATCAGAAAAAAAGAAACCCAACCTAAGAAAGGAGAGCGAAAAAGCCCCAACAAACCCACAAACTACACACACAAAAACCAGCAACTAAGCAGGGCCCAGACTCTTCCCAGCTCCACTAGGTGATGGTTTCAGGCTCTTTCCCACCTGTATCTTCTGCAGATTAATGCAGAATGAGCACAAGCTCCTTTACAAAACAGAAAAATGTTAACCTCAATTTTCCCCTAATCTGGGAGCTGCAAATAATCTCCAAGTGTTTTCTTGCAAACCCCAGACTCTAAAAACCCAGGATATACAGAATTCCACTCGTTTTCAGTACACAAACAATGATATCAGCCCTAAATTTCAATCTAAACCCTCACAGCAGCAGCACAGCCATTCGAGGTCTGACTGTTTAGTGGCTCAGAGGTCACGACAGGTGGCTGTGAGGTGACAGATGGTGGCATTGTGGCAGCCGGGGGGAACAAAGGCAACTATGTGACAGGAACAATTGAACAATACCCGCTTCTCTCTCCTCTTCAGCCAGACAGCTTTCACCACCGAGGAATCCCAGTCCTGGGGGAAAGACACAGCACTGGTTAATGGTAAATAGCACACAGCCCCTGGCCAGGGCTTTCATCAAATTTTAGCCAACAGCACACTCGGGAAATGCAAATCAGCTCAGCCAGGTTAATATCCCAGTAATCCAAACACAAAGGGTCTCTGGAGATCAACCCCCTCCCCTCGGGCTTTACAGGGGAGGAGAACTTCAGAAACGGAGTTACATTACCAGTGAGTCATCGCTCTTGTCAAAGCTGATGTCTGACAGAATTGAGCCAGATTCATCTATTGTAGACAGCCTAAAAAACAAAAATTAGAAGAAGCTTGTATCAGTTTGGCTTTCAGTCACGGTTCCAGAACAATCCCACTGACTCAGAAGAGCCGTATTTTACAGCAGAACAAAAAGGGGAACTGTTGACACGGGTGAGGAATGTGTCACAGGGGCCGACAGCTGGATGGATGCCTGACACCTCAGATAAAATGTTGCTTCCCTACCTTTTGTTGCCTGCACTTCCCACAGAAGGCTGTGGCCTGTTCAGGAAGGCGAGGACAGACTTCTGCTCCTCGCTGAGCTGGATGCTGCCGGAGGCATCGCACATGAGCAGCTCCCGAATCAGCTGGATTTGCCGCTCCTGTGAGCACAGATAACATCAGCAGCTGGATGCGCTGTGTTTAATTACTGTAAGACCCGACCTAGTGCTTGAGATACCAGAGATAAGCTCTCAGAACTGGTGTCAATGGACTGCTAATGGCTGCAGGCAGGTAATGGCAGCTCAGACAGGTAATGGCAGCTCAGCTCCATCAGCAGCCAGGCTCCTTTCCCAGATCAAAGCAGGAGGCTGCTCCGAGGAGCCGAGCCAATTCCTTGCTTTTTATTTTTCCTTTCCTCCCTGTGAGTGCCAGTCCTTCTTTGCCACTGATCAATGCGGTTTAATCGCCTTGTCTCCACACTCTGGAGAGCTGATGGGTAACACAGGAATTACTCACCAGCTTCTCACAGTCCATTTCAGCTTTTTGCCTCCGTTTGATCTCCACATCCACCTGATTGCGGGCGTGTTTCAGCTTCACGTCCAGGGCACTGCGCTCAGCTTCCGTCTTCATCAGGAGATCTTTGTACCTGCAGAGCTCCTGCTCCAGTTTCTGCCATTTCCTCCGGTTCTCCTCAAAGTTCTTGGCTAACTGGATAAACTCTGGGGAGAGAGCACGTGAAGCCTTAGCTGGGCAAGCAGAGGAGCAGCTGACAGCAGGGATCTGTTCACGCTGAATCCCAGGATTCCTGAGGTTGGAAAAGACCCCATCCTCACCTCATCACCCAGCCCAGAGCACTGAGTGCCGCCTCCAGTCATTCCTTGGACACCTCCAGGGATGGGCACTCCAAACCTCCCTGGGCAGACCCCTCCAATCTCTGACTGCTCTTTCCAGGAAGAAATTCTTCCTCCTTATGCCCAACCTGAGGCATGGAGAACCCAGCCTTTAGGCCAACCCAGCCACACAAGAGCTCCTCCATTTCTCAGACCAAGCCCTTCCTGTCAGCACCAGCCACAGGAGCTGGAACACCAGACAAAGCCAATCTGCTACAAGCAGAACGTGGCCCTGCACAGAAATTCAGCTGGGTTTGACGTTTCTCCACAAAGGAAAAACCCAGATCAGACTGGTTTTAGCATCTTCAGCAGATTTTTCAGAAATGAAACTCACGGCATTCGTTTCCTTCACTCAGGAGCTCGGCCTGGCGTGTGAGCTGCTCGAACAGACCTCGCAGGTTCACCATGGCAATCTCCATCCTCCTGCCAAAAAGCCACAGCTAAACAAGCAGCCCAGCCCTTCCCTCCCCCCTCGGAGCAGAAACCAGCCCAAAGGAAAGAGAACCAGCCTCAGAGTTCTGAGAGTTACTGGCTGTAATGCTTTCAGGCGGGTTTGAGAAGCTGCACCAAGAGAACTCATGTTTTATGGAGATGTATGCATCTACTTTTTCTCATTGGGAATGAAAATCCACAGCCCTGCACACTTTAAGGATAACAGAGCCTTGGAGAGAGGCAGATCTGTCCATCTTAGTGCTTCCACTATCCCCCAGCACAGCACAGAACCCAAGGCAAGATGAGGGATCCCAAGTCCTTCCCTTCTGAAAGGATACAGAGCACAGCCCGTGCCCTGTCTACAAATAACTTGGTACTATCTAGGCCACTAAAAACCTGCAAGTTTTCAGCACTTTGTAAGATAAAAATAGGAGCAGCATTCTGGAGAATTTTAATACAGTTTTAAATTTAGCTGCATTTTAACTTACAGCTCCTCCTGCAAATAGCTGTTAAAATTCAAGCAGTCAGCACATTTCTCTCAAACAGCAGCAACAACGGCATAAACAGAGGCAACGAAGGGGAAAGTCTCCAGCTCAGCAAGACAGAAATGACTTCACGAATGCGAGGGGTGGCTGGGGCAGGCAGGGCAGCCGGGGCTGGGACATGGGAGAGGTGCCAGCAGGGAACACAACCCAGCACAGGCGGCTTTGAGGTACCTGTTCCACAGGTGCAGACTTCACAGGCACACCGATACTTCGGTATTTCTCTATTAATTGCACTGCGAGGTGTGGAACAGCTCTGCCCTTGTCGTGCGAGCTCACAGCGCGGGGCACGCCCAGCTCGGTGCCTCAATTACCAGCACCAGCACCTCCATGCCGGCGCCCACCGGGGGTCGCGGTGCTGGGAGGCCGCAGGGACCAGCCCGGCCCGTGGAGCGCCCTCAGAGCGGGGGGACCGGGCCTCCGACACCGCCGGGGTGGAACGGGCCTGGGCGGGTCCGGGGTCCGTTCCCCCCAGCCCTCAGGGTTCCTCTCAGCCCTCAGGACTCCCCTCATTCCCCTGAGCCCCCGGTTCCTCCCAGCCCGTCCCCAGCCCAGTTCCGATCAGCCCCGCACTCACCCGAGCCCCCCAGGCTCCCCTCAGGTTCCCCTCAGGCTCCCTCACCTGGGCCGCGGCTCCGGCCCCAGCGGCGCGCGCAGCCCCAACGGCCCCGCGCTCCGGTTTGAATCCGCGGCGCCAGCCAATCCCCGCGCGCCCCGCCTCCCCGCTCCCGGCCTCTCATTGGCTGCGCTCAGCGCGCTGCTGAAGCCAGCCCGGCGCCATGTCTGCTGAGGGCGTGGCCCGCCTGCTCGGCCGGACCGGGCGTGGGGGGGTCCGGGCGCCATCTTTGCTGCTGGCGGCTGGAGCCACGCGTTGCTTAGCAACGGGAACGCCGGGCGGGCTCGGGCCCCTCAGGCCTGGGCCTGCTCCTTGTCCGCCCTCCAGAGGGGCTGTTGTGGTCAGGAAAAGCCTTTCTCAGCCCAAACCCGGTTGTTATGTCCAGCAAAGCCATTGGCACAGGGCTCTTGTGGCCCTGAAACCCCCGCGCTGGTTCTGCAAAGGGTCACTGCAAGGGGTTGGGTGCAGCCGCGGAGTGTTGAAATTCAGCGCCAGCCTGTTTATGGAGTGTTGTCACTTAAGAAATACGATGCCTTGCCTGCTTTTCGTCTTTAAATGTTGATTTGAGTAACAGCCGGCGACTTGTGCCAAAGGCAAAACCCATTTCAAGCCACGTACGAGTCTTCCCTGTGCAGGCGTTTAATATGCAAACGGATAAAACCCAAACCTAACAATTACACAAAGGGAATTCACATAATCATAAAATAACAACGTGCTTTAATCTTTTAAATCTGAAACAAAACAGCGGGTAATTGAAGAATGGATATTAGCAATTAGAAAGCGGAACTAAATGCTGAAAATTGCGCAGTGGAAAGGGGAGTTCATAAAGCAGATTGCTCTCATCATCCAGCTGCTTTGTTGGAGCTGCTTTATTTAGGGTATATAGTTTGTTTTAACTTAATAATAATTAATTCGTAATAGATTGTAAAAGGCCTCAAGATGTGTGGAAAAGTAAGCATTAAAGTGGCTTCCTTGAAGAAGAGAGGCAAAATTATCTACATTTATAGGGAAAGTGCGGCCTAGAAGAGACACAACTCATCCTCTGAGCCCATGGCCAAGTGGGAGAAAGGTTCTGACCTTGATATATTACCTTATAGTATAGGAAATCACCCAAAAGCCCAATTTGCCTGTCTGGGAAGAAGCTGGAGGTTGAAAGTCACACCTGGCTCTGCGAGAGCCTCTTGTGCAGGTACATCCCCAATTTGAGATGAGGCTCAGCTGTTTTGGTGTCAGCCCCGGCCTCCTGCAGCTCCTGCCTGTAATTAAATCTTCACAGCTAAGATGCCTCTATTGGCAGACCGTATTTATAGGCAGGCGAGTTGTTTTAGTGTCGTTCTGAAGAATTAAGGAGGCTTTTGCTCATAAGCAAATTCTGTTCTCTTTCCAATTGTCATCCGCAATCTCGTGCCAATAAAAAAGCGCATTATTTTAGAGGATTGCCCCCGCGGTGCTTGTTGTGAGTTACTGCAGTAGGTGCTGGGCTTGTGCTACACAAATTACATTTCTTCCATATGTGTTCAAACCGTCGTCCTGCCAAACCCTCCTCTGAGTCAGGAGGGTCTGAGCACCCCAAAAATCTCCTCAGAACCCCCCGTCCATGATGTGGACCTGGCAAATGGGTTCCCGCTCAGTCCCAGGCTGTGAAACCATTGTGGAGTCTCTTTTCTCCTCCTGGGCTGATGAATGGTGAGAGCACAGAGGTCAGCAGCACCTTTCATTTGGAGCTTTATTCCACGGGAGAAGAAAGGCAGAAGGGCTGAGGGCCTTTTCAGGAGATGCTTTATGGCAAAGTAATTATATTCTCTTTTTGTTTGTGTCAGGAAAAGGGAGGGGGGGGAGAAGCCCTGAAATGTCTCATCTGGGAAACCGTTAATAGAATTTATGCTAATTTGATGATTCCGGCGATTACTGGCGGAAGCACTTCACATTCTCAGGCAGCAGAAATTCTCCTGCAGCTCCTCCCTCAGCCTCGCTGGGTTGGTCTCCTGCCCATTCTCCTGCTGCAGCCACCCCAGACCCTTCACTGGGCAGCACTGGCTGACGCCAGGGTGTGACCCTGGGATGTGACACCAGGATGTCACCAAGATGTCAGCACGATGTCACCAAGGTTGGTGCCAATCCCAATGGCATCCCTGGCGACCCCATCCCTCCATCTTTTGGGGAAAATGGAAGGAAACCTGCCCCAGTGCCTCACAGTGAGAGCGGAGAGCAAAGCCAAAGCTCTCCCTGCCAGCCTCATCCTCTGGTGAAGCTTTGCAAACACCGATTGCTCTGCCCAGCTCCTGTAATTAACTCTGCAATTGCAAACCCATTTGTGCAGCTTTGTGCTCAGGGGAAACCTTTATTAAGTTCCTTTTAATCCAAAACCAGTTAGACCACGATGGTCTTCATAAACAGCCATTCAAAAAATAAAAAGGCGGGGGGAAGCAAGGGGAATTAGAAACTTTTAAGACAACAGCCTTTCTCCAGGGGAAAAAAAGGGAGAAAAAAAATATCTTAGGTGCATTTCTCTTGATGCATTCATACAGCAGGGCTGTTAAAAAGGAGTTGCTCAGTAGTGTGAGGAAAAAATCCATCAGGCTGAGCAGGGAGAGCAGCCAGGGTTTAGCCACAGGGAGATGGAACTTTCAGGGAATTAATTTCTGATTTCTCCTGGCTGGCCAGAGCCAGAGGCCGGCAGATGGCATCAGGCTCATGTGCTGGGTGGGAGTTGCAGGCCTGGGCCATCCCTCAGCAGGGCAAAATGTGGCCAGAGCGTCACCCATGGGGCTGGGAGGAGGGGGATAATGAGCCCAGGGGGTCTGTGAGGAGGGGGATTATCAGACCCTAGGGTCTGTGAGGAGGGGGCCAAAGGGGCCCTGGTTTTGCCATCAGCCCAACAACAAACCAGGTTCATTCATCTGGAAATCCCACCTGAGAGAACCCGGGATGTTTCTTTATCAACTTCAGAGTGAAGATCACTTGGATGGGATGAGCCAAAGCCGCCATAAACGGTGCATTAATGTCAGCAGAGAAGCCACGGCCTTGTCCTGAACTCCTTAAAAAACAAAGGGAGTCTCTATCGCCTTCATCTGGCTTTTAATGAATGACCTCTTGTCGCTGGGAGCTGCGTGCGGTGACAAAGGACCTTTGTGGGCGGATATTTATGATTTCATTTAAGCCAGGGAGCAAGCTAAGGGAGAGGGCTGGAAAATAAGAGCTGAGCTGATGGTTCTGTCTTTAAACTCAAGGGATCTTTATCTAGTTTTTGTATTAATACAGTTGTCATCTCTTAAATATTTGAGCGACTCACAGCCGCGAACGCTCCCACGCCGGAGGGACTCTCTGACTCCGGCTCTCCCAAGCCCACACCCTCCTCTGGACCCGAATGCTGGGGAGGAGGGAAGGGTTTGCATTTTCTTAGTGCCCCCCATACCTTACCCACACATGAAGCCTGCTGTGAGTGCCCATAACCTGCGCATGGGGGGCCCCGGGCTCCAGCACCCCTCCCCACGCCAGCGACTTGCCAACACTGATAAATTTTTGCCTTTTCCTTGGGCAGGCCTTGGTGGAGGATTAACCAGCTGGGAGTCGGGAGTGAGAGCGTGTCCCCTCTCCTTTGCCATGCAAACAGAGAAAATTAATCTTGCAGCTTCCTCTGATATTTGGGCTGAATTACAAGCTGGGAGCGGAGATAAAGCGCGGGCGAAGGAAGGCACAGGTACAGCGGAGCCGGGCTGCTGGCACAGGCCTTTGTCCGTGCAGATAACGCTCCCCTCCTGGAGTCATGCATAATTCACCAGCCTGCCTCCCTGTCCTGGTCATCCCTCCCTCTGCTCACTCTGTTCTCCTCCCTGAGCAGCTGGAAGCTCCATGTCCGAGCGAGCCACGGTGTGTTTGTGTGCAGAGCCACATCAAACCTCGCTGACAGCGTGGGTCTTGTTGGGACAAAGGTCAGGGAACCTTGTTCCCTCTGCCTGGAGGCTGATGGAGCTGTGGGTGACACCCTGTGCTGGCGTGGGACCCCGGTGTCACCCTGCAGCTCCCACCTGCAATCCAGCCCCAGCACGGCAGCACGGCCGCTCCTGCCAGGCCCGGGCTGTGTTTGGAATGCCCATCACATCCCAGCTCTGCCAACCACGCTATCTCCCTAAATCCCTCCACGTTCTACTTGGATGGAGGTTACATCCTCCGGGACACCCAGCCCCAGCATTAACAGACACCAACTGCATTTTATTTGGTCGATCATCCGGAGGCTCTTGACAGAACTGTGCCACACAGAGCGGGAAAGCCAGGGAGGTTTTCCACAGCCACCAAGAGTTCCTCTGCCAGAACGAAGCAAGAACAGCCTCGGTCAGTCCCAGCCAAACAGCAAACACACACACACACACCTGCTTAATGATTTTTGCTTTGTAAACTAAAGCGGTGCCATGAGTTTAATAACCACTGCTTGGGAGTAATTGGGGCGATTATTGTATGGCCCAGGGGGAAAATTGCAGCTTGTTATCTCCAGGGAGTAGCATTAGGATCCAGCAGATAATCAGACCGTTATTTGTTGCACTTGGGATGACATTTCTTATGGATTTAGAAACGATAGTGATCAAGCCATGTTGTCAGAGCCACTGCCAAGCTGTGGAGTCCAGAGACCTGGAAGCTAAATAGCACCTGAAGCTGCCTGGGACAGCTGCTCTTCCAGCAGGAATAACAGACTTATGTGCCACATTGAGCTCAAAGACATCCAGACCTCAGCAGCAATCGCCTCTTCTTTAATTTGAGCTCCTCATAAGAGAGACAACACTCAGGATGAGGATGCAATGGGGGAATATCAGCTCTAACATGCCACCAAGCAGATCTATACTCATACTCAGGTTTCTTTGAGACCTTCCCTCCTGTTTCTCCCTCTCCACCCCAATCAATGGCCTCTGCCTGTGCCACCAGAAGCCCTGAAATTTGAGGCTTGGGCAGGAGCTGCAGCATCAGGGCTGTTGTGTGCATGGTCCTGCAGAGACCAGCAGTGCTGGGCACCTTCCCCATGCCACAACCCCATCCCCTGAGCAGCTCCATCAGTGCTGCATCTCCCTAAGATGTTTGCGCACCCCGTTTCAGCCCCTCAAGGATTTCTGAGCTGGGGGAGGCAGTTCCAGCAAACCTAGATGGGGCAAGACACAGTGACACAGCTCCAGTGACACAGCCCCAACAGCAACCGCACACCATGCTCACCCAGCTCCCAGGTGCAAAGGGGGATTTTTAGCAAAGCTAAACCCTGCCAGAACCCCTGGCACACTCTCTCTTTTGTAGGTTTGCTGCACAGGAGCATCCCCAAGTCCTGGTTTGGGCTCTGCTGCCAGGGATGGGCTCACAGATGACACGGCAGCACCTCGGCCCCCTCATGACGCCAGCGATGAGGATCCTGCCAGGCTGGAGAGCCGAGCCAAGGCAGCTCCGCTATTGATCCCCGATCAATGACAGCTCAAGGCCTGGAAATGACAGCGCCTCTCCCCAGCTCTCAGCTCCCAGCCCAGGCTGGAGGCTCACGCAGAGGTTTAGCAATAATCCGAGGCAGCAGCGGCGATGGGAAGAGCCTCTTGCAGCAGGTGGGTTGTTCAACAAATTGGACACATAACGAGACAAAAGGCACAGAGGAAGGAGATCTGGTGGGACTGGACCTTTATCTCTGGCATGCTGGCCGCCAAATCTTTGTGCAATATTTATCAAGGGTGAGCGGACAGGAGAATTGGCAGTCGATGCATAAGTGAGGAATTAAAGCCACTGCCATCCTTATCTCCCCGGCAGAGCGAGGGGAGGGGTGGGCGGGAGCTGCGAGCCAGCCCAGGGCAATCGACTTTGAAACCATTTGTGGATTTAACGAGTCCAAACTTTATTAGCTCAGCTGATGGGGAGCAGGGCAGAAGCACCAAGAGGGCAAACCAGCACATCCACGTCCTCGGGCTGCCTGGGCTGAGCGCTGCCTCCGGGCAGGCATTTCCGCTGCAAAGTCCCTTGTGTCACCGATGAGACACTGCAGGGCTGGGAGACAGGGCAGAGCCGCCCCAGAGGCTCCAGGTAAGGGGCCTGTGGTCTTTCAAGCCAGTTAAAATTCACTTTTAAACCAAAGAGCTGCTGCACTTTCTGTCCTAGCTTCTTTCAGCAGTGAGACAAAGGCAGGCGATGCTCTGCCCTCGGGACAGTCACGTTTTGCACAGTCAGAGGCGCAGCTCCTGGGGAGAGCAGACACTGCTGGGCACTTCCAGCCTCCCTGTGGGTCTGCCCCAGGGGACACAGCCAGGAAAAGCACAGGGGAAGGGATGGATGGAGCCCCCATAACCACAGAGCTGCAGGTCAGGCCATCGAGGGGTTTGTGCATGAGCCATCCCCAGGGAGGGCAGCTCAGCCCCGGTGGGTACCCCGGCCCTGCTGGCTGTGGATGGCGAGCAAAGGGCTGCTCCATTGCCAGCATCCCCTGGGAATCCCCAGTGATCACATAACGTCTGTAATTAACTCGATTATTGGCTTTTCTTTTGCTGAGACTGCACGTTCAAGATGGGCTCCATCTGCTCCTTGCATGGGCCTGGCTGCAGCGGGAGGGGACAGAGCCCCTCCTTCCAGAGAATTGTGTCATTCCTGCCAACAGGGGACAAGGACAAGGCCGTGCTGGGGGCAGCAGCAGCCCCTGGACAATGGCTGTGGGTCCAGCTGCCCAACTCCCCCACACATCAGCCTCGTCCCTCTGGGCACCCCTCAGCCCCAGACCCGGCTCCACCGGGGCCATCAGCTTTGCTAAATTGTTTAAGGGGATTTGCATCTCTCTGTTTAATTTCTCTTCGATGCAAATAAAAGCGCAGGAAGCCAAGTGGGAGATGCTGGACTGCCGTGCATCGGGTGTTTGCTGGGAGGAAGATGCTCTGATCTCTGCCTGGAGCATCCAGGGCCACATTCCCCCCCTGCACCACACAATCCCTCCCGCAGAAATGGGACACGAGCATCAACGCCAGAGTAATTCCCAGCTACAGCCCTTTCCAGGCAGGCTCCCCCTTTGGCCCTGCCGTGGCTCTCATAAATCCTCCCCAGGTTATTCCAGCCGCTGTCACGGAGCCGTGGCAGCAAATCTGAGCTTAGCTGGGAGCGGCGCACGTGGCGCCCGCGGGTCCCCAGCACCCATCTGCACCGCCTTTGTCTCCGCAGCCTTTGAGCCGCTCTTCCCCTCCTCTCTGCCGCAAAGAAACGCATTAGTTGCAACATTGCTTTAATTTGTTTGCCAGCTTTCGGAGATGGAGAGGCTCCTGCTCCCATCGGTGCCGTTTGAGGATGCCGGCAGCGTTAACCCTTTGGCTCCCACGCCCCCGAGATGCTGGAGAGGCTTTGGCACAGCCGAGACACACGAGCTGCCTCCTCCAGCCCTGCTGTGCAGCCGACCTGGCACTTCCCAGATGGAGGGATCCATTTCCCCTTCCAGCTACCCTCAGCATTTCCGTAATGAGATGAGCTTTGTTGTGACCACAACCAGTGTCAGGGGGAATAAAAGACGAAGTGATCCAGACGGGGCCCATGGCAGCGACAAGGACACGAGGACAAACAGCCACCAGCAAAGCCAGGGAGGGCAGTGCGGGTGGAGAAATGGTGTGGGATGAATGGGGCAGCTGGGCTGGATCTGCACCCAGGGAGGGGCTGGGGGTTCCTGTGCCACACACGGCACATCCCAGGATCTCACCTGTGCACACACACCTGAGAGCCATGACCTGCTCCTGGCCTGGGCCTTCAGCAGGGTGCCAGCTCTGGGAACACCAGCGTGGAACAACAGGGGCATTTCTGCTCAGGTAGCTCCAAAACAGCTTCTGATACAGATATCAGAGCAGGAAGAGAGCAGGGAGCCAGGAGGGATGGCCTTGGGCAGCACTGCAGGGTCGCTGACAACCACACAGATCCCTGCTTGACCCTGCATCCTGTGGAATCAGTTTGTTTGATCTCCGCCCCACATTTCCACGTTCAGGTCCATCCAGCCTGAGCATCTTCAGCCCCTTCAGCCCAGGGCAGCAGCCCCAGGGCTCTGTGTGTCCCAGAAGATTTCTCTGGACACTGGGTGAAACAAGTGGGGACAGCAGGAGCCACCCAAGGTGGAATTTGTGCACAGGGGAATTGTTTCAGGACAGTGGTTGAGCAGGAGCCAGTGGTTTTGCATTGCCTCATGCTAATTGCTGGAGCTAATGAAGCCACACACCCATCTTGGTGATTTTCCACAGGGTTTCCATCCGCCTTTGGTTTTTAAGGTGCTGTCCACAATTCCGGAAAGATGCGGCTGATTGATTCCGGGATGGAAAAAGAGTAGAAACAACCCTGAAAGGGCTTCAAAAAACACACTCAGCCCCCAAGCAGGCGAGGGGCACCCAGATGCAAGGGTGAGGAGCAGCACGGGGAGGAATTCCCAGCTATCCAGCCCCAGGCGTGCAATGTTGGTGCAACACAGACACAGCGTTGTGGCTCTTGCTGAGGCTGCTGGTGAGGAGGAGTTCCTGCCCTCCCACAGGGTACAATCGCTGGGGAGTTTGCTGCCTGGCTCTTGGGGATGGTTCCTGCTGCCAAAACCCCGGGAGAGCCCAAGCCACCTTCCCCATGGCTCCGTGCCTCCACCCTGCACTGAAAGGTGCACGGTTGTTAAGCAGTTCAACCTCCTTCTCATCCCGAGCGCAGTTCTGAAGGTTTAAATAGAAAGATATCAAAATAAAAGATAATCGTTGAGAAAGATGAATAGGGGGAGAAAAAAACCCCATCAGCACGGAGGAACTCTTGTCTAATTTCTCACCCACGCAGAGCACAGCGATATTAGTGCCTTCGACTCTGGTTCGTAAAAGCTTTCATGGCTTTATTACCAGCTCCCCGAACAGCTTGTCCTTTTAATAAGCCAAGGCCTCCAGATAGCAGATCTGCCCATGGGAAATCCCATCAGGACGTGGTTAATCCAGGCAGAAATAGCACAAAGCATCATCACACTCACCTGACTGAGGAAGGCAGGAAAAGGTTAAAACCCATCCCCAAAAGCAGGGGGAGAGGGGAGGGAGGGAGAGCTGAACCTCCTCTGTGGCGGGTTAACCAGTGCTGCTGGGTGTCCTCACCTTCTCCATCAGCCCTGCTCTCCACAGCCGCTGGCATTGGCGATGGAGGCCTTTAATTATCCAAACTGCTGCCCCTCACAAAATTAAATGCTGCTGAGGATGACTCAGTGTTTAATGGACTGGCTGCTCCTCACGCCGGGAGAGCCAAGCGGGTGCAAGCGAGAGCACGGCACAACACGGCATAAATCACCCGGAGACACCGCTCACGGGGCCCGCTGACCCCGCTGCCTGGAGCAGCCTCTGCTGGCTTTCAGCACTGCTGTTTGCACTCAGGAGAACCCGGGGGAACTCCTGGGAGCAGCAGCTCCGGGCGTTGCAGCTCGACCCTGCACCCAGGCTGGCTGTGACCCTTCCCCAGCTACCCCAACGTGGATGCGCTTGATTTAGAAATCGCACGGATTCACCAGGCTGGCTGTGCTGGGTTCTCTGTTCCCAGGATTTAGATGTGGTGGTTTCCTTTGGGAAGGTCTCAGCGATGGTCAGATGTGGTGTAGAAGGCAAACAGGTGCCAGAGGATGTGATACAGAGCCTTTCTCTGCCTTTGCTCCACGCTCGAGGCCAGCCCAAGCCAGCATGGCAAGAAGCAGCTCTGTTAATAGCCTCGTTAGTCTCACCAAGATGCCGAGGCTTTGGCTTCCAGCAGATAATTAACGATGTGCTCATGAATTAGGAAGCCCTGGACCTCCACCAGGATCTCTGTGGAGGCTCGTGGTTCAGAGCTGGAGCAAGGCAGTGCCTCGAGGAGCAGCACAGAGCAAAGGGCATGGCCAGCAGGGACTGGCAGAGGCCTTCTCTGCCCATCTTTAATGCAGGACCAGTTTTTCTCCAGGTACCCAACACCTGGAGCTGGAAAACAGGAAAAATTTCTCCATGGACAATGTTATCAAACCCTGGTAAAAGCTATCCTGGGCAGTGGTGGAGGCACCATGCCTGGAAGGATTCAAGACACATGGATGTGGTGCTTGAGGACAGTGTGGTGGCCTTGGCAGTGCTGGGGCAGCAGTCAGAGGATGATCTTGGAAGTCTTTTCCATCTAAAGGATTCTGTGTGCATGCAAGAGTCCCTAATGCTGCCCCACCCATAAGAAGTCCTACTAAGGCCCCAGGGTGCCTCATTTGAATACAATTTACTGTCGTTAATGATGCTGATGGTTATTTCCCCAAGCTAGGAAGTGTTTGGCCCCAAAATGGGCTCCTGGAAGCAATTTCAGACAGCAGTCTGTAATGCTGGAGCTGATGGAAGCAATTTGCAACCCATTAGCAGCGATCAGCTGTGAAGATATTTTACACATCACTCAGTCCAGGTTTGAGGGGGGATGGAATTTTTACCCCCTCTCCTTTGGAATTTTTGTCCGGGATGGGGTGAACACCTGAGCGCTGCCTCTGCATCCCCACCAGCTTTGCCTCATGCCAATGGTGACTTGTGAATTAAATCCCTTAAATACACAAATACAGTCCCGGACTGCAGGGCCAGGCACTCCTAGATGGCTCCAGGAAGGGATACAGCAGTGCCCATCATCTTCAGCATCCACAGGAGTAATTGATTATTATTAATTAATTTGCCTCTGGACAGCAGCAGATGTAGGTAAAGAAGCAATTTGCAAACCAGGGCTGCCTCCATGGAGGGAGCAAAAGCACGACACAACCCCAAGAAGGCATGGAAAGGCATCACTTATCCAACCTAGGCCTGGAGATGCTCTTCCAAGAAGCAGGATGGGAGCTGGTCTCCATAACTGGGGTGTGTGTGTGGAGCAGGGACAAGCCATGCTGGGAAGGTGAGGAGAGAGCCCCAGGCCTTGAGTTATCCCTCGGCCCAAGCTCCCGACGTGTTCCCAAGACACGTCTGGGATCCTGCCTGTCTGCCAGAGCCTGTGCTGGGAGCCTCAGCTCTGCAGCACCTTCCCTTAATTACTTTTTTCATTCTAATTAGATCTGAGGGCAGGCTGAGGAGAGCCCTGGTGGCTGAATCCCTGCTCTGAGCACCCATATTTAACAGGAGGATTCCACCACAGCCGCTCACACCCCACCACCCCTCACTAACCCACCCCTTGAAGCCTTTGTGTCTTGCAGTTATCACCTGGGGCTGTTCCCTCCTCACCCATCCCACAGCCCTCGGCTGGTTCCTGTCTCTCCCAGCAGGAATTAACACAACCCTCACGTGGCTTCCCCAAAAAACAGCACGGAAACGCTCCCAGTCCCCACGCTCCACTCCATTCCAAGGATGCAGCTGCATTCTCCCTGGACGGGGGCCAGCAGTGAGGAAGTTTCCTCTGCCCGCTCTCCTCCTCCCTGGCTCCTGTAGAAAAGGGGTTTGGGGTGTTTGGTGCCCCAACAGCTCCACAAGACCCCCCCAGGAAATGTTCTCCATCCAGGAGAAGCAGCAGAGCCTTTTCCCTGGGGTTTCTCGTGCACTGGAAATGAAGGACTCCCAAGAATGTCCATGCGCTCACCTGCTCCTGCCTGAGACCTCCTCCCTCCCTGGCCAGCCCCGCTGCTGCCGGGGATTTACTGTCAATAAAAGCACTGCAGAGAGCCACTTCTCCTCTGGAAGAAGAGAAGGAGGAGGGGGGAACAACCACTCTGTAAATGTCCTTCTCCCTTATCCCAGCAGCACATCCTTCTGCCCTCAGGATGCTGATGGAGGGACAGCATCGAGCAGGCAGCTGCTGGGCAAGGAGCGATGCAGAAGGGAGCAGGAAGGGAAAGGCAGAGCTGGTGCCAACTGGGAATGCTAATGCTGCTCCCTGGCCTCACAGCCACGTCCCCAGGCACCAGCAGGGCTGTCCCTGAGCCTGGCAAGGGGGGGCACTGGCTCAGGAGGGTCCCTGGCCCCCAGCTCTGTTGCTCCCAGGTGCTCCCGAGCAGGTCCTGCTGTAAAACCCAGGGATCCTGCTGGGGCAGGGGAGAGGATGCTCCAGAAAGGATCAAACCAAGTGTGCCCAAGCTGTGCGATTTTAGGGACAGGGTGTGTGTGCCTCACCCTGCTAAATCCCTGAGTGCCCACGCTCCCGTTTGTGGGGTTCAGGTGGGGATCAAACCAAGTGTGCCCAAGCTGTAGGATTTTGGGGACAGGGTGTGTGTGCCTCACCCTGCTGTATCCCTGAGTGCCCACGCTCCCCTTTGTGGGGTTCAGGTGGGGACACCGTGCTGGGAAGGCACCTCTGGGCAGGGACACAGCCTGTGCCAACCCCGGGGTCTGCCTGTCCCTTTCCAACATCACACTAGCAAAGGACATTGAAGCATCCTTTTCCATTTGACTGCAGCCACCTTACTGGGAGCAGTGGGCGGGCTGCTGCTGCAGCCTCCGCACCCAGAGCCGCTCGGGTGAGGAGGGCATCCCGCTCCCCGGGCACTCACGGGGGCAGCTGGAGGCAGTGGGAGATGTGCTGGCACTGGGGGGGAATTGGGCAGCGCTGTGCAACCCCTCTGCTCTGCCCCGGGGAGGAGCAGAGCCCCCGGTGCCTCCTGCCCCGGGAACACCCCGGGCACAGCGGCAGAAGGACGGGGCTGGGACAGGGGCGGCGTGTCCTGAGCCAGGCGAGGGCCCAGCAGGGTCAGTCCCTTCATCGTGACAAGCGTGACAGGCACCACGGGCAGCGGAGCAGGGCTGGACACTCGAGAACACGAGTGCCCCACGGCCAGGAAAGGGCTGGAAGGCACCGGTGCCCCCCAAAAGGACCCAGCCCGAGGTGTCCCAGCACGGGTGAAGCCTGAAGGGCGGGGGAGGCCGCGGCAGGGCAGGGACGGGGCAGGGCTGCGGGATGGGGCCGGAGGGGTCCGGCGGAGCGGGGAGAGAGGAGCCGGAGCATCCCTGGAAGGCGCGGGGGATGGGAGCGGCACACGCACACGCACACACACATTACCCACATGCACACGGCAGCAGCACCAACAGCCCCTGCCAGCGCCTGCAATCGCTGGAGCGCCGCTCCTGCGCCTCTCCCTCCTCCTCCTCCTCCTCCTCCTTCTCCTCCTCCTCCTCCTCCTCCTCGCTGCCCACCGGCCTGCGGCACCCCTCACCCCTCCGCGGCCTCCGGCCCCACCAGCGCTCAGACAATGACTTCATGCGGATTATGCATCTGAAGAAATCACCAGCTCCCAGATAGCCACAGGGGGAGGTATCCATGTGTTTGGCAGGGAAGCAGCCTCCTGCTCGCCTTCCTTCTCCTCCTCTTATCTCCTCGCACACGGCAGCTGCCTGCTCTCCAGCGATGGTCGCCTGCGGTCCCCCCGCGCGGCGCTGAGCGAGGCCCCGGCGCATCCCCGCTCCCACGCTTGCACCAAGGTACCAACGAGGCTATTTTTATTCCCCCCCCTTCTTTTCCGGTTCACCAGCCGCTGCCGGGCTCGGTGCCTCAGCACCCTCGGTGCCTGCACATCTCCCGCTCCCTCCCGTGTTCCCAGCCCCGGCTCCCTCGGCGCAGCGGCAGCACCACCAGCCCGGCTCCAGCCACGGCCGCCGGCCCTGATTCCAGGTTTGCATCCTTCATTCCTTCATCTGGTTGGCGATGCGACAGTGCCATTTGTGGGAGGTGGAGGGGGAGCGGGGCAGGTGGGAGGGGAGGGGGAGATAAGGTGATGGGGGGGGGGGGTGGGCAGAGCACCCCAGTCCTGCCGTGGGATGGGGAGGGCAGGGAGGAGGTGGGAGGGGGGGGGAATGCAAGAGGCTGCATCCAAATAAATGTATTTATGAATATGAATATATACATGCATATCTGTGTGTGTATATATATATATATATATATATATGTAGGCTTGGGGGCAAGAGCAGGGCACAGCAAAGCACCTGCCCCTGGCGGGCGCTGCCGGGCACAGCCCTGCCATGGGCTGGGCACCCACAGCACCCACGAGGCACCCACGGGCTCCCTTCCCGGCAGAGTGGCCACCCCGGGCTGCTGGCACTGACCATGATGGACCTGAAAGTGGACGAGGAGGAGGTGGACAGCGGGCAGCCGGTGAGCATCCAGGCCTTCGCCAGCAGCTCCACCCTGCACGGGCTCTCGCACATCTTCTCGTACGAGCGGCTGTCGCTGAAGCGCGTGGTCTGGGCGCTTTGCTTCCTGGGCTCGCTGGCGCTGCTCGCCCTGGTCTGCACCAACCGCATCCAGTACTACTTCCTGTACCCCCACGTCACCAAGCTGGACGAGGTGGCGGCCACCAGGCTCACCTTCCCCGCCGTCACCTTCTGCAACCTCAACGAGTTTCGCTTCAGCCGCGTCACCAAGAATGACCTGTACCACGCCGGCGAGCTCCTGGCCTTGCTCAATAACAGGTGGGTGCCGGTGCCTTGAGGTGGCCCCAGGTGACATCTCAGTCGCTCTGGATGCAGCCAAGAGCCACCAGGTCCTGCTGATGCTCCTGGGCACGTGGCTCCCACACTGGGCTGCCCCAGATGGCTCCAGCGCACACAGCTCCCATCCCCAGTGTGCAGCACATGCAGCAGGGCCAGGGCCACCTCCCTGGGTTCCTGTGGGGCTGATCCTGCACACCTGGCTCCAGTGCCATGTCTGGATGCCATCCCATGCAGCGAGGCCAGGGGTGCCAGCAGGTGAAGCCACTGACCCACACCCCAGCCTGGTGCCATTCCTTGGGCTGTGGAAGCCCCTCACCTGTGGCTGTGGTGGCTCCTTGGTGCTGCCAAGCTGCTGTCAAGAGCCTGGTGCACTCCCTGCCCATGCCAATGCCAAGGGGCGTCACTGCTGTCCCCAATCCTGCCCCAGGGAGGGGTTTTCAGGCATGACAGCAGAGCTGAGACCAAGAACATTCAGTCCCTGTCCCAGCAAGGCCACCACCTCACCAGGACACCACCAAAGGCTCAGGGCAGGTGGCTGGGTGGCCTGAACCAGGGCTGGTGCTGTTGGACCAGCAGAGGGACAAGTGGGATGGGTTTGGAAGGTGGCCACTGCCCAGCTTCTCCTCATCCATCCTTCTGCCATCTTTCATGTGCCTCTGGGCCCCTTTGTGCTGTTGGATGCTCTGGAAATGCCCCGTGCAAGGTGGGGCTGTGCTGAGCCCATGCCGGGGTCGCTCCTGGGAACCCCAAACGGCCTTTGCCGGTGGGAGCAGCCACCACAGCCAGGCCTGAGCCTCTCCCTGCTCTTTCCCCCAAGATACGAGATCCCAGACATCCAGACAGCGGATGAGAAGCAGCTGGAGATCCTGCAGGACAAGGCCAACTTCCGAAACTTCAAGCCCAAACCTTTCAACATGCTGGAGTTTTACGACCGGGCTGGCCACGACATCAGGGAGATGCTGCTGTCCTGCTTCTTCCGTGGGGAGCAGTGCACCCCCGAAGACTTCAAAGTGGTGAGTGACCCGTGGGCCCTGCCCAGTGCCACCTTTCCCCCATGCAAGGAGGGTTTTTGCCCACCTGTAGCTGCTCCTGCCTCCTCCCAGCTCGGAAGGGAGCGTCAGCACCGTCACTGAGGGGATGCTGTTGGGGTTTGGAGGCCCAGGCTGTCCCCAGGAGCACGTGTGGCTCCGTACAGCTCCGTGGGCTGCTCCCACGTGGGCACAGCTCCCCGGGATCATTTGGGCTCTGCAAAGCAGGGTTGTGCCGGGCTGGAAGCTGCCATGGTGAGGAGGCTCCAGTGGAGAAGCAGGGAGAGCACGGATGGCAGAATCCCTTGGGAACACAGGTCCCAGTGGCTCCGTGCTGCGCCCTGCCATGGAGCTTGCTCTTGTGCTGTGGATCCAGCACACAATAAAGCCTTTATCCCTGCTCTGCCTGGCCCCATCCAGCTGGGGACAGAACAGTGCCGGCTATTCGGGGCTGCCTAATCAATTCGGCAGCCGCGGCCGCTGCTCCCGAGCAGCTCCAGCGTGGGGACTCCTTCGGGGTCCCCATCCTCGTCACCAGCCCAGGGGGGTCCCCCTCGTGTCCCACGCTGAGCATGGCCGGGTGTGTGCAGGGCCCAGGTCCCGGTGCAGTTCGGGTGATTTTAATCATCGGCATTAAATTCCTGTCATGGGCTCTTTGCACGAGCAGGTGTCTGTTGTCAGCCATGAGGCGTTTATTTGTTAAATGGAGGCACGTTGCACCCGGAGGGGGCTGGATCCCCTCCAGCAGGGCCAGCTCCATCCCATGCCTGGTTCTGATGTTGGCTCCTGCCAGGGCACGGTCGCGTTTTCTGCACTGAACCATCCTCAGGGACCCTCATCCCTGCTCCCTCCCTGCATCTCTTGGGTTCCAAATCCCTGTGTTCTGCATCCCCTTCAACCAGCAAAAGCCAAACAGGCTCGCAGCTGGTTTGTTATTCCTGCCTGGATTATTCCTTGCAAGCAGGTTGGGATGATTTAATGGATTTGATTAGAGGAAGCTGGCTCTCTGCTGCGTCTCTGTTGCTCCTTGGGGTCTGGCACGGGGAGGTCTGTGTGTGGTGGGGCTGGGATGGGCTCCTGGCACTCTCAGAAGCTTGTAGGGGATTGTCTCAGCAGCAAATTCCTGCTGCCTTGCTGCTCCCTGCACGGGCTGAGCTGGGCTCGGTGCTGCCCTGGGCCTGGTGGCTGATCTGGGGGTGCTGGGGACCACAACCAGGCTTGCACCATCTGCCCTGGTCCTGGCATTGCTCATCCCCCTCCATGTCCCCCCCCGAGCTGTGTGCAGGGTACAGGGACACCCCAGTGGAGCTGAGCAGGCTCAGACTCATCCCAAACTGCAGAGTGAACCCTTTAAAAAGACCAGGGGGGACAATTGGCCCACCCCAGCTCTGTCTTGGCTCCTCACAGCCCCTCCGGCACAGGGCAGTGTTTGGTGCCCAGCAGAGCTCCCCCTTCATCAGCCCAGGACAGGGACAAGGATGCACAGGGAGGTGCCTTGATCTCCTCCCCAAAATCCTGGCATGACCTCAAAGCCTGGAGAGGCAAGCACAGAGCTGAGGGGCAAGTCTTGAACCTGAGGGACATGGGGGAAGGTTTCCCCGTGCCCAGAGCCCCACACAGGGATGGGACAGACAGGGACACACACATTTCCCTTTGCAGGAGGGGCTCGCCCTCGCTGTCGCCCCGTTTTGGGGCCACGCTCCCTGGCACCCTCATTAGCAGCACAGATCGATGTTTCACTCTTCCTACTTCATTATTTATGAGCTGGAGCCCTCCCTCCCCTGCGGGAGCTCTCGGCCCCCCCTCGGCTCTGCTCCTTCCTCCCCTCACCGCGAGGTTCCCCCGGGGCCCCGCACACCCACGGGGACGGCGCCTCACCCAGCAAGGGAGGCTCCCATCTCTGGGCTCTGAATCCCGGGAAAAAGGAGAAATGCAGAGGATGAGCTTCCTCTCCACACCCCAGCATGGGAATTGCGGCTGCACAATCAGGGGAAGGTGCCCCGTGCTTGGGAAGCCCCTTTGGGGTGGTCGGTGCAGCCAGGGGGGCAGGAGTGGCTGTGCCCAGGGGTGGCACAATGTGAATTTGCGGCTTTTCCTTCTCACCCCATCCCTGTCCTGCTCTGGGGCACGGTGGCTGAGCCCAGAGCCCTGGGCATCGTGCATGGGACAGCCTGGATGAGCTGGAGAGGATTAAGACCTCTGGACCGTTTCCATGAGGCTCCAGGGCTGAGCTGGCACTGGGGAGAATTGAGTTTGACGTGGAGATCATGCCGCTGCCTTTTGCATTGGATTCTGCATCCTCTGCCCTGGAAACACCGGGTGCACAGAGCCAGAGCCAGGCAGGGAGCAGGAAGGGTCTGCAGCAGCCCCAGCAGACCCCAAGCACACTCCTCCTCTCCTCCTTCCTCCCATCTCCGGGGCAGAGCAGGAGCTCCTGCGATGGAGAACAGATCCTGTTCCCCACTGCTCCTGCTGGGCCTCCCCACCCTCCTTCTGACCCCTCTGCACCCTGCTGAACCCCACTAGACACCTCCAGATCCTGCTGCACCCTCAGACTCTGCTACACCCCAGTGTGTGCCCCTCTGCACCCCCAAAATCCTCTGCACCCCTGGGCTCCCTGCTCAGCCCACCTCACTCCAGCTGAGGGTGTTGGAGCTCTGCTCCTGCCACCCTGGGAACATGGTGTGGCTTCTTCCCTGGAAAAAAACCCTTGTGTGGGTCAAACCTGCCCTGCTGGTGGGCACTGGGGTGTGGGATCTCGGAGAGGTGGGCACAGCAGGGAATTGGGGTGTGGGATCTCAGAAGGGTGGGCACAGTAGGGCACTGGGCTGTCCTGCAGCCCCTGTGGGATCTCAGAAGGGTGGGCACAGTAGGGCACTGGGCTGTCCTGTAGCCCCTGTGGGATCTCAGAGGGCACTGGGCACACTAGGGCACTGCGGTGTGGGATCTCAGAGGGGTGGGCACAGTAGGGCACATTCAGGGCTGTCCTGCAGCCCCTATGGGATCTCAGAGGGGTGGGCACAGCAGGGCACGCTCAGGGGTGCCCTGCAGCCCCCATGGGATCTCAGAGGGTGGGCACAGTAGGGCACTGAGGTGTGGGATCTCGGAGGGGTGGGCACAGTAGGGCACATTCAGGGCTGTCCTGCAGCCCCTATGGGATCTCGGAGGGGTGGGCACAGCAGGGCACTGGGCTGTCCTGCAGCCCCTATGGGATCTCGGAGGGGTGGGCACAGCAGGGCACGTTCAGGGCTGTCCTGCAGCCCCTGTGGGATCTCAGAGGGGTGGGCACAGCAGGGCACGCTCAGGGGCGCTCAGCCGGGGGTGCTGCTGCTCCCCTGCTCCCCCCGGCTCTCAGCCCCGCGGGATCCAGGCCCCAGCCCCTTCCCCAAGCGCAGCCCCGGCCCCCCGTGGCCCCCCACGGCAGTCACAAGGCCGGAGCCCCGCGGCGAGCGGAGCTCCCCCGCCGTGCAGCGTTAGTGGATAATCACGGAGCCGGAGTGAGAAGCATCTCCAACACAGCTGGAGAGACCGGGCGCGGGAATTACTGATACCCAGACATTTCCTGGAGCTTTTGACAGTTAATAAACAAACCGCATGGGTCCATCTGGCTCTGGAAAAACAACTTGGGCGCCAGGCACGGCCACCGGCCCCAGACCTGCTTTGGGGCTGGTTCCCAGCAGCATCCCGAGCCCCAGCAGATCCCACCACGGTCCCCAGCGGAGCCGGTGCATTTACAAATTCTGTAAGACATTCGAGTGATTTATGCAAATCACTTTTTAAAGCGGCACACAGGCTCCTAAATTACTTATAAGCGTTGGAAACTGCTGGCACGGATCTGTGGTTTCTGGGCACTGATTCACCTCGGGCATCCCGGTGGTGTCCCCAGGGGCCCGGCCGAGCATCCTCACCTGGATCAGCGGCAATCTCCGCCCAAACCCTTCCCCACATCGGCCTCTCTCTGTGGCCGAGCAGCAGCAGGGTTTGACCCCCGAGGCTGCCCCGTTTTCCAGACGAACGGAGCAAAGCCAGCGGGACACGGGCGAGATAATCGGAGGTGACGGAGCAGAGGAGCCGCCGCGCACGGGACCGCCGCCGTTTGCTGGTGGTGACTCGGCTCTCCCGGGAAGTGCAGCGGGTTGGGAGTGCCCCAGCTCTGCTCGGCAGCCCGGAGATTTTCCCGTATCACTGTATTTTGCTCAAAGCAAATCATCCGGAAAGCAGCCGTGAGCTGTTTCACCCTCGGGCAGGGAGCGGAGACACTCAGGCGCTGCTCCTCAGCTGCCTCCTTGTCCCAGCTTCACCCAAGCATTCCCAGACCTGCTCAGGCAGAACAGGCGAGCTTTGGGCTGTGGTTTTGCTCACTCCACACTGGCACAAACGTGGATGGGAATCTCGTGGGAAGCTGCTCTTCACTCTCCCTCTGCAGCAGGACAGCGGCAGCACGGCCCCAGTGCCGTGGGACCAGCTCCAGTGAGCCCACCACCGCTGATCTTGGCCAAGATGGGGCAGAAGAGGATCAGGAACAAGGGGGATGAGAACACAGTGGCACCGTGAGAGGCCACCACGTGCTTCACCCCACAGCCACTTCATTAGAGCTGTGAACGGCACATCCAGCATCTCAGAGCTCTGGGAAACGGTGGGATTAGAGGAGAAGGACTTGTGGGATCAGGGTCAGGCTCATCTGGTGTCATTTAGTCCCTGGCTCTGCCCAGACCCAGCATCTCCCCCCGCACAGCAGCACCATGCACACCCAGAGGGGTCACACACCCCCAAAGCTCTGCACACACCCAGAGGGGTCACACACACAGAAAGCACCTTGCACATGTGGAGATGTCACACCCCAAAGCACTTTGCACACCCGGAGGTGTCATACACAGCTGGAGGCACCACGCACACCCAGAGGTGTCGTGCCAAGAGCTCAGAACATCTCAGCTTCACCTCTGGCCAATCCTCTTCCTCTTGCAATGCCTTTGCACACAAAGCCTCATTAACAAATGAATTATTAATGATTATTAATAAGCTGTAATGGCATTTGTGGCTGCTGGAGGAGATGAGGAGGCTTTCAAGTGGTATCCAGCCGCAATGGAGGTGAGGATTTCACAGCTGAGGACAGGGCACGTGTGTCCCCAGGGATGGAAGCACAGCCCTGGACAGCAGCAGCAGATGAGGGGTTCCAAGCTGTTCCTCTCAGCCTCCCTTTGCTGTTTTTCCCAGCCCCAGGCTGGGCAATAGCAAGGTGCTCTCTGAGGGTTCCAAAGGACCTGCCCAGAACCTCCTGGTGCCGTTTTCCCTCTCTCCCTGATATCAACTGGGGACAAGCCAGGCCGGAGGGGGCAGATCCCCTGAGCCTCTGGAGCCACAGATCTCCACAGAGAGACAGGAAATTAACTGTCTCATGGCCTTTTTGCCTCAGTTTAATGTCTCTGGCTGTTTAGAGCCACCTGTGTTTTATCGCCTGTGGAGCTTGGCCGGGGCTCCCGAGGCAACGCTGCAATTCCTGCTCCAGCCAGGGTTCAAGGAGCTCCTCACTGGCTCTTATTTATTTATACAGCTCTGACACTTGGATATTATAACCAATTATTTATTTTTGGAGGGTTTTTTTCGGTATGGAATGTTTGGTGTGTTTGTATCCAGGCTCTCAGCCTAAGGACGGAGCTGGGGCAGGGTGTTCCCACCCACTCTGCGATTTATCAGGGATTTTAAACCCCTGCTCTCCTGGCAGGGACAGGGAGACCCTTCCAGAGGCACCACATGCCAGGGCTGTGTGACTGCTCTACTTGGATTAGATTAGATTTGAAAAGCGTGATACGTGCGGAGCCGGAGCGAGCGAGCGCAGCAAGGAAACCAGACCGGAACACCGTGGGCTTTTCCCCCCTCCAATAAAACCGCCGGCTCGGATCTGCCTGCATGAACTGGCTGAGCGATTGTGAAGGATGTCGGAAAAAATCACAACCTGCTTACGGGAGATCCGCGATCGGCAGGAAACGCGGGAAGGCGTTGGCATCAGGGTCGGGAATAATCCCGGGAATTAGCGACACCTCGGCAGCATCTCCGCGTCCTGGCGCAGTCCTGGTGACCCCTGCACGGCACAGAGGGACACTGCCAGCGGGGAGATCACCGGGAAGCTCTCAGCGCTACAAACAGGTTCAATTATAGGAGCGTAAACAGATCTTGGGGAGGAGGATGCGGCGGCTGCGGAGCCGTCACGGCGGATCACAGCCAAGGCTCCAGGGACGCACTGGACTGCCCATGGAGCTGCAGGGGGTCCTGGCTGAGCCCCCCTAAACCCCAGGCCAGCGTGGCTGCAGGTGGCCTCAGTGCTCGGGGCAGCAGCGCCGGCACCCAGCAGGGCTGGCTGGGAAGAGCTTGCCCAGGAAAGCTTTGAAAGATTAATAGAGTTTAAATGGAAGCGTTTGGAGAGGAGATAAGGCTCATCTGATATGAAATCATATGGAACAACGGGATCCAGGGAGGCCCTGGCTCTATAATGAAGTCCACTTAGCACATTACTCACCATAATGTGCTTTTTATTAAAGTCCTGTGCTGCAGGTGCTGAGTCTGCAGCTGGGAACACGGGGCTGGAATGGCACAGGCACCTGGAGTACCGGACCCCGCCACCAGAAGCAGCCGGGGTGCGGCGTGGAAAAGGCACCTTCGGCTTCCCGTTTCCCATCCCGTTTGATCCAGGGATGCTCTGGCATCGCCGGGGCCCGCGGCTGGGGCTGGTGGGCCTGCAGGGACGGGGTGGAGAGGAGGCGGAGGTGGGGAATAATACAGAGGAAAAACTCCTTTTTAATCATCAATTTTTCTGCATTAGAATGTGACATGCTAATCCACTGTGAAGCGTCTAATCTGGGGGATAAAGGGCCGGATAACACAAGCTGCGCCCGGCTTGGCTGGCGGAGCGAGCCGAGGCAAGGTGGCAGCATCTGATAAGGGGTGCAGGATTAGTCCCGGCACAGATCCCGCCTGCCCGGGCAATCCCACCTTGCTTGGCTGCCTCTGCTCTGTCTCTCGCCAGGGTCAGGGAGGGATGTGCGGCCCTGGAGCTGTCCCAGAGCGGCTCATCCCGCCCAGAGCGGCAGTGGCAGCGCTGCCGGTGCCTCCACCACCATCTTGGCAGCTCTGCGAGCTGCTAAGCACATCCCTGGGCCAAGACACGTGGAAAACCTCATTTTTCTCCCTTTGGATTCGCACATCCAGGTGCGTGGTGGGAGCAGGACAACCCAGCCGTGGGGTCTCCGTCTGCCCCAAATGTCCACCCCCACGTGCTGCTTTGGCTGCCTCATCCCACCCCTCATCCCATCCCTTCCTGGCAGCCAGCTCCGACCTGCGGGCACCCCCAGGGATGACGTGGGCAGCTCAGCCCCGGCTCAGCCGGTCTTTGGCAGGGACGGGCAGTGCCCGTCACATAACCGAGCGGGTCCAGCTCCCGGGGCGCTTTCGGCGACATCCTCCCCGGGGCTCGGAGACCTGGGATAACAGAGCTTGCAATGTTGTTTTCTCCTCGCCTCCTCGGGGATTGGTTTATCTCTATGAATAACTCCATCCCGGCTTTGATCTCCTCTGCCATTAAAGCGTGACAGGCTGTGAAATGTGCTGTTGCTGCCGTCAAATCCCGCTCCCGCTTCCCCCCCGCCGCCTCCGTGCTCCCCCGCTCCGGGAAACCTCCTTTCCCAGGCCTTGAGGAGCCGCAGAGCAGCGAGCGGGGCCGAACCGCCCCGGGACAGCGGCCAAACACGGTGCTGGAGGCAGGAAAAACCCATCTCCTCCTCCTCCTCGCAGCCCACAGCTCTCCCTGGGGCGGCGAGCAGGGCACGGAGCATCCCCGGCCCCAGCGCCGGCTCGGGTGTGGCGGCATCACCCCAGCACCCGCCACGGGGGCTGATGTCACGGCTAATTATAGCATCCCCCGTCCCTCACCCCCGCCAAAGCTTTACCTGAGAGAGGGTAAAAATAACTCCCGGCGAGGGAGGAGCTGGAACGAGCCCAAGGACTCCTCCAGCATCTCCAAAACTCGCACAAACCAGGACGGCACCCCCCTGCCGCACTTTGTCCCCAATCTGGGGGTCAGGACGCGCTCCCCTTGGCTGGTGCCGCCGTGCTCCAGGCTGCGGCTGTCCCCGGTCACCTTCACCCGGCTCGGGTGTCAGCACTGGGACAGGTGGCGGTAACCGGAGCCGGGCCCTGCTGCTGCGATCCAGCCCCGGCGCACCCCGCGTGCTGTTTAAGCCGAGCGAAGCAGGTTAATGGCCCCAGTCGATGATGGAATGTTTTCATTACAGCATCTTTTTCTCTCTCTCTCTCTCCCTGCTGCAATCGCTCCCAAGAAGACACATTAAACCTCCCCGCGCCGAGGGAGCGGATCCGCCCCTGGGGCTGCCTGCTGGCCCCGGGCAGCACGGCTCACCTGTCCGAGCCCTGTGGGGCTAAACACCCCCCTCAACCTGCAATTCCTTAATTCTGTTTCCCTTCTCCTCTCGCCCTAACAGCCAAGGCACGGGAACCCAGTGCCAGAGCTGGGAGCAGCAGAAATCCCAGCCCAGCCCCGGACAGCTCCTCCCTGTCCTGAGCATCCCGAGCTGTGTGGGATCAGCCCAGTGTGTTCCCATTCTGCGCCCACAGAGCTGGACCAGCCCAGCTCTTCCAAACCCCTGCCAGGAGCAGCCCTGATGCTGTCACAGCCCTGTCCTGCGGCTGCAGCTCATCCCCACCACAGACACAGGGCACCTATGACCTGGCCCCCATATCCTGGTGGCTCCGAGCCACCCAATTCACCTTCCTGACTCTCTTTTCTAGGCAGAGTTTTCATCTCAAATTCTCTGGGATGCTCCCAAAAGGTGTAACCTTGATCTTGGCCTGATGAAATTTCATCCTGTGGCTCTGGCGCTCATCCCCAAGGTCATCCATTCTTTCTCCCAGGTCTCCAAGTGGCATCTGCCAGTGTTCCTCTTACACAAGGGCCCTATTGAAGGGAATACTGAGCTTGGGGAGCCCCAGAATGGGACGCCCCAGTGTCACATTGTGGATCATTGCCCCTGGCAGGGATCCCCAGCGCCTGTTCCACTGGCATCACCTGCCCAGGAATCTCTGATAACTCTGCTGGTATCAGATCAGATTTTTACAGAGTTCCTGACTGATTTGTCCTCCCAGTTTGTGGTGTCCATGTGTGCCGGGATGTGCTCAGGGACCAGGAACCCTGCAGGGTGCACAGGGAAGGAATCAGAGCAGCTGAACTGAGGGCTTGGGGTGAGCTTCTCCCAGCCAGGCACCGGCCCAAAGCTCCCATCCAGCCCCTGCACATCCAAGTGCTGCCGGATTTAGATTCTCCCCCGGTGCCGGGATGGGGCTGGAGATTGCTCTGTGGTCTCTGGATGCTTTTATCAAGTGCTGAGTACAGGAAAAGCAGCAAACCACGAGAAGGGGCTGCGCTGCTGCAGAGAGGAGACGCCCGTGCAGCTCCATCCCAGCTTCCTGCACCAGAGCTGCTCCCTGGGACCCTGAGCCCGGCTGGTTCAGCAGCACAAGGCCTGGAGCCATTCCTTGAAGGAAGAGGGGGCTCCCTGTGCCCCACTGGAATCCAAAACAGGAGGTGACGTGCCCAGCACTGACTGGGCTCTGCAGAAGGACTCGTTGCCTGGACAGCACCCAAATCCTGCCAAGACCAGCCCTGCTCAGAGGAGGACAGACCTCACAGCACCGGGAATGTTGGATTTGCCGGATTCTCACGTGCACACGCCGGTGCCCTGCGGCACAGGGGGATGAGCCTGCAGGGATGGGCACTGCCAGGGCAGGAGGAGCACCGTGGGAGCCTGAGGACACCACAGCATCCTTCCCTCCACCTGGACCACCACTGAACCAGGACAGTGTCACGGGCATTTTGGGAGAACCTCTGGCTCCAGCTGGCCTGGGGATGAGCGCAGAGAGCCTGGCATACGGCGGCTCTGGAGGCAGCCGGGGTCCCAGCAGGGAGGGCTGGGCCTGGCTGGAGCAGCCGCTGGGGCTGCCAGGGCCAGACCACGCCAGGATGGAGGGCACGGCGTGGGGGCACAGCGCTGGGTACCTGCCCACACGGTGTGCCCCCAGCCTGGCAGCCCCTGGGGGCTCCCGCGGCGCCTCTGGAGGCCGTGATGTCTCTGCTCCGTCCTGGCAGCCGGAGCCGGCCGGTCCCTGGGGGCCCGGGGAGCCCGCGGAACCGCCCCTCGCTCCTCCTCCCCTCCTGCTCCTGATATACCCTCCTGGCTCCGAGCATCCCGAGCATCCCTCTGCTCCTCTCCCTCACTCCCGCTCGCCTCACTCCTTTTCCTTTCTCCGTTTCTCTTCTCTGAACTTGCCCCTTCCCCCTCCCCTGATCTCCCCAGCCCCTCTCTGCTGAGGAACTGACTGAAGACCCCCAGGCTGGGGCAGGGCACGGGCCAGGACCCCCACAACAGAGCCAGGACCTCCACACCACAGTTGGGATCCCCAGGCTGGGCAATGCCTCTCCAGATATTCTGCACCATCTCCTTCTCCAGGGAGGAAGCACCAGAAGATGCTGCAGCCACTGAGAAGGAAGAAGATGAAGCAGACGAGTTTCTATATGGGCAGGAGGAGGAGGATGAAGAGGACGAGGAGGACACAGGGACAACCACGGACTTCGTGGCCTTTGCCAGCAGCTGCACCCTGCACGGGCTGAGCCACATCTTCGTGGAGGGCAGCCTGGGCGCCCGGCAGGCGCTGTGGGCGCTGGCCTTCCTCCTCTCCCTCTCCGTCTTCCTCTACCAGGTGGCCGACCGCATCGCCTACTACCTGGAGTACCACCACGTCACGCTGCTCAGCGAGGAGGAGAGCCCCGAGATGACCTTCCCCGCCGTCACCTTCTGCAACATCAACCGTGTGCGGCTCTCGCAGCTCAGCCACGAGGACCTGCTCTACCTGGCCCCTCTGGTGGACTACGAGCCCGGCATGGAGCTGGGCTTCACCCCTGCCCAGCCGGGCCCCTGGGAGGAGGACGAGCCCCTAAATTTGTACGGGTTTTTTAACCGCACTTGCCACCAGCTGGAGGACATGCTGCTGAGCTGCAGCTACCGCGGCCAGCGCTGCGGCCCCGGGGACTTTGCGCCGGTGAGTAGCCCCAGGGTGGCCCGGCACGGGGAGCAGCTCCGGAGCTGGTCGGTGTTGGATGTTGGATCAGGCACGGCAGGTGATGCTGCTCTTGCAGGATGATATTTCAGCTCCATCTGCCAGAGCTGGGGATGGCACCGGCGGTGGAGCTGCTCTGGTGGGACATGGAGCGTGTCCCCGGGGCTGTGCTCGCTGAGGGGGTGCCTGGCACCTCCATCCTGGTGCCATCAGGGCTTGTGGGGCACCGTGTGGTGTGAGCCCACTGCCCTCACATGCCCCTTGCCCAGGCTGGCAGCAGCTCCATGGTTTTGGGGCCATGCTGGCTGCTGGAGGCGAGAGCTGGAATGGCCGAGGAGGGATGGGGGGGTCCAGGATCCCGTCCAGCCCTGTCCTCTGCAGGGATGGAGGAGGGCTTGGAGGAGGTGCCAGTGCAGGCATCAGGCTGAGTGCCACCACCTTGGGGAGCCACAGCTGCCACAGGCTCTCTGGGGCTGTAAATCTGCAGTGTCTCCTCTGAGTCCATCCCTGTGGGAGCATCTCCTCCTTCACCAGGGCCAGGATGGGCAGTTCCAGCACTGAGAGATCCAGTGGGTCAGAAGCCTGGGTCGGACCATGCCCAGGCTGGGATGGCTGAGTTTTGGGGCTGGGGACGCTCTCCTGGCTCCGTGCTGTGGCTGCACACAGAGGGGCCTCAGCCTCAGCCCTGTGTCCTCTCCTGCAGGTCTTCACCCGCTATGGGAAGTGCTACACCTTCAATGCGGGGCAGGACGGGAAGCCCCGGCTCATCACCATGAAGGGGGGCACTGGAAATGGCCTGGAGATCATGCTGGACATCCAGCAGGACGAGTACCTGCCAGTGTGGGGGGAAACAGGTAACCCACTGCCCCAGTGGGCCCACTCAGCCACCAGCAGCTCCTGGGGTGCTGCCCAGCCCCTTCCCACCTCCCCAGACCACAGATCCACATCCCTGAGGCTCCCTTCTCTTCCCTCCTTCCATTTCTCATCACTTCTGCTCTTTTCTTTCCCTTTTCCTCCTTGTCTTTGCTCTTTGCCATGGCAACTCCCCATCGTTTAGACACGCAGCCATCACTTGTTTATAAATAGAGTCAAATACTTTCCCTGCCACACTCCTGGGTGTGGAGCAGGGGGGTCGGGGTGGAGGGGGCAAGGACATGGTGCAGCAAACAGATGGACAGATGGATGGACATGTGGATGAATGACTTGGCCCGGGGGAAGCATGGGAGGCAGGAGTTGTGGTCTCTGTCCCAGCAGGCTCGGCACAGCCCCTCGGAGCAGGGACAGTGCTGTGCTCACCCCACTTCTCTCTGCCACAGATGAGACCTCATTCGAAGCCGGGATCAAGGTGCAGATCCACAGCCAGGACGAGCCCCCTCTGATCGACCAGCTGGGCTTCGGGGTGGCTCCCGGCTTCCAGACCTTTGTGTCCTGCCAGGAGCAGCGGGTAGGAACTGGGCAGGTGTGGGATGTCCCCTCCCACCCCGCGCTGTGGGAGCAGAGCCTCCTCGCTGTGCCCCTGTCCCCACGCTGGATGGACGGGAGGATCCCGTCCTGGGGACCACTGCCATGAGGGTCTGTCCCTGAACTGCAGGGGGTTCTTCCTCACTGCTGGCTTCTCTCCCCTTCCAGCTCATCTACCTGCCACCTCCCTGGGGCGACTGCAAGGCCGTGGCGGGCGACTCGGAGTTCTACGACACCTACAGCATCACGGCGTGCCGCATCGACTGCGAGACCCGCTACCTGGTGGAGAACTGCAACTGCCGCATGGTGCACATGCCAGGTGAGCCCCGTGCCCGGCCAGGCCCGGCCCTGCCCTCCGCTGTGCTCGCACCTGGAACACCTGCTCTGTGTCTCCCCAGGCGATGCCCCTTACTGCACCCCGGAGCAGTACAAGGAGTGCGCGGATCCGGCCTTAGGTGAGGCTGCCCGGCCCTGGGGGTGGGACGGAGCTGCGCCCTTGGGTTCCTCCATCTCGCCATCGCCCTCTCTCCCTGCACAGATTTCCTGGTGGAGAAGGACAACGAGTACTGCATCTGTGAGATGCCCTGCAACATGACGCGCTACGGCAAAGAGCTCTCCATGGTCAAGATCCCCAGCAAGGCCTCGGCCAAGTACCTGGCCAAGAAGTACAACAAGTCGGAGCAGTACATTGGGTAAGGCACCATGGCCACGGTGGTGGGGCAGGGTCTGGTCCCTCCATCCCAAACCTCAGCCTGACGCCCCTCCTGTCCTGCACAGGGAGAACATCCTGGTGCTGGATATCTTCTTTGAAGCCCTCAACTACGAGACGATCGAGCAGAAGAAGGCGTACGAGGTGGCGGGTTTGCTGGGTGAGTGTTGGTGGCTCTGGGGAGCCCTGTGACAGCAGGGCCCAGCCCAGCCAGAGTTCCCCAGCAAGGTGGCCTTGTGCTGGCCCTGTCACCATGGCCTGTTCCCAAGGCACTGGGATGTGCTGAGAGCACAGATGTGGAGCAGGGCACCCCAGGCACCAGTCACAGTGGTGACAAGTTCTGCCCCTTTCTCTGCTCCCTCTGCCCCCCACTCTGGACTCAGGCCACCCTGATGGTTTCCCTCTCCTCTGCAGGTGACATTGGAGGGCAGATGGGGCTGTTCATTGGGGCCAGCATCCTCACAGTGCTGGAGCTGTTTGACTACGCCTATGAGGTGAGCGTCTCCTCCGTCCCAAGGCTGTGCTCGTGTGGGATGAGGGGAATGGCCACCCCTGAGCCCCACGGGGCTGACATGTGGCTCTGGCAGGTGATAAAGCACCGGCTGTGCCGGCGGGGCAAGTGCCGCAAGAACCACAAGAGGAACAACACAGACAAGGGCGTCGCGCTGAGCATGGATGACGTGAAGCGCCACGTGAGTACGGGGCACAGCACGGTCCCCTCTGCCTGTCCCTGTCTGCTTGTCCCCTCTGCCCATCCCTTCCTGCCTGTCCCCTCTGCCTGTCCCCTTCCTGCTTGTCCCCTCCTGCTTGTCCCTTCCTGCTTGTCCCCTTTGCCTGTCACCTCCTGCCTATCCCCTCCTGCCTGTCCCCTCTGCCTGTCCTCTCTGCCTGTCCCTTCCTGCCTGTCCCCTCTGCCTGTCCCCATCTGCTTGTCCCCTCTGCCTGTCCCCTCCTGCCTGTCACCTCCTGCCTGTCCCCTCCTGCAGCTCAGGGGTGGGGAGTCACCGTTTTGGGGAGCCCCTGGGAAAGGAGCAGAGGGCCCAGGCAGAGATGCCGTGGGGGGATGGCACTGGGTCTCTGCAAGGACCTGGATGAAAGCAGCAGCCCCAAAATCCCCTTTATCCTGCAGAATCCCTGCGAAAGCATACGGGGGCACCCAGCAGGCATGACGTACGCAGCCAACATCCTACCTCACCACCCGGCCCGGGGCACCTTTGAGGACTTCACCTGCTAACCGACGTCTGGATGTACAACCTGAGCTACCAAAGCCCTGCGAGAGCTGCCCTTCTCCCCGCCAGCGCCAGCGGAGAGACACATCTAGGGGCCCTTTGCTCCTCGGCACGGTGGGACACGGACAAGAGCGACGGCCTCGGATTTCGGGGCGGGCAGTGGGGTCGGGCGACGCCGGACCCTGGCGCAGCTGCTCTGCGCCTGCCCTGCTCCTTCAGAGACTCCAGGATGCTCCAGCCCGGCCGTCCCGCGGAGCGGGAGCGACACGCACAGTGGGCCAGGGCACGGGCCTGCCCCGGCTCCCCCTTGGCTCCCCTCGGCCTTTTTAACTAAAACCCAGAAGCCAAGAAGAAGCAGCCGTCCGGCCGCAGTCTCCATCCACAGCCCTGTCCGTCTGTCCTCCGTCGTCTCCATGCTCATCCTACTCCAACGCCTTGGCCGCGCCTGCTGGGCCCCCTGTGCCTGCTGGGGGGCTCACTGGGGAGCCCCTGGCGTGCCTGGCACAGGGCAGCAGCCCGGGAATCCCTGGAGAGCCCCTCTGTCCCCCGGCACCTCAGCCCGGGCGCTCCTGGCACGAAGACGCGGCACCTCCACCTGTCCAGAACGTCTTCCTTGGCCCTGCCCTGGGATCAGCCCCGGGATCAGCCCCAGGATCAGCTCCAGGAGCACCGGAGGGGGCTCAGCTGGGAGGTGCCACCTGGGCTCTGGGGACACCGGGCACTGTCCCTCCCTGCCCGCTCCTCCTGGCCTCTGGGCAGCCTGGCCAGCTCCAGCACTGCCCCATGGTCCCTCCCGTCCGCAGGGAACCCTGTGGCCCCAAACCCAGCCATCCTCGGGGAGAAGGGCACAAGGAAACTCCTGGTCCCACTTGTCCCCAGCTGGGGACACCCCCTTGGCACCACCGTGGCTGGGCAGGCACCGGAGCCCCAACTCCCCAGGGTTCAGAGGGGGCTCTGGGGCTCCAGCCCCGCTGAGCCCCAAAAGCTGCTGCCCTGGGGGGTTTGGGGTGTCTGTGGGTTCCCAGAACCTCTGCTGCCCCTCCCTGGCACAGCCCTGTCCTGGCTGGGGTCTGTGGCCACCTGTCAGAGCCCACCAGTCCCTCTGAGGTCCCCATCTGGCCCCCCAACCCGTCTCCCAGCCCCCAGGCCAGAGCCCTCCCCGGGCCCAAGTGCTACTTATCTTTAAGAGCTTTTGCAATAAGTCTTTTTAGTAATTTTTTTTTTCTAAACTGCAGTTTTGTTTTTTATTCTTGTCATTTTTATTTTTATTATTTGCTTCCTGACCAAAATTAGGAACTGGGGGTTAGTCCTTTGTATCCAGCGATCACCCAAAGACGACGGGTCGGCCACATCCATAAATTTTCTTATGGATTTCTCCTAATGTTTCATCACGTTTCATTTATTTATTTTCTTTCTTTCTCTTTCCCATTCAAGCTTTTAAAGATGGGGCTGGGATTTGACCTTGAGGCTCACCTGTTGAAGAAAACGCTTTTTTGTTATGTCATCGGCATTTTATATTTCTTATATATAATATATATGACTATATATATATGTGTACATATATATATATATCTATATGCATCATGCCAGTGTAGATACCCATCCAGTAGCATTTAGGCCTTGTTCTTGTGCCATTTTTTTTTTCTGTTACTGATCTCTGAATGCCTTCAAGTGTATAAAGTGTGGAATTCTCTCCGGTATCTGTACTATGTACACACATTTTCATAGGAAGCACAATAAGATGACAGATGCATTGTACATCAATACCTGCTACTCTTAACAACGATGATATAAAGAATGATATAAATGATATAACTCCCCCACGCTGAGCCTTTCTCTCTTGCTGAGCTGCTGGAAATGCTCCCCTGAGGAGGCAGGTGGGGATGGCCTTGTCCCGGGATGGAGCAGAAAGGGAAGGGGGGGAAAAACAGGGAAAGGGAAGGGGAGGAAAAAGCTTTGGGCCAGATTTCCAGAGCAGGGTGTGCCCTGTGTCAGAGGCTGAGCTGAGCCTCCCTTTCCTGGTGCCTCATCCAGCTCCAGCCTCGCTGATTTCCCAAGGAATTCCTCCCAAGGGACACAGGGCTGGAGGAGGGAGTGATTCCTGCTCCCCAGCAGGGAAAGGAGAATTTACACTCACAGAGCTCTTAATCCCTGACAGCTGCAGCACCTCCGTGGTTTGGGACCCACCTGAGGCCCAACAGGAGTCACCAGGTGGAATTTCACCCTGGGAGCACAACCCAAATGTAACGCACACCTTTTGTCCTAAAAATTTCCGGCTACAAAGAGCAATAGTAACAACAGAGCAGATCCAGCAGTGGGCATCCAAAAAAAGCCCTCAGGACTCCATGGAGACGGAATAATAGGGATGGGAGTGGGCAGGGAAGGCTGAAATGCCAACGCACACCCACACCATCCTCCCCCCCGGTCCCTTGGCTCCGACCTGTCCCCTGGCTCCTGGAAATGGCAGAAATGCAGTTCTGCATCTCAACGAGAGCGCTCTCACTCTTCTCTTGGCTCTTCCCGGCCGGAGCTGGAGCTGCAAAGGCCAGGGGGTGGGATTGGAAGGAGAAGGGGGCCAGGAGGGCGTTAATGAACGCGGGTAATTAATCACAGCCCAGCCGTGCCCGCAGCACCCCCGGCTCCGGGAGGGAGCTGTAATCCCCGCGGGAGCTGCAGGCTGTGCTGCGAGCAGGTCACCCCGTCCATCTGTCACTGCTCAGGGCTCCAGAGGGCTCAGGGGAGGTGTCAGAGCCCCGGGAGATTCCCCTGGAACGCAGCAGGTACCGCCGGGATGGGCAGCAAACGCTGCTCCTTGCAGGTACAAATCTCCAACGTGTCCATCAGAGCATCGTGGGACAGCAGGATGGGGATGGGAACATCAATCAGCCTGCTGGGATGCAGGGCTTCAGGCTGTTTGGGGTCTGGGGACCTGCAGTCTGCTCAGGATCTGAAGCTGTTTGGGATCCTCACCCTGATCGGGATCCAGGGAATCTCAGTTTATTTGAGATCTGGGGACCTGCAGCCCATTCAGATCCACGGAGCCTCAGCCCATGGAGACTCCCAGCCCACTCAGGCTCTGTGGAGATCCCGAGATTCCGCCACCTCCCCTCGTGGGCCAGAATTCCCATTCTCCCCTCGCTGGCTGCCAGGGTAACAGGAGCTGAGGGACAATGCCACGGCCCCGGTGCTGCTGTCCTGCTGTCCTGCAGCCAGAGCCAGCCTGGCTGGGCACCAAAGTTTCCATGGAGCCACCGACAGGTGCAGGGGAGGCCTTTCCAAAGCTGTTCCACCAAACCCTCGGGGCAAGAGAAAGGAGGAAAGGCACAATGAGGTCACTCCGAGCCTCTCCAGGCTGAACCATCCCAGTTCTGCCAGCCTTTCCTCTCAGCAGAGCTGCTCCATCCCTTGGATCATCCTGGTGCCTCCTCCTGACTCGCTCCACGTCCTCCCTGTGCTGGGACCCCCAGGCTGCAGGCAGCGCTCATCAGATGATCATCATTAATTTTTTAATTAATACTTGTGGTGTGACTGCGCACTTGGCTTTTTCCATGGATTAATGCTGACTGGGTTTGTGTCCCTTTTCTCTCTGAGCACAGGAAACTGCTTCAGGGAGAAGGAACTTAATGTTAATACTTGCAGAAAGTGGCCTTTAACTCCAACCTCCTGCTCTGGAGGAACCCCAGGGGAGACAGGAATCCTTTTCCTCTGCCCGAACCTGCATAAACTAGGCCCATTCGTGGCCATTTGTTTTCCCCATAAATTCCATCCCAAGATTCCAGAATCCCTGAGGCTGGAAAAGATCACGAAGTCCAAACTGTGAGCGATCCCCATCAGAGCACCATGAGTACCACGTCCAGCTGTTCCTTGGACACCTCCAGGGATGGCGACTCCACCACCCCCCAGGGCAGCCCCTCAAACCCTTTCCATGGAGAAATTCCTCCTGAACGAGGAGGGCAGCTCAGGCGAGGGGTGTCACTGCCCCCCCTGCACATCAGAGCCCTCCATCCCTGCGAAAGGCGCATCCAACATCCACTTCTCTCTGAGCACATCCCGGAGCAAGGGAGGCTCCAGCACCAGGGAGCAGGGGCTGTAATCACGGCCGAGAAGAGGGGACTGATACCTCCCAACCCCTCCCAGCGTTTGGGACCATCCAGCACCCCAATCCCGCCCCTCAATATCCCCGATCCCCCTCCCGCACCCCCCAATCCCCCATCCCCGCCGCTCGTTCCTCCCCTCCGCCAGGGGGCGCTGCGGGCGGCGGGCGCGGGCGGCTCCTCCCCGGCGCTCCGCGCGCCCTGCGCGGCCGTTTCCGGTTCCGCTCCCTTTGTGCGAGACAAGATGGCGGCGCGGGCCGGGTTCCAGTCGGGGCCTGCGAGCGGCGGCGGCGCCGGGGCCGCGCCCGGGGCCGCGCTGGGCCCGGGAGCGCCGGGCGGGGCGGTGCGCATGGGCCCGGCGCCGGGGCAGGGCCTGTACCGCTCGCCACTGCCCGGAGCCGCCTACCCGGTGAGGCGGGGCGGCGCGGGGCGGGGCGCGGGGCCGGGCTCGGCGGGCGCTGACCGGCTCTGTTCTCTCCGCAGCGCCCCGGGATGCTGCCGGGCGGCCGCCTGGCGCCGCAGGGCCCGGCCATGGGTCCTCCCGGGTACGGCGGGAGCCCAGCCGTGCGGCCCGCGCTGGCGCAGGCCGGGCTGGACCAGGCTCGCAAGCGGCCGGCGCCGCAGCAGCTTCAGCAGGTGCAGCCGCAGGCGGTGCCCAACCGCAACCACAAGTAAGGAACGGGGGCACGGGGAGAGGGCACATCCCGGGGTAACGGGGACATTCCGGACAATGGGAGCATCTCGGGGCGGCAGCAACATCGCCTGGTTTGTCGTTGGGATCGGGAGGAATTTTTTCATGGTAATTGCCAGGCTTTGGAAGGGGCTGCCCAGGAGGGTGGTGGAGTTCCCATCCCTGGAGGTTTTCAAGGAATGATGGATGTGGCACTGAGTGCTCTGGGTTGGTGACAGGGTGGGGATTGGCACAGGTTGGAGTCAAGGGTCTGGAAGGGCTTTTCCAACCTCAAGGATTCTGGAGTTCTCAGCCATCCTGCAGCATTTAGGGGCTCAAGGGTCCTGTCAGGTCCTTGTGCTTCCCCTGGCACTGGAGGACAACACTGGACAGGGCTGAGTTTATGTCACGTGCCTGCATCCTGGTGTGATGCCCTATTGAGAATGAAATTCATGCTGGATTAAAATGCTGTTCCTGGAAAAGCCAACCCAAGGTTGATTGAGGCAGGAGGGTCACTTGGTGTGGGTGTTGTGTCAGGTCCTCCTTCCCAAGGGATGAAACCCCTTTCCAACAGCTGTAATTCCCTTTGTGAGTGCTCAGAGGGGTGGGGAGCATTGAGATAACCAGTTAGCCACACTGAGCAGGGCCCAGCTAACTGGGGAGCTGCAGGTTTGTGATTTTTTGTACCCAGAGCTGTTCCCATTTTCACACCTCCTTTGCCTCTTGCCCCTGTCAGTGCCAAGAAGAAGAAGATGGCAGATAAAATCCTCCCACAGCGGGTGAGTGGGACACAGGGAGGGGCTCGGGGGGAGGTGAGGCAGCCTGGGGAGCTGATGGGCATTTCCATCCTTGCCTGGCCACAGATCCGTGAGCTCGTGCCCGAGTCCCAGGCCTACATGGACCTGCTGGCCTTCGAGAGGAAGCTGGACCAGACCATCATGAGGAAGCGCCTGGATATCCAGGAGGCTCTGAAACGCCCCATCAAGGTAGGGGGGTCCATGGATTGTATCCAGGCTCTGCAGGCTCCTGAGTTCAGGCAGCAGGTGGGCACTGAAGGGCTGTGTGCTGTGAGTGTGGCAAATCCCAAGGACTGGGACCAGCAGCTCCTCTGTCCTCGCTGTGTGCTCCAGGAGAGGGGAATGCGAGGCAGCTGAGAGCATTGAGCTCAGTTTTAGCAAAGCCTGTGCAGCACAGTTGGCCCTGTGCAGGAGAATTAACTGATTGTTAATTAGCTGGTGGTTTTCCTCCTAGCAAAAGCGAAAGCTGCGTATTTTTATCTCCAACACCTTCAACCCCGCCAAGTCGGACGCGGAGGACGGCGAAGGAACCGTCGCCTCCTGGGAGCTCCGGGTGGAAGGACGGCTGTTGGAGGATGTAAGTGGGAAATACCCAACCTCAGAGGGGACTGTGGGTCTGGAGTTGGCAGTAAAACCAGTTTCCTAGTGTCTGAGAGCACAGCTGGGGCTTGATATCCTCCTTCATCTCTGTTTTCCAAGGAGTCTGATGGTGACGAGACCGAGAGCCCAGCTTGCAGACCGATGGGTGTCCCCATGGCAGGACATGAGTTGTCCAAAGTTCTTAGAGTTGTGAGAATCACTGGTGAGAGCAGCTCAGTGGCACTTGTGTCCCCGGCTCTGAGAACCAGGGCACTGGCATTGTACGTAACTGCTGAGGGGTTTAACTCCTGCGAGCTCATCTTTAACTCCAGTCTTTCCTTTTCTCACTTGGAAACTCGATTTTTGAGCACACGTTGGTGAATTCAGGTGGTCAGAACTTACAGGAGCTGTCGTGCACGGTGGCTGTGCTTGAGTGCTGAGACTTGCTGCCCTAACCCTCTTCCTCCCTGTGTTGCTTGCAGTCTGCTCTGTCCAAATATGATGCCACCAAGCAGAAAAGGAAATTTTCGTCCTTCTTTAAATCTCTGGTCATTGAACTTGATAAAGACCTGTATGGCCCTGACAATCACCTAGTAGAGGTGAGCTGCTTTTTGCTGTGTTTCCTCTAAAAGTGGGTTGGTGTTTCAGCAGGTGGGGTTTGTGTGTCATTTACAACTTGGGAGGTGGGAATCCTTGAGCCTCCTGGGAGCCAGGAGCTCTTGAATTCTCACTTTGGCTTTTCCTCTCACTTGCTGAAGGTCAGAACAAATGTATTGACTCTTGTTTAAACTCTAAGTAGGAAGAACTGGAGATTTCTCTGTCTGGGTGGGATTTACTGGCAAAGCTTTTGGGTGCCCAGCAGCAGGAGCAGGGGGAATCATGTCTGGGGGGTTTCTGAATTCCCTCTCATGTTCCAGTGGCACAGGACTGCTACGACTCAGGAGACAGACGGCTTCCAGGTGAAGAGGCCGGGGGATGTGAACGTGCGCTGCACTGTCCTGCTGATGCTGGATTACCAGGTAGCACAGTAGGGAAAAATTCCTCCCTCTGGGGGTGGTGAGGCCCTGGCACAACTGCCAGGGAAGCTGTGGCTGCCCCTGGATCCCTGAAAGTGCCCAAGGCCAGGTTGGACAGGGCTTGGAGCAACCTGGGATAGCGGAAGGTGCCCCTGGCCATGGCGTGGGATGGAATGAGATTTCTTTAAGGTCCTTCCCAACCCAAACCCTTCCATGATTCCATGCTGGGAGCAGCAGTGCTGGGCATGCAGCATTACCGGTGTCTGGGCTGCCTCACCTCTCGGTGCTCTTTGTTCAGCCTCCCCAGTTCAAGCTGGACCCGCGCCTGGCTCGGCTGCTGGGCATCCACACGCAGACCCGGCCCGTGATCATCCAGGCCCTGTGGCAGTACATCAAGACCCACAAGCTGCAGGACCCCCACGAGCGGGAGTTTGTCATCTGTGACAAGTACCTGCAGCAGGTGAGCAGTGGCAGGGCTGGAGCAGCAGCAGCTGGAGCAGTTCCCAGCGTGGGCTGCCCCCACGGGGGTGGCTGCAGCGAGCCCCTGCTCCTCCCCCAGCCCTGTCTCTGTCACAGATTTTTGAGTCGCAGCGGATGAAGTTCTCGGAGATCCCACAAAGGCTTCATGCATTGCTGATGCCCCCCGAGCCCATCATCATCAATCATGTGATCAGGTGAGGCTGCTCCACGGCAGTTCCTGTTTCCAGGGAGGAGTGGAAGGAGTGGGAGGGAGGGATGGATGAGGCTGCCTGGGAAGACAATGTGCTGTGTCCTGATTTTCAGCAGCAGTTCCCATGTTGCCTGTCACTGTTCCTTTGTACAAGAGCAGCCGCCTCTCTCATTACCACCTCCCTCTTCCAAAGGCACTCCCACATCCCTGCTGTCCTTTGCTGTGCATAGAAACCTTCATGGAGCAATCATTCTTTTCTTTTGCTGCATAGCCATCCGTGGGCTTTAGCAGCTTTTGGGTCTGAGGCTGACAGTGGTATGGCTTGTGCCTGTGCCTGCCTGCAGTCTGTTTGCTGCAGCATCCCAGAGGAGCTGCACTTGCTGCTTCCTTGAACTGGTCCCAGACTTTGCCTTCTTTCTGGAGCTGCTCCCTGATTGTGGCTTCTTGTGGATGTCCCCAGTGTTGACCCAAATGACCAGAAGAAAACAGCCTGCTATGACATTGACGTGGAGGTGGACGATACCCTGAAAACTCAGATGAATTCCTTTCTGCTCTCCACTGCCAGTCAACAGGAAATTGCTGCTCTGGATAACAAGGTAGGAAAAGCTCCTTCAGGTCTGCTCTCCTTGTTGCTGGGCAGGGATGTGTCTCTGGACACAGGATAGGAGTGCTCTGTTGTTTGGAAGCTGCAGTGGGATGAGCCGTGTTTACAAACATGGTTGTACCTGGAAATGTAATTTTTAAAGCAACCAGTCTATGGGAAAATTGGTAATATTTAGAGAGCAGGAAACTGGGAGCTGAACATCCTGGTAAGTATAAGTTAACTAGAGAGTGTAAGAATTTGCCTTTGTGTGTTGGATGCCTTGATGTTTCTGACTTCTCCCCTGTTCAGTAGTTCCATTCTGTGTTTGTCTCCTTCAGATCCATGAAACAATTGAGACCATCAACCAGCTGAAGACACAGCGCGAGTTCATGCTGAGCTTTGCCCGAGATCCTCAGGGCTTCATCAACGACTGGCTCCAGTCCCAGTGCCGGGATTTGAAGGTAGAAGCTTTGTCTTGTGTGGAAGGTGGTCCAGTTCACACGCTTCCCTCATTAGAATGAGCTCCCACAGAGAGAAGGAGGCAATTTCCTCCTCGGAAAGCGAGGCTGGGATTTGAGTTGAGTGTAAGAAGCTGACCTGAGTGCACTGAGATGTGTGTGAGGAAAGGGAAGGGGGTGGGTTTGCTCAGCACAGCCAGAGCTTTTGCACTCACTGAGCTGTTGTGCCTTTGTGCTGCCAGACAATGACTGATGTCGTTGGGAATCCCGAGGAGGAGCGCAGAGCCGAGTTCTACTTCCAGCCGTGGGCGCAGGAAGCCGTGTGCCGATACTTCTACTCCAAGGTGAGCGTCCCCAGGCTGGGGTCCCTCTCTGTGCTGGCACTCCGTGGGGCACACAGTGCTGGGGGAAGGTGGTGGTTGCATCTTGGTCCCGGTTTGAGCTCACCCTTTCCCAGCTGGCTGCTGTGTGTTAACTTGGTGCTGCACCACCCGAGGGTGTTAATGCTGCAACTCTGCTCCTCTTGCAGGTGCAGCAGAGACGGCAGGAACTGGAGCAGGCCCTGGGCATCCGGAACACATAGGCTGCTCTGCTCCTCCCCAGGCAGAAGCATCACAGCTGTTTGTGGAGACAGAGCTGCAGAGCTCTCTGTTCCAGCTCACCGAACCCCACTCTGACAGCGAGGCCCACGCTATTCGTCCTGGCATTGTCCCTGCAGGGACAAGTCCAGGACACCTGGGGCAAGCAGACAGGCTCCAATGAGCACACATTTCTACCTGGTTTTCTTCCTGACTGTTGCCTTGTCAGTCCCAAGGCTTCCACGAGCGTCCCCGTGACTCTGCACTGCCCGTAGTGTCCCCGGTAGCCAGAGTGACTCAGAGCCTTCTCTCAGCCCATTCCTCCCCAACCAGCATCTGGTTGGGCACTCAGAGCTGGCTCTGAAGCCTGGCTCTGCTCTAAGGTGTGGCTGGGCTCTTCCCTGCCACGTTTTACAGCCCGTGCCAGGCGCTGTCGTGGGCAGGATGCCATGAGCTGACATACCTCCCTGCCCTCACCCCCTCCTCAGAGGGTGCTGCTGCACTGGGCTGCCTCATAGGTCACTCTCCTCCTTGAGGAAGTTACTGAACTGTATAGAGAATTGCTTCTTCCCTTCTCCCTTCTCCCTGCCCCATTCCCTGCGTGTTCCCTGATGGACTGTCCTGGGCTGGGATCACAGGGAGACAGACAAGGCCTTGGCTTCCTGCAGGGATGTGGAAGCCTTGGAGTGATGCAGAGCTCTGCACTTCAAACACCTACCAGTGGCTTCCAGCAAACCACGTGGCTGCTTGTGTTCCCTGGAGCAGGGAGAGGAGATGGAGCAGCTGCCTGGAATTCTGCAGGGACAGTGTTGTAGGCTCATTCCTTCAGGACAGTTGTCCTGTGCCACTTGCTGTGGGGACCAGAGGCTCCTTCGTGTGGGTCCAAGGGTCTAAGGACGGGACAGTCCTTGGAAATGGACATTTTTCCAAGCATATGTGAGTTAGCAGGTGTTTCCATGCTGAAGCTCCTGTGGTTTTTAGTCAAGTTTTAGGCTGTGGGGCTGCCATAGGGCCCAGCATGGTTCAGGAATGTACAAATAGATTTTCTCCACTGTGAGGAGTAGCAGCCCCGATGCCTCCTCTTGGAATGAGGTGCTGGTGGTCAGGCTTAGGAGAATGAAATAGCTCCTCTTCACTCCAATCCCAGTGTTTGTGCTCGGGGCTATAATGCAAATGGACTCAAAGCTGGTCTGACTCTTGGAATAGCTGCAGGATCATGTTACTGATGAGCACTCACCCAGTTCCGTGTGGCTGGGGAGGCTGCTGTGAGTTGGAGCACCTGGGTGGCCCTACTACTCCTTGTGTCTGTGTTACTACATGTCTGTGAGTAATAGACTCTCGACTTCCCCTCTCCTTTGCCCTTCTGAAATGCTCCTCCGTGGTACTGGGGTGAAGGTCTTGGTGCTGGAGAAGCAGCCCCTGACTCCTCAGGGTACTCCCACAGGAGGGATGCTGAGTCCTACATAGGCAAACGTAGCTGTTGCAGAGTAACTGCTTTTCTTAACTGAGTATTACGGTTTTTTCCATGGACCAAATTTTTTTTTTTTTTTGTACTGTATCCTTGTAGACGTCACCCAGTTTTAATAAAAGACTCCTGTGAAGGAAGCTGTCCTCCTCCTTCCGTGCTGACAGCTTACACTCTCCCAGCTGCCATGGGGGATGAGCCTGGTGACTCCCAGGGATGGGACACCATTATCTCTGCTTTCTTCTTCTCCTCAAAGCCAGCGGGGTTAAGTGACGGGAGAGAAAATGTTCTTCATATTTTGGCCTTTTATAGCGAGCCCTTCATGGAGGGATCTCCCAGCTTGCAGACTCTGCTAAGCCTTTGCAAAGTGCTTTTGTGGTAAACAAAGTAACTTGAGCAAAACTGGAAATCCAGTGGCCCGTGCTAATAAATCCTGAACTGCCTCGTGTCCACTTGGCTGGATTGTGGCAGCCTGGATTGTGCCCAAGGGAGTAGGGCAGAATTTGAAGGAAACTGAAGTACAGTTTACATGCAAGGTTTAAAATTATGCAGAAGGGGATTTATTCTCTTCAACCTGCTTGTTTATAGAATGTAACTGCTTTGCTGCAGACCTGGGAGCCCCTGGGGCAAGGGAAGGATCCTCTGTGTGAAGGGGAAAGTGCTGCTGGCTGTGGTGGGGGCAGGAGCTGAGTCCTGGGGCTGCACCAGGCGGTTCCAGCTCCTTCTTTGGGGGAAAAATGGCACTTTTAAGCAAGAAGGGGACAATGAAAAGCTTTTCTACAAAAGGCTCAGCAGTCACAAGTCAGCTTGGTGAGTGCCCTGCCAAGGGGTCTGCAGCTTGGGACAACTCTGGTCCCTGCTCTGGGACAGTGTCAGGACCCTGGGGAAAGGCTGGAGCTGTGTCAGGGGGGATAGGATGGATATTAGAAAAGGGTATTTTCCACAAATGTGCTCAGGCACTGAACAGGCACCCCAGGGAACGGTCACAACAACCCTGACCCTGCCAGAGCTCAAGGGTGTTTGGACAACGCTGTCAGGCACAGGGTGGGATTGTTGGGGTGTCCTGTTCAGGGCCAGGGCTTGGACTCCCCAGTCCTTGAGGGTCCCTTCAAGCTCAGGGTATTGCATGATTCCGTGATTCCTGGTTCTGGGGGCTCTGAGCTGCTCCAGGGCAGCGCTCTGCACCTGCTGCGCACGGAGCGGTGCCCGGGCCCCGGGGCGAGGCGGGGCCGGGGGCGGGCCGGGGCCGCCCCTGCTCCGGGCAGCCCTGAAATAGCCGGGGCGGGTTCCGAGCCCGCAGTGCCCCGCTCCCGGCACCATGGGTGGCAAGAAGGTTTGCGTCGTGGGCTCTGGCAACTGGTGAGCGCCGGGCACCCGGCTCCCCTCGGCGGGCGCAGCGCGGTCCCTGCCCTGTCCTGCCCCGTCCCCCCTCGGCAGCCGGTGCCAGCCGTGCCCGTTCCTGCAGGGCACAGCGTGACCTGTGGTGCCCTGGGCTCCCCGGTGCCCACAGCCACGGCCACCCTCTGCCCTCGCAGGGGCTCGGCCATCGCCAAGATCGCCGGCAGCAACACAGCTCGGCTGGGCAGCTTCGAGAGCCAGGTGAACATGTGGGTGCTGGAGGAGGAGGTGGGCGGCCGGCGGCTCACGGACATCATCAACACGGAGCACGAGAACGTCAAGTACCTGCCGGGGCACAAGCTGCCCCCCAACGTGGTGAGTGTGGGCTGCCAGCAGTGTCTCCGAGGGGCAGAGCTGATGGCTGGCCTTTGGAGAGAGGCCAGCAGCTCTGGGGGGCCGCTGGAACCCCGGCTGTGAAGCAGGCGATGCACCGGGCTGTGCGGGGCTCAGTTATGCCCTCCCACTGACCTTCATCTGTGCTTGGATGAGCTGCAGCCCTGGCTGCTCTCACTGCCCACCTTTGACCCTGCTCTGGCATCCCTCAGGCTGGGCTGGAGGCCATGTGGCTGCCTCTGAGCTGGCATCATCCCCTCTGCTCTGGGATCATCCCACCAGCCCCTCTGCTGGCAGGGACCTCGGCATGGTGGCTTTGGGCCCTTCCTTGCCATCCATCCTCCCAGTCTCTAACAACAGTCACGCTCTATTCAGGTGGCAGAGCCAGACCTGCTCAAAGCCTGTGCAGGGGCTGATGTCCTGCTGTTCGTGGTGCCCCACCAGTTCATTGGCAAAGTCTGTGACCAGCTCAAGGGCCACGTGAAGAAAGAGGCCATTGGGATGTCACTCATCAAGGTGGGAGCAGGAGCAGTGCTAACCAGGGTGTGGGGCCAAGGAAGGGGAGCTGGAAGCAGCCTGGAGTGGCTGCTGAGGGAATCCAGGGATTTTGGAACAGAAATGGGCAGTGGGGGGAAGAAGGGAAGTGGGGACAGAGTCTTTGTGGGGATTTGGAGGTGTTGGTGGAGAAGGGTGAGGGCATGTGGGGGATCTCAGTGCTGAGAGGAGTAGGGCACAGCTCTGCACATCAGGATCAGCCAGAGCACTGCAGCACAGGGAATGGCAGGATTGGGTGCAGGGCAGGTGTCCAGCAGGGGCAGCTGCTCATTGTCTGGTTGGCAAGGTGGTGTTCAGTCAAAGGCTGGACTCAATGTCCTTAGAGATCTATCCCAGTGTAACTGATGCTGTGATCTCTGTCCCTGGCTGTCCCCCAGGGCGTGGATGAAGGACCAGATGGGCTGAGGCTGATCTCAGACATCATCCATGAGAAACTGGGAATAGAAATGAACGTGCTCATGGGGGCCAATATTGCCAATGAAGTGGCAGAAGACAAGTTCTGTGAAACCACCATTGGTAAGAAGCCCTCCTCGTTAGCAGCTTCCATTTGTGATTAGCAGGGAGAGGCAAAGGGTGGAGTATGGTGCAGCTCAAACTCCTGCTGCCTTGGGTGAACTGGCCCTGTTCCCTGGAGGCTCCATAGGAGCTGGCTGAGTTCATTCCCAGGGTTTGTGATGGGATCACTCACTTCATTAACAATGGAGTTGGGCAGCTGAAAGTTCCTGCCAGCATAGAGCCAGCATCAGGCAGCTGCCTGGCACAAATTAAAGAGGTGGGCAACAAGAGGCCTTTTAGGAGTAATTTCCATCCTTGATTTCCTTGGGCTTCACAGGATGCCCACCTGGATCTCACGTTATTGCCAGCCAGGGCTGCTTGGAAGTTCATTTGGAGACAGTTCCAACACCCTCCACACTGTTGGGGACTGTGCACAAAGCCAAGACAAACAGAACCATTTGCTGGGTCAGAAGTTGTGGCATTCAAAGTGTTGTTTTATTAAACAACAGCAAACACACTGGGCAGGAGGCTGGGGAGGTGGAGCAGAGCCCACAACCCCTGTGAGCACACAGGACCCTGCAGGGACAACCAGGACAGAAAGCTGCAACCCCAAATTTACAACCTTTGAAGATGCCTTTAACCTACTGAGCATTCAGAAAGTCATTTCTGTCTCGCATGACAGCAGCATGGATTGTCCCCTGTGTTCTGGGAATGTCAAAGTTGAACATTGCTTATCTGTCAGGCAGTGTGTGCCTGACTCTGTGTGGACCTGCAACTGTTTTGCAACATTGGTTGGGCAATAGGTTCCTCTCACTGAACGACCTTCAGGAGAGCACGGACCTACCTCACGGGTCTTCCCCATCATCTTCTTCCTCGTCCCTTTGTCTCCTCAGGCTGCAAGAACATGAAGCACGGGCAGATGCTGAAGGACCTGATGCAGACCCCCAACTTCCGCGTGTCGGTGGTGCAGGAAGCTGACACTGTAGAGATCTGTGGGGCTCTCAAGGTGGGCAGAGCCTGGAGCTCTGCAGGGAGCTGGGAGAGGAGGGATGGTGGGCACTGACAGCAGCCAGTGGGATCACACAGCCAAGCCCCAAGCTCTCTTGGGAACAGATCCCTCCACATCACATTGGCACTGTTTTCCAGAATGTGGTGGCTGTCGGGGCCGGTTTCTGCGATGGGCTTGGCTACGGTGACAACACCAAGGCTGCCGTGATCCGCCTGGGCCTGATGGAGATGATTGCCTTTGCCAAACTCTTCTGCAAGGGCCCTGTCACCTCCTCCACCTTCCTGGAGAGCTGCGGCGTTGCCGACCTCATCACCACCTGCTACGGGGGCCGCAACCGCAAGGTGGCCGAGGCTTTTGCCAAGACTGGGAAGGTGAGCAGAGCTGGGAGTGGCTCACACTGATAAAAGTGTGTGGATAAAGCTGGGTCAGGGCAGCTTTAGGTGGGAGAGCAGGAAAATTCTTCACCCATAGGGTGGATGGGCACTGAGCAGGTTCCCTGTGGGATCTGCCTGTGCTTGGCTAGTGCTGCAGCCCAGCTCCAGGGCAGGAACGTGGTGCAGCAGCAGGGCTGCAGCTCCAGCTCCTCATTGCTGTGTTGTTTCAGTCCATCGAGCAGCTGGAGAAGGAGATGCTGAATGGGCAGAAGCTGCAGGGTCCCCAGACATCTGCTGAGCTGCATCGAATCCTCAAGAGCAAGAATGCGGTGGAGAAGTGAGTGCTGGAATCTCTGTGCTTTGTTGGGGTAGGGCTGGGACATTTCAGGAGCAGCAGGAAGGGAAAGCCCCCACCAGCTGGGCAGGAGTGGCCTGTAGGATGGGGCACAGTGCCATTGGCCCAGCTGCTCCTGCATGCCATGACAGAAGTCGAGGTGCTCTTACTCTGCCATCTGGGGTGACTTTCTTTGTCTGCCCACAGGTTCCCCCTCTTCACTGCTGTGTATCGGATCTGCTACGAGGGAAAACCTGTCACCGACTTCATCACGTGTCTGCAGAACCACCCTGAGCACATGTAAGGGTTCTGCCTGCAGAGCACAGGTCCTGCTGAGATGTGCTGAGAGCTCCTGCCCACACCAACCTCATCTGCTGCCACAGCCTTGGAAGGAGTCTGGGGCTCCTGGGAGCCTCTGCAGACTGCTGGAAGAGCAGAGGTTCCCTTCCCCAGCCCAGACACTGCCCTGGACACTGAGCCTGGCACAGAGGTACCTGCTGACCTCTTCTTCTCTTTGAAGGGCTCATTTAATTGCTGCTGCCAAGGTTTGCCCTAAGCAGGGCTGAGCATCTTCCTCCTTCCACTTCCTCACAGTGGATTCAGCTCTGGGAAGGACTCTGCCAGGCCATCATGATAGATCAGGGCTGGGCACTGCCTGGCAGGGAAAACAAGTGTCCCAAGTCCTCCTTCTTAGCCCCTATGGGTGGCACCAGCTCTTCCCTACCTGCTGCTGCTTTTGCATTCCCTGTCTGGTGGAGAGGGCACAGTCCCCTGCCAGGCTCCACCTGCTGAGTGGAGCTCTCAGGACTTCCAAAAGACACTGAGGATCTTTCTCAGCAGCACCAGCACAGACAATGGCATTCCCTGCCACCCAGCCATGTGCTGCTTTCCTCCAGCTGCTCCTGCTGACCCAGGGACACGCTGGAGTTTGTTTAGAGCTTTTGCTCTCTCCATCAGACCTGGCCCCAGCCCTGGGAAGCTCCCCTGTTGTCACAGGAGGAAGGAGGTCTCACACTTTCCCTCATGTGGGGATGCTGCAAGCTGCCCTCTGGCACGGGGGCAGGAATTGGCATATGATCCACAACAGGTACATGGAGATGTCCAACATCCCAGGACAGAACCAAGGTCTTGGGCCTCACTCTGAGCCTGTGAAATTTTCCCTTTGTCCGGACAGGTGACACATGTCCCTCTGCCCCTCTGAGCTGTTTGCTCAGGCCAGAGTGTCCAGCAGTCACTGATCCTACCTGGGCTGGAAGGCTGGAATGCTGCAAGGCTCCCTGTTCTCCCCATTCAAATCCCAGAGCCAAGGGGTCTCTGACTAGCAGTGTTCCTTTGAAATAACAATAAACATGGAGAGGAGATGGGAGATGCTCTCCAGTGCATCACTGTCGCTGGGTTGGTGCCTGCTGGACTTGCTGAGTGCTCAGAACAGGGCACTGCCCGTTCCCTCCTGGCTCTGCACCCTCCTGTGCTGTCCCAGAAACAGCAAGAACGTCCCTGTAGGTCCCTCTTTAGCCCCAAGGTCACACAGTGTCCCACTTGCTTTGTCTCAGCAACGGTTCCAGGATTAAAATTTGGCCGTAGGACTATGGTGGGTTGGGATTGCAACATTGAGCCGGGTTCAGAGTCCTCACCTGGGGCCAGCAGGAGCCAGGCCAGGACTGCACTGTGCCCCACACACCCCAGGCCTCCCTTCCTCTGACGTTTGGGGCTTCCCAGGACACGCTGTGAGATTTTATTCATCTCTTCCCAGCTGCTTTTCCCAGACTCGCCTCGTCCCTGTGTGTCTTTAAAGGAGCCCCGTACTGAGTGACCTTTCCATAGCTCTGAACCCTCTGCTCGGTGTCTTACAAGGGGAATTTAATCTGTTGGCACTGCACTTGTTTCTGTGCCTTTTATTAGCCACGTTTTCTCAGCAGGCACTCCGCGACCTTTAAATTCAGCAGAACTGTCGTGTGGGGGGAGCCAACACGGCTTCCTCTGCCGAGGAGCTTTATTGAGCTTGGAGGAAGGATAAAGGAAGTCCAGCGTGTTCCTGCAGGGCTGGCACCACTTCTAGTTCTCTTTGTCTTCAAGGACTTCAAGGAATCCAAGTGTTTGGATACAAAGCTCATGCAGGAGAGAGGGTCCCTGGGCTCTGCAAACTCCTGTCAGCACCTGCAGCAGAATCCAGCAGGGATTTGTGTTTAGCTGAGAGCTCCTCTGTGATGGAAATGCTTTGTCCATCCCCCTTGTCCATGTTTCTTTGACCCTGGAAGCGCCCAAATTGCTGCAGACCCTTGCTGAGGGTCCCAGGTCTCCAATGATCTCTCACTTTTAAGCACACCAAACTGGAGCTGGATGTCCCGAGCTATAAAAAGTCTTCCCTTTGCCATTTGGAATTATGTTCTGCAGGCTCAGCACATCCCAGTGCCGCAGCCTTGGGAGCTGCTGGTGGGGGAAAGATGGATGAGGGGAGAAAGAGTAACCCTGGCAGCTTTGGAGCTTGAGGGAGCCCCGGATAGAGCAGGGCTGGGACAGCAGAGCTCAAAGGCTGGAAAGGAGCTCCGGGAGGGGAGCAGCTGCCTCAGGGGCGGACAGGAGTGAGGGGACCTGGGGGAACAGGAGGGACCTGGGGGAACAGGAGGGACCTGGGGGAACGCGGCCTGTTGGGAAGGGGGCTCTGGGCTGGGGGCACACTGGGGTCCTGGACACGCACCAGGACCCTTGGAATGGCACTGGGACCCTCAGGATGGCACCAGAGCCGTTGTGAAGCCACCACGATCATCGGGATGGCACCGCACCGCCGAGCCTCACGGCTGCAGCACGGCCCGGACAGCCTGGGCCCCATCCACGCATGGCCAAGGACTGTCCCTTGAGGGCCCTCGGCCCGCGGGTCCCGTCGTGCAGGGAGGCCCGTGTGGGCTTCGCCGGGGGACCCGAGGTGGCGGCGATGGCGGCGGGAGCGGCCCCTGAGGGGAGACTGAGGCGGGGCGGCCGCCAGGGGGCGCTGCGGGCACCGCGCGCGCTTCCCGCGCTCCTCGGGGCCGCACGTGACACCGCGACACACGTGACGACACCGGGCACGTGACTGCCCTGGGGCACGTGACGCGGGCCGGGAGAGCGGCGGAGCGGGAGCGGAGCGGTGAGGCCGGAACGGACGGGACGGGATGGGAACGGGGAGTTCGGAGAGACCGGGACGGACCGGGATGAGACGGGAGGGGGGAGTCCGGAGGGACCAGGCCGGGCCAAAAGGGATGCGACGGGAGTGGGGAGTCCGGGGGGGGATCGGGCCGGACCGCACCGGACCGGACGGAATGGGATGGGATAGGATGATGGACGGGTCCCGCGAATTCGTGCTCCCGACCCCGCTCCCCTCCGCCTTCCTGCGGGCCGGTAGTCATTGAGCTCACCAGGGACCGACCGTGTCCGTGACTGACCTGGGTGAAAGAATGGAAGCGCCCTGAGCGGGTCTGGTGCTGGTACAAAACGTGGCTGATCCATCCGCAGGCTGTGCTGCCGTCCAGCAGGGCCTCCATCGGCTGGGGCAAAGAAAAACGTAATGATTTATTAGAATAACCTCATGAAGGTCAAAAGAGCAAGTGCAGGATCCTGCACCTGCGGAGGAATAGCCCCAAGTAGCAGAGGGATCCTGGAATGCACGGGGCCAGCAGGTCCGGGAGGGGATCCTGCCCCTTGGCCAGAGTGAGCATCCAGTGCTGGGCTCCTCACAAGGAGCTGCTGGGGATGCTCCAGTGCAGGCCACAAAGATGTTGAGGGATCTGGAGCATCTCTGAGGGGAGACTGTGGGAGCTGAGCCTGGTTATTCTGGAGAGAAGACTGAGATGGGACCTTATTAATAGGTATAAATATCTCCACGGGGTCAGAGGATGATGGCAGACCCTTTTGATGATGCCCAGAAACAGGATGAGGAGCAAGTCATAAACTAGACCACAAGAAGTTTTACCTCAACATGAGGGTGAACTTTCCATGGAGGGGGGCAGAGCACTGGAACAGTTCCCCATGGAGTCATGGGAGTTTTCCTTTCTGGAGACACCGGGACATCCTCCAGTGTCAGCTGCTCTGGGTGACCCTGCCTGGACGATCTCCAGGTCCGTTCCAACACTGAACATCCTGGCATTGTGTGTCTCTCTCAGGTGCAGCCATGGTGTCCGGAAAGCAGCTGGCAGACTTTGGCTACAAGGCCTTCTCGGGCTCCATGATGCTGCTGACGGTGTACGCCGGCTACCTGTGCAGTGTGCGTGTGCAGAGGATGCTGCAGCAGCGCCGCCAGCGGGAGAGCACGCCTGGGGCTCAGAGCTGAGCCTGTCCTGGGGCTGGGGCTGAGAGCTCAGCCTGTGCTGGGGCTGGGGCTGAGCCTGTCCTGGGGCTGAGCCCTCAGCCTGTCCTGGGGCTGGGGCTGAGAGCTCAGCCTGTCCTGGGGCTGGGGCTGAGAGCTCAGCCTGTGCTGGGGCTGGGGCTGAGAGCTCAGCCTGTGCTGGGGCTGGGGCTGAGAGCTCAGCCTGTCCTGGGGCTGGGGCTGAGAGCTCAGCCTGTGCTGGGGCTGAGAGCTCAGCCTGTCCTGGGGCTGGGGCTCCGAGCTCAGCCTGTGCTGGCAGCCCCCAGCCCCACCTTCCTGCTGCCCCCTGGCCTGGGGAGGCAGATGGAGTGCAATAAAACCCGTGTTAAAGTTGCCACTATGGTGATGTGTGGTGTCCCCCAAGTCATAAATTGGTCACTCTGTTCCACCCCCCTTCCATGGGCAGGGATGCATTCCATGAGTCCATCACTTCGGTTCTTCCAAAAAGCTGTTTCTCCTGTCCTGGCAGCAGCACAAGTGCTCAGAGACAGCCAAGGGAGCCATTTGAAACACATCACCCCAGGTTTCTGAAGCAACTTTTAATTGGAGATAAGAGTAAACAACAGTACAAAATGGTAACAACTTTGAGAAGTTTCCAAAATTCTGCTCCTGATTGACCGTTCCATTGCCCCCAAGTACCATTGAGTAAAAAAAGAGAAGCAAAGCCCACGGTGTGGCTGCTCTTCCAGCCCTGGGTTCCTCCACAGCTCTAGCATCAGAGCAGCAACAACCACTTGTCTCAGAGTACAGGACCAAAACATTATTTTTTGGAGAATTAAACCCAGCCCACCAGTTCTGAGCCTCCCTCTGATGCCAGCTTAGCCAACTGAATCCAGTAGGTCTAGAGAAGTCTTCAAACCCACAATTTGCAACAGGAAGGAAACAATTTAAAACGCCTGGATTATGCTGGTTATCTCAGGGGCAATAAACCACCCCCCCACCCCCTTGCAGAAGGCTTTGGTCAAGACTTCAGAGGGGTTTGCAGCACCAAAAGAGGCAGCAGATGCTGGCCTGGTCCCTGGTGCCAGCAGAGATGAGCAGCCGGGACCTCCCCAGCGGCCTGGGGCGAGGCAGAGCAGTGGTTCTGGGCTAGCACAGTTCAAAGCTCAGCTGGGAGCAGAGTCTCTGCCTCACCCAGGGCAGCTGGCACGTGGAACCTGCGTTCTCTGTGCTCTGAAGTGGCTTCTGGAGTGCACCAAGAGCTGCTGCAGCTGCCGGGAGCGAACCGTCGCAGAGCGGCACCGAACCCTGCGGTCCAAACCTGCTCTGCCTCGAGCTGATCCCAGTAAAAGCCAGTTTGTCACAAACAAAGACACCTCTGCAAATATCAACAGGACTCAGGGGTGTTTCCTGTACTTCTGAAGTACAAAATGGCTTGAAGTGAAATCTGCAGCTTTGTTTTTGCCCTGCTCCTTGGCTTCATCCCTTGTGCCGTGCAAAGCCTCTGACTGGTCAGGGTTGTGCCCGTTTCGGGTCTGCTGGAGGTTTCTGGGGAAGGGGTTTTTGATTAAAGATCACTTGGGAATGTGGAGCTCAACACAACTAGATATTGAAAGAGAAGTTCGTGTTTGCTCAAGGCCAGCCCAGGGCCTTACTCCTCTCCTGTCCACTGGCCGCCGGCCACGTGGCCGTTCAGGCGGTTGGAACCGTTACTGGAAGTGCTGAAAATTCCTTTTGTGCTGTTGGAAGTCACATCCTCCTCCTCAGAGCTGCTCTCCACGTCACTGCGGTCATCCTTGGACACCTAAACATTGCCAGTAGAATTGGGGAGTGGGAGAGGAGAAGGGGAGTTGAAAAATTGACAGAAAGCAGCAGTTAGAAGGTTGTGTCCCTGTGATGAACCACCTTCACTCACATCTACCTCCTACATCTGAGCCTGGCTCAGTTCAAGCTCCCAAGGAGGAGCCTGTCATCACATTAGGAGCAAGACACAGACACTGAAAAAGACAATTTAGAAAGATGAGCTCCATTTCCCAAATATTCTGTGTATCTGTGAAAGCACTTCACTCTTGTTCTCACCAGATCAGATGATTTTTACAGATCTGGTGGTGTTCTTGTCCTCTAAGGGCTCCTCTCTACATCAGTTAAAGGCCGTTTTTCTAAACCATTTGTTTTGAATCAAAAATTTCTCATGCCATGATCACAAGTGGGTCCAACAACCAAAAACCAGGAATGTGTCAGTTTGAGAGAGAACATTTTGTCCTACAGGGAGCAGCTTTGCTATTTTGAAAATTAAGCAGCTTTATTTATCACATCACTGCTCCAACAGAGCACCTCCATTCCCACAGCCTGTGCTTCATCTGGGAGATCCCATTTAGGAGCAGGAGCCTGTTTGGACAGGGATGGAGAATAAAGGCAGTGTCTGATCCAGCAAACACCTGCTCAGAACAGCAGCAGCCTCAGCCCAGGGATCCAGGTCTCCTTACAGAGCATGCTTTAGTTCAAACTGCTGCAAATCCAGCTCTGTTTGACTTGCACATGGGATTTTGAACCTTCCCAGCAGGAGGGGAGGGGAAGAGCCCATAAACGTGGCCCCAGCTGCAAACACACAGCTGGGGTGGTGGCAGGTGCCAGAGCAAACCCCCCAGTGTGAGCTGGGCCTGGAGAGCAGCCCCTCACTCCCCTCCCTCTGCAGCCTCAGTGACTCCATGTGCCAGCACTCTGCCTTGCAGCTTTCCAAGGCTTCCAGGATTTCACTCTGCTCTCCTGGAGTCAGGGTTAGGGCTCTGCAGCAGCAGGAAGTGGTTGAACTCCAGGGAAGATCTGGCTGGAAGCCAGGTGGAGTTAATGATCTCCAGGAGCTTTCTGGATGTCCTGGCTTCTGCCTGTTGCCAGAACTTTTGCTATCTTTCCCCAATCTCCTGCTATATTGGAAGTTCAAAGAGGCACTGGAAGGAAGCAGAAATCCCTTGACATTTTTTCTGTTCTTGGGGGAGAAGTGACTGCTTCACTCCTTTTCACAAAAAGGAGTAAATTCCTCCTGCCCTCTCCCCCTCAGTGTGGTGCTGATGGGGAGCAAAGACAGAAACTGGAGTGTGTGGGTGTGTAAAAGCACAAAGTGAAGGTTGTGCAGGCAGGTGACAGCAGCTGAGAACAGACCCCAGGACATTGCTCTGACCTTTGGAAAAAACAATATTTTAGCACTCTGTCAGGACCAGGGAGAGAAGGAGAAGGCACCAGGGCTCTGCTTTTGTCTTGGGGCCTCGACACAGATGTGTTTCAGTGAACAAACAGAAACACAGGTCACACTTACATGCACAGGGTGAAACTGTCCAGCTCCAATCTGGCACAGAGAAAAGGAGAAAAGAATGAAGAAGACAGAGCTTAGAGTCCTTTCTCTGGCTAGGTCACCTGGACAGGAGAGAACCAAGGAAAGGGAAAAGGTGTAGAACTCAGGATACAGAAACAGCTGCAGAGAATGAAAATCAGGCATTTGTAGTAGCAGCTGTGGGGAACAGATGAAGAGCTCGTACCCTGAAACCTGCTTGTCCCCAGAGTCAATCAGAATATTTATATTTTTCAAGGCCACATTCCATGGGTAGGGGCAGCTAAAGTCAAACACAAAATAATGCAGAGCCATCAGGGAAACCCAGATCAGAATATCAATATCTGATAGGAAAAAGCATTTGTGCAACTAAATCAGCTTTTTTGCTGGTTTCATAGAATCATGGGATGGACTGGGTTGGAAGGAACTTAAAGCTCACCTTGTTCCACCTCCTGCCATGGGCAGGGACACCTTCCGCTATCCCAGGCTGCTCCAAGCCCTGTCCAGCCTGGATGATCTTTAAGGTCCCATCCAACCCAGGCCATTCTGTGATTTTTGACAGCCACTGAAAACCTGGGAACCTTTTCTCTCAGTTCAGTGCCTGCACTGGCAGACAGAAGCCAGTGAAGCCCCAACACACCCCAAGGATTGGCTGACATAGGGAAACATCCTGTATGTTCATCCTGCTGTCCAAAAGAGAGCCTGCTACCACCTTAAACTCCAGAGTGCACAACAAAAGTGTCATAATTGCCATTTCAGGACATTTGAATGTACTGGAAAATGGAGTTATTCCCCTGCATGCCCAGGAGAGACTCCCTGCCTTGAACACACATGGGAACTCACAAACGCAGAGCAACCAATGTAAAAACCACCATTTTTGTGAACTCTTGATGCAAATCCCTTAAGAACCAACACCAGCCCTCACTGAAAAGCTCAATTTCTCACAATTCCTTAGTGGGGTTTGTAGGAAGGAGGAGCCAGAAGCCTCCCTGAGGCTTACCTTGCCCCTCACCAGGGCCTTGGAGGCCGTGCGGATGATGAGGTAGGACCAGATGACGTGCAGGACCTGCAAGGTCACCAGGAGCCCGTTGAACAGCCACCAGGAGGGGTAGGGGCCGATCAGCTCCCAGCTTTCAAACAGGGTCGTGTTCAAAATCCTGAAAGAGATCCACAAACGCATTTCAGATCAGCTGGGCTCGGCTCTGACTGGAGGTGCCAGGCCAGATGCACAACAGTTTGTGTCTCACTGAGCATCTGCTGCTCTGCTCCTGCCAGAGTCAGGAGACTGAGTAAAGCTCATTAGGAGCATTTGAACTGAGCAACAAAACACAACATGTGAATGTGCTGCAATTTGGTTACACACACATGGATCTGCTGCCAATTTTCTTCTCCAAAGCACAAGCACTTATTTATAACAACCTCACAGGAAGTGATGTCAGGCTGCTCTGGTCACCAAAACAACTGTTAACACCTTCCTGCTTGGGCAGCTTTCACCCAGATTTAAAGATCAAAAATCATATCAAAAATAGGGTGGGCACTGGAGCAGGGCAGGGATTGCCCCTCTGTGAGTTCTGGGCCCTCACAGCAAGGAGATATTGAGGGGCTGGAGAATGTCCAGAGCTGGAACAGCTGGGGAAAAGGGGGCTCAGGGGGGCCCTTCTGGCTCTGCACAACTCCCTGACAGGAGGGGGCAGCTGGGGGGTGTCAGCCTCTGCTCCCAGTAACAGCAGGACAAGAGGGATGTACCAGGGAAGGTTCAGGTTGGACATCAGCAGGAATTTCTTCATGGAAAGGGTGGTGAGGCACTGGAGGTGCTGCCCAGGGAGGTTTGGAGTCCCCATTCCTGGAGGTGCCCAAGGAACAGCTGGATGTGGCACTCACTGCTCCGGTGGGGATCAGTCACAGCTGCACTCAGTGGTCTTGGAGGGCATTTCCAACCTTAAGGATTCTGGGATCAGGAAGGAATTTTGTCCCCTGAAGGCCTCCCTCCCTCCCTGGGTGCTCTTCTCTTCCCTCAGAGTTTTATAGATTCCTCCAGCCAGGCTGGAAAACTCAAAAACTGCTTTATGGCCCAAGCTTTGTGTTTCTTTCATTACTGTTTTGCTGTTCTTGTTGCTGGGAGTTATTGCCAGTCCTTCAGCAATTTAATAAACACTTTAGATTTTATGATGCAGAGAGGTATGGAGAGACCTTTAACAACCACATTAATTTCACACAGCTTTTAACACAAGAAAAACAAAACAAGCCTTTCAAACAAGAAGCAAAATCCCCCAAAAGGCAGCTCCAGAAGTATTTAACTCCTAGCAGGTTTATGAAAGAATTAAATGCAATTCCAGAGATATGCTGATGTTTTACTTTACTAATTAGGGAAGGGAATGCACGTGCAGGGCCTGCAGTGCTGCTGCAGCTTGCCAGATTGCTCCACAAAGCTGAGGAGTGACATTACAGCCTGTGGAAAACACATTAAAGATTTACAGGATGCTGAGCACTGGTGTGAGGTAAGAGACAGAACAGCAGCTGCTAAAACAAATCTCTATTTTGTCCCTGGAAGGAGCCTATGAAGAAATAGGAATTAAAGCTCTTCTTCATCCAGTGTCCTTTGGTGCATTTACTGGAAAATAAGCAAGAGCTTTAACTGCAACCCTGAGCTAAAAAGTGAAAGGATTGTTGCTGCCTAGCAGGCACCCAGAAAGAATGGGAATGCCAGGTGTCCATGGCCTAGGAAATAAATGCAGGCAGTAAAATGGTGCAACCAAATTGCCACCACACACAATAAATGACAACAGCTCATTAACCAAAGCACTGCTCCAGGTCTGACCTACTGAGGTGAGAGGGAATCTCATTATGGGATGATTCTCTCTAAGCCATTTACCCAGGGTTTTACCTCCCAAGAAACCTCAGACCTATTTCAGGCTCTGAATAGTCACGATACAAGGACAGGACAGAAGTGTCATTAGAATCAGAAACTGCAGTGATGACTAAGCCAAAAACAAACAAAAATGACCTCAAGAGACTGTGCATTACTTGTAATTATTTCTAGAACTTCTTCAGAGAAGCAGAGAATCCTTCAAAAGCCTCTCAGAGCAATTCTGGCTGACTCTGCCATCACTGCAGCTGTGATGGGACTCTGGGATCTGAGATTTCTTCATGTGCCTGCTCAAACCTCCTGTCCCAAACAGCACCTGGGCCCTGTGCTGCTCCAGGCTGCCTGGAGGAGCAGCTGGGATGCTTGGGAAAAGCCTAAAACAAAAGCTGTGCTGAAAGGAGTGGGAGAACAAGCAGGAGCTCCCAGCTGCAGGTGCTTACCAGAAAGGGTAAATGCCCAGGCGGGTCACGATGAACACGACCCCAAAGAGCATGAAGAAAGCATCACACACACGTTGGTACTTGGCATAATTGGCCAGTTTTGCAGCCTACAAGAGACGATAAACATGCAAATATTACTCCCTTTGTGCACTCTTGAAATTACCGGGCTGGAGAGAGGCAAAAAATTCTCAATCACATTTGTACAGTTTGGAACAGAGGGATTATTACATTGTATTACTATTTTTATACTGTTATCTGTGTGGTCCTACAAGAATAGTGGGAGGGAATATTTACAAGGGCTGGAGTGACAGGACAAGGGGGAATGGCTTCAAACTGCCAGAGGATACAATCATCCCGTCTGAGAGGGCGGAGAGGCCCTGGCACAGGTCACCCAGAGAAGCTGGGGCTGCCCCATCCCTGGAAGTCTCCAAAGCCAGGCTGGATGGGACTTGGAGCAACCTGGGATAGTGGAACTGGGTGATCTTTAAGGTTCTTTCCAACCCAAACCATTCCATGGTTTTGTGACTCTCAGCACCCAAGCAGTTTGGAGGAAAAGCTGACAAGGCAGGATCAGCAGCACGAATTTCATGGCACATTTAAAGCAGTTTATCAAGAACAAAGAATGTCAGCTTGCTCCCCTGAGATCACACCAGCATTAGGGATGCAAAGATTGAAAGGAAATTCACCTCCAAGAGGAAATCTGAAGCATCATGGAGGCACAGCACCAGAGTTCCAACCCGCACCATGTTATTCATGTAGGAGAACGTGATCAGTCCAATCGTGGCCAGGTGATGGACAAACATGATCAGGAAGTCCTGGAAACAGGAAAACCAGGAATGAAGATTCCTTGGTTGTCACACAAATGCAAAAGTTTGGAACAGAGCCACCCAACTGAGTCACTGGGGTCCCAGGATTCCTTGGGTTCAGGCTGTGACTCCACAGCAATCACAGCTCATCACACTCCCACCATCTCCACAAAAGCTTCCAGAAAGATCTCTCAGCTTTGGTGCTGCTCAAGTCAGAGCTCTGCCTGCTCAGGGATCAGCACAGTCTCCCTGGCACACACACAGCTGTACCTGCAGAACCCACAGATGAGATTCAGAGGACAAGGTGACCCTTATTTTTATCTCCTTCTGTTTTTCAGACACACTGAAGTCCCCTCAGCTCCTGGGACACATTTAAGTGCTGCTGCTACTGCTGGCAGTGACCAAACCCTGCCAGGGCAGAGCAGGCACAGAACACCAGGTAAACTCAGCAGGAAGAACAAAAACTGTTTACAATGCACAATATTCAGGGCTGGTTTGCACTTCAGCCCCTGGCTCCCTGTACCTCACCCTGCTGCTGTGGGGAATGTCATCCACTTGTTAAAGTCAAAATGAAATATTACAAACACAGCCCCAGAGTTGTTCATCACTCCCTGTCTGCAGCTCCACTGTATTCCACATGCACCACCTGCTCATATTTCAGCACAAAAAGCCTGGGTAAACTTGTTTTTTAACAGCCAATGCAAAAATTGGGGTAATTTGCTGCTTTGCAGCTCATGTAAAGGAAGCAAATAAGCCAGGATTTACTGGGACTGTTCTCCAACAGCAACAATAACCAAATCCTGGAACACAGCACGACAGAATTAGATCTGAGCAACTGCAACCACTCATCATCTGCTCCTCACACAGAGGAGAAATTCCTTTCAAAATCCCAGTTATTATTTCCTTAACATTTGCCATTTCCTCAGCAGCTTCAGCAAGGCACTGCATTGAGCAGCTCATTTTCTTGCAAGCCTTTCAGTTAAATCTATTTTTAGGCAATGATTTGTTAACTTTTGATTGGGAGGTATTGAGTGAAGCTGCTCTGTCCCCTGGAAGGTGAAAGGAACTCAAGGATACACCAGGTCAGCCTTGCTCCTCCCTTTTTCTCAGGGCTCACAAAGGTAAATGAGGAAGAAAACATAATTATCACTACATTTTAGCTTTCCTGGCCAGGCACACTCCCATTTTTTGTTAGTCCTATTTATTATTATTGTTTTCATTATAGCTATTGAGTGGTTAATGCAATTCTGGGTCATCTCACCTTCCTTTTAATGTCTGTAAACTGAGAAAACATGAGGGACCAGTAGAAGGCCAGCTCCAAGATATAGTAATAATAAAGCCTGGATGTTAGAGGCTGGAAAACACAAAGAAAGCACAGTTACAAGACAAAATAATTCAAAATTTACATTAAAATAACTTTTTTCCTTCCTCCTTTTCCATCCCACTTTAATAAACCATAAATTAACTGAGTCAGATGTATCTGAGGAAATCCTGCTGCTGCCAAACCTAACCAGGATGTAAAGGCACAAAGAGTAAATTTAATCCAGTGTCAATAACAAAAATAAAAACTGAAATTGTCCAAAAAGTTGGAATTTAGGAGGTGTTTCTCTCATACCTGGAAAGGGTAGTTGTACCAGCACTGTCGTGTATCCCAAAACCAGGGTGCCTAAAGGGAATAGGTAGGTTTTTATTATATATAAATAAAAAGTTATATAAAACCCCAGTTTTATATAACCCCAGCACCTAAAGTCACCTGGCACTGGCTCACTGAAATTTCACCTTTATTCTGCCATTCAAACTACATTTACTGTAAAACACCCTAGTGATTTAAAGTATAATTTGTGCTGTCAATGTGAGGTCTGCTGCAATGGAAATTTCTAGAATAATCATACAGCTCTAATAATAATAAAGAGCCAAGGAGATGAACCTGTATCCCTTGAAGAGGGAAAGAAATAAAAAGGAGCAGCTTTCCATAGCAAAGAAAACCCAAAATCCATCTTGTTTTTTTCCAGCATTCTGGGGTAACACATCAAATCATTTTCTATTATTTCCAAAATGACAGCTCTGTACAGAAGCTTCCCTACAGTGTAAAGAAGGTCTTGAACAGAACCCCCAGGAGCCCAAATCAGGGATCATTCAACTGCAGCCACACAGAACAACAGCGTGGGTGACAGAGCAACTCACCGTCCAGAGAAACCTGATTCCATAAAAAAATATACTGAAATAAAATGTAAATCTCCACCTGGGAAAAAAAAAAGTAAAAAATAAACTTAGGACATAGAATCAGGTTTTGATTAGCATTTGTAAAATTAATTTAAATAATTGGGAAAAATCTGACACCTGAAAAGTCTTCATTGCTAAACATTTCAGGTAACATAAACCTACTGAAGAGTTTTCACACCACACTTGGGTTTGCATCAACAGCCAGGTTTGAACTCAGGGTGAACATGCATCATTCCATATTTAAGAGACAACAAATCAAGCAAAGCTGTTGTCACCCAGATGTATGGATATTTCCCTCTTACCTTGTGGCTTTAGGTAGACAAAACCATACTGGGGGAGGAATTGAAAGTTACTGGAAAGGAAAGAAACCAGCAGAGGAGAAACAAGTCAGGAAAATGCTGAGGTTCTATTGCACTACAGAGAAAACTGCAGGAGCTTGGAGGGAATGGGGAACAAAGAATGGGCTGAAAAGAGAAGAAAAGGAAGCCAAGGAGTGTCTGGGACTGGGAAAGCCAGAAAGTGGGAATGGGAACGAGCTCTGGGTGGGAATGGGGCCTGCAGGAGTGTCCCAGCCAGTGTGGCATGGGGACACACAGACAGGGACAGACATGGACACAGACAGACAGACACAGGGACACACAGACACTCAAGTGCCACAAAGGACCTGGCCCAGTGTCTAAAGCCGCCCAGCACTGACCCCTGCATCCCATTCTGGTCTCTCAGGCATGCCCACAAAATAGTTCAGAATTTCAAAACCTCCTTTAACTGCCCTGCTTGCTTGGACAGGAATTTTGGCCCTGTCTGGCAGAGCTCTAAGATGAAGCCCCTCTGCACAAACATACATGCTCTCACAAAATTTCGTGAGGGTGGTGGGTTTGTCCTGGTTCCTCCGATGCCGAAACCAGCGCTGGATCTTTCGGACGTCCCAGTCCAGCTGCTTGGACAAGCCTTCTAACCTTTTTCCATCTGGAGACTGAAGGAAAATGAAACAAATGTCATTTCTCCCACTCCTCAAGCTACTTTCAGTCCTGCACTATGACAGAAATAATGCACAGATAACAAAAACCACACCAGGAAGGGACCACAGAGTCTGGAAGCAAGAACCCATTGCCACAAACGTTCAGGTTTAACCTTCATAAGCCACTAATTACTTAATTACTCAGAATGGTTTTGGTTGAGCATTTCCTCACCTATTTCATCAGCTGACAGCACATTAAGACAAAAGATGTGACTGTTCTGTCTGGTAATTGGGGGGAGGAGCTGTTAAAGTGTTCTGTCCTACCTGTTAAAGCTGAACATCATTTCAAGCAGCCCAGAACTCAGCAGCAAAGCTTAAGATTTGCTACTCACAGCAAGGACAGGGAAACTTTAAAGTAAGAGTCGGTTTAACACAGTAGATATTTGTGTATTCCATAAAGGCACTGTAGAAATGGTGTTATTTCTGTTATCAAAGTTTATAAATGAAAATGTATTGGAAGACTGAAGTACTTCAATGACAAATATAAATATTATATATTCCTGTTCTCCACCTGTTTTAATGAACATAAATGGATTTATCAAAGTGAACCTAACCTGGTAGTTCCCTCTATAATAGGCCAGGAGTGAGATAATTCAGATCAGCTCTGCCAGAGCTGAAAGATGATAAACACATTTTACTAATTTAGTTACATACCAACCACAAATGCAGAATGTTGACTTAATAAAAAATCATCAGTTCATCAGCTGAACACCAAAATCAGAGTAATCTGATTTTCAGCATTGAGACCACGACTGTCCTGCCAATCCCTCAGCACTTTCCTGGGATTTAATGGTGGGGAAAGCACCATAGGCAGAGCTCCCAGCTCAGAGCAGCAGGGAAATCCTTCCCCTGCACCAGGGCCACCCCAGCCTGACTCCCCAAACCCCACAGCACACTGGGACAGATAAAGGTTCCATCAGCCAGACAAATTCTGCACAGCCTGCACATCAATTTCAAGGACATCCCCGGCATTAAAGTTCTTCCAACAAAGGGCATCAGATTCTGGGGATTTTTCAGTTCACACATCATTTCAAATGCCTCAAAACTTTAATGTTCCCACAAGGCAAGTTTTTGAAGTTTTTATAGAATTTCCCTTTATCTGCTCCAATAGATGAGGTTCAGCATCACCAAATCTCAACAGAAAACCTTCCATTTTGTTATCTTTAATGAAAATCTATTGCACTTATTCAATGCTGGATAAAGTACAGTGGGATTCTGTAAATCTGTGAGCTTAAGGGAAAGAAGGAAACAACCCAAAGAAACACCTGCAGCCACCACTGAATGTCCTGCCCTTCATCAGGACATCCTTCACTGACTGAACACCTCCCTGAATAATCCCCTTCCACTGACAGCTGCTGCCCAGGTTTACAGTAAATGGCAAAAATGAGAGGAAGACTTTCACAATAAAACCAATAAAATCAGAAAAGGAACTGAGCTCAAGAAAAAGAGGAACCCTTTCCCAATAAAAGTGGAAGATGCTGGGAAATCTCTTGTTAAACCAAGAATCCCCACTGTCCAATTGGACCAAAGACAGGGAACTGAAGGAAGCAGCTCAGGCCTGTCCATCAGGGGAACATCTGTATCCCAAAGAAGATTCTTCTGTGCACAAAACCATGGCTCACCATAAAGGGAATTTACTTTGCCACCAGAAGGACCTGCCAGAGGCAAAGTAAAACCAGAATGAGCCCACTTGTGGAAGTAGAGTGTGAAATGTGTATCTCAATCCAGAAAAGTGGAAGCAAAAGCCCCCCCTGAGACACTTCCAAGCCTCCATCCCCTTTGGAATGGAGCAGGAATTTGAAGTGTGACTCACCTTAGTGATGGATGTAAACACTTTCTCTAAAATTGCATTGGGCTGGGCTCTGTGAGGTCCACTGTCCTGAATGCCAAGGTTTATGGCACATGGCTTGGCAATAAACCTGCAAGAATTGCCCAGAAAGAGCTGGATTAAAACAAGATATTTATTTCCTTCCTCTGCCTGAATCACAAGGACCTGGATTTGTCACCACCTGCAAAACCTGGTGAAAAAGCTTTTGAAATCTCCATTCCACTGCTTCCCAGGTGAAGAAATTTCTTTTATTAGTCCACATGGCAACTACAGACACCACATCCTGTGCACACCAGAATGAAAAATTAAATCTTAATGCCCTTGGCTTGTAAGGATCTGAATGTGTTCCCCAGGGAGATTCTCATTCCTCAGCAATAAAACAATAGACTGATAGCAGTCTGCTGTGAACAGAAATGCTGGAGATGAAGCCCTAAACCAAAGCATCTTGTTTCCAAAATAGGCCTTGGTGTCACACAGCTCAGAAAAAAGGGAAGTTCAAGTGACACAAGCTCCCAAAAGTAACTTTTTCTTGGGGGGAAAATAAAGTGGCTCCTTTCCTTCAGGACAGACAGGAAGATGCAAGTGCACCAGTCTGAAAGATCCCTGATCTTGGGATCTCATCCATCCCATGTGCTCTGTGTATTCCAAACTGATTTAACTCTTCCTGGATTTTACAGCACAGACTCTGGAAACAAGCCTGGGTTTGAAACTAAAACAAATATAATAAACATGTTCCAAATGAGCAGGTTTGTGTCAGAACGGGCTCAGGGTTCCAAGGGAAATGTCTGCATTACCTGACACATGAATTGTCCCTCTCCTGTTGGTGGGCAAAAGGAGCAAAATTCAGTTTAATCAAGTTATTTTGAGGAAGAACCTGTTTCTCAAACTGATTTTGAAAAGGACACAACATTTGAATCATTAAAACCATTTTGCTTTCACAGAGAGAGCTAAACTGAAATTACACATATTTAGGAGCCTCCCAGTGCCACCAAGCAGAAAATGCTGCTTTTTCTGACCACAATTGTTACAATTTCTCCTCGTGTTTAAGTGGAAAGATTAAAATTCAGGAGACTTGTGGCTCTAAGTGCTCCAACAGTAACTATTCTCAGGAATACTCACTTAGTGCTTCAGGAACAAATATCTGTGGCTGTTTTTAAGAACTGTCCCAGGTCGTGGAGTTTTCCCTTGAGGAATTACAGATCAGCTTGTGACTGATCCCAGAGGAACACCCAGCTCTCAGAAAACACTAAACAAACGATGGTCACTGTGGGCCCAGGCTTCCCTGGCTGCCCCAGCTCTTCCTGTGTCTCCATCCAGGATCTGTGAGGTTAAAAATCCCTGCAGGATCATCAAGCTGTGCCTGATCCCCTCCTTGTCCCCAGCCCGGAGCACTGAGTGCCACATCCTTGGACATCTCCAGGGATGGGGGCTCCAAACCTCCCTGGGCAGCCCCTTCCAAGGCCTGACCACCTTTTCCATGAAGAAATCCCTCCTGGTGCCCAACCTGACCCTCCTGTCAGGAGTTGTGCAGAGCCACAAGGTCAGCCCTGAACCTCCTTTTCTCCAGGCTGAGCCCCTTTCCCACCTCCCTCAGCCTCTCCTCATGCTCCAGACCCTTCCCAGCTCTGCTCCTGTCTCTGGACATGCTAAACTACATTTCAACACCCACAGCTTAAAAAAAAAAATAATTAAAAAATAAAAAAGGAAGGAGTGATTTCCTTTGAGCTTGGCTCCAAAGGCTCACGGCTTCCGCCATAATCCAGACCACCAGCCAGAAATCCTGTCCTGATGTTATGAAACATTTGGCAAGACCCCCACAAGAAATGTAAAAAAAAATCAAGTATTAAAAAGTATTAAATGTCTTTATACTCTGCTTTCCTGCAGGATATGCCACAAGTGCAGCACAGAAGTTCACATGTGAACTTGAAGGTAGAATATGAAGTGAGTGGTGAATGCCCTGCTCAGACAGGAAAACCCCAAGCTGACCTGCTATTGAGGTAAACTCAGCAAGGTGAACTCACACTTTAAATTTCTGATCCCAGAGCAGGTTTTCAGATGTGTTTTGCACTGAATCCCACAGTGACAAAGTTCTGCACAACCCCCAAAATAGACAAAAATGCTGCCCAGACAGAATTTCCATTCTCAGGGATATTCAAACTGAACAGCAGAAGCCCACGGGTGACCTGAGCTCCCTGAACACTGGCCTAGCCGTGAGGAGAGGATTGGCTGAGGTGGCCTTGAAAGGTCCCTTTTAATCTAAATGATTTTATGATTCTATAGAAATCCCAACGGCAACGAACTGTGCCCAAGGTCAACTTACTGCCACACCTTCCAGCAAGAAACTCTCATCACATAAATACTTCTATTAAATATTTATCAGCAGGGATCAGCTCACACCCCAGCCTACCCTTTCACACCAGTTGTTAACACACACTGATTTTAAAACCAATTTTCAAGTCCACAGACTCATGTGTTAGAACAAATAGTTCTCAGGGATGTTATGCTTGACAAAAACGTTTCTTTATGAACATTCCAGTTTGGTTTATTACAGCTCTTAAAGGAAGAACAATCTCCAAAGTGAGATGTATTGAATATGCACTTTTTGAGTTTGTATTTCATAATCTCTCAATTTCACTGTGTTAAGATTTAACCAATCCTCACCCTCTCACTTTCCACTGTCTTTACCTTCCTCTATGAGTCCTGCCTCGCCCCTACAGTCATAAACTTTCCACAGACAGACAAATGAATTATTATTTTGCCAATGCCAGGATGTAAAAGGTAGTTTTTAGTGGAATTCTAACTAACAGAAAAGTGTCAGTGTTGTAGCACAAAGCACCTCCTCACAGTGAGGAGCTGCAAAAGGAGAGAGAAAAGAAGGAGCTCAACCAAAAGAGCTGCACGAGTCTGTAATTCACATTCTGAGTCACCAAGTCCAACTGTGAAATGTATGTCAAGAGAGACATTTGACACAATCAAAGCCTGAATTGGGATAAATGCACCACAGGAGTTCATTGAGACAAAGCTGAACTTTTATGACATCTTCAAAGTGGCTGGAAGAAACAGAAAGGAGTTTATTCAAAGATATGTACTTTTAAAATAAACACACTAGAAACTGCCTGAGATGGGCTGTGACAATCTGCTTTCACTTTGGGACACCACTGAGACACAGCTGAGATCAGGAACAACCCCCTCAGGAACCAGAACCTCGGCCTCTGAGCTTTGCTCTGCAGGCTCAGGAGTTAAATCATCATTTCACTCCACCCTAAATTAACATCACAAAAGAAATTTCATAAACCAGGGAGACATTATCAGGACATAGTAAATGCTGCCTTGAGCAGTGTGCCATCAGGTGTAGTGCATCTTCCCCAACAACTCCAGGAAAAGAGAATATTCTGCACCTCAACCCCAGACCGACATCTGGATTAGGAACCTCCCCATAACATAGTTTTTATTGTGTCTCAAAACCTCCTTTCCTTGTGTCCTGGCAAGTTTGACCAGGACCAGCACACACCAAGCTGAGGTGGGATTTTGGCAGTGCCATGCGTGTTCCTGGGTTCTCTGAAGCCTTTTCCTAAGGGCAGAAAGACAGCATAGAGAAAATAGAGCCTCTCAATTTCTCACCTCTCTGCTGACCTGCTTCATTTTCCTCCTATATTTGCCATCTTTTTACTTCATCCCAACCACCTCTTAATTTCTGAAAGCTCAGGAAAATTCACACTTCTTAAAGAAAACCCACAGAAAAAAAAAACCAACTCAATTCCCACTCACTTTAGTCCTGCAGCCTTTTTCATGCTTAGAAAATACCTATGGAATCATGGAATGGTTTGGGTTGGAAAGGACCTTAAAGCTCACCCAGCCCCACCCCCTGCCATGGGCTGAGACACTTTCACTAATCTAAGCTGCTCCAAGTCCATCCAACCTGGCCAACTTCTGCCCTTTCAAGGCAGAAATTTAAGATTAAATCAATGTTTAATGAACTACGTGCACAGCAATACAGGGTGTCTTGGTCCGTTTCACCTAAGGGTTTCCTAAGTAAGCCGCTTTACTAATTAATATCTCTGCCACCCACACACTGCGTGGCTGTGGCAGATCCACACCACACACACAGGATCTACCTGTGCCCCGCGGCTGAGCTCACGTTTATGGATGCCCAGGTAAATGAGGAATCCCGTTTTACACCTGTTGATGGGCAGAGATGAAGGTCCGCACTCGCATCCATCGTGCCTGAGACGAGGGAGAGCCACCGAGTATTTAATAATGCATCAGGCCATGAGAACGAGCCCTATTTCCTCATCCAGGAACTCAGGGAAAGTACAATAAAGCACACACGGAAGCCAAGTGCGGAGCCGCCAGCTCCGTCCGTCACCCTGCGAGGCTCTCCCGGGCAGGAGCAGGAGGAAAAGTGAATTCCTGTATAAAACATGGGATTTTTCTTGGCACTACCTCAGCACCATCGGACTGGAGGGGCCTCTCGTTACCCAGATCCAGGGCAGTAGAGCCCCACGGGCTTGTGCATGTAGCGACAGACACGACTCCCGCGACAGACTCCCGGGATTACACAATGTCCCCTTTCCACGCACGAAGGGCCTCGCGGAGGCCCCGCAGGGTGCGGGGGAGCCCCCGCCGAGCCGCCCCCCGGGCCGGCCCGGTGCTCACAGACCCCGGCGCCTCCCGGCCCCGCCGCCCCGGGGGCGGCCCCGCGCTCACCTCTCGAAGAGCAGCCGCACGGCGAAGATGCCGAGCGCCAGCGGGAAGGCGGAGAGGACGTGAGCGGCCCGCGGGTACTGCAGCCCGCTGCCCGGCGGACCCGGCTCGCCGGCCAGGTCCGCCCACGTCACGTTGTGCGGGAGCCAGAACCGCTCGTTCCAGAACCAGGCCCGCAGCGCCGCCGCCGCGGCCGCCGCCATCTTCCGCCTGCCGCCGCCGCGCTCGGGCGGCCGCCACAGACACGGGGGCGCGGCCGAGCGCCAGCCCCGCCCTGCCCATCACGGCGGCCGCGAATCGGGCGGCAGCCCCGGCCCCGACGGGGCGGCGCTGGGGGAGACCTCGCCCCTCATCGCCTCAGCCCCGCCGCCGCTGCCACACGGTGCCACCGACACGGCCGGGCGGGGTTGGAGGAGGCCGCGCCTCTCACCGCCCGGCCACGGCCCGTAAGGGGCGGGCTTGGAATATACCGCTCCCCTTATTGCATCGTCCGTCACAGGCGGTGCGGAGCTGGGAGGAGACCGCGCCCTTTATCGCCTGGCGCCCCCCCTCCCAGGGGCCGCAGTTCTGGCGGTCGCCACAGCCACCAAACGAGGCCAGGACGAGGTCCCGGCGCTCACCGGCACACCTGAGCCCGGCCCTCACTGCGGCCGCCGCTCATGGGGGCCAGGCCGTCGCTCACGGGGGTTCCCCCGGGCCCCGCGCGCGGCCCGTTACTTTGGAGCATGCGCAGTGCGGCGCCCCCGCGTTCCCGCCCGTGAGGCGCGCCCGGGCTCGTGAGGGAGGAGCGCGCGCACGGCCCCGCCGCCCCCTCAGAGCGCCCTGAGGGAACGGACCCGGAGTGACGGAAAAAAAATTCACAGAACCACTGAGTTACAGAGGCAGAGCCAAAAAGTGACAGAACCACCGGTCACAGAATATACTGAGAAAGGACCCACGAGGATCATCAAAGTCCGACTCCTGACCCTGCACAGGACACCCCAACCGTCCCGCCATGTCACGGCCGTGATGTCGATGCTCAGTGCTGAGCCCTCGCGGTTTCCACAAGCAGAGACGACTTTTAACTGGTAAAAGTCCTCAAGGCAGCAAGACAGGGCAGCAAACGATCCATGGTTATAGTGTAATGTCTCTTTTGGCCCCTGTCCAGTGGAGAATAGATTAAATGGCCCATTAAGCACTCAAATGCTATGATAACTAATAGATTCAAGGATAGAGTAATTTATGATCTAGTCACTTTTTTTTTTTTAATCAATGATTTAATTTAGAAGTATCCAATGTGCTAATTTCTCCTTGAAGATGTTCATTTGGATGTGGGCCCCTATATGTCAGAGACACACAGATGCCTCAGATTTAACTAGAATTAATGATTTTTTGATTAAAGTCTCTGGTAAGTGCAGCCAGTATTGCTTCAGTATCACGTAACCGGGAAGACACAGTAAAATTCAATTGCGTTACCTTAGAAACAAGCAGTTGGCATATTCCATAAATCCAAGTCCACGACAAATGATCTTCCCTCCCTTTTCAAATAGCACAATTTACAGTCAGAGAGATCTCTGGTTGCTTAGCAATTTGAGGAAATCTGATACTAAATGGATTTCGTTAGGAGCAGAGAAAGGTGACAGAAAGCAGCTTGGCTTTGCACTTCAGGTTTTTTAGCTTTTCCTCTATACAAAGCAAGCCTTACTTCTTAATTTAAAAGAAAGGGAAATGAGCAGTAGACTGTGGAACTGCTAACACCTTCCAACTAAGAAGGAGGCTTTTCCCTTCCCAATACCCATGTCATACACATTTCCTCATTCTGCTGCGGCAGAACATTCACTGCATTGCTTTTGGCTCTTATCCCACTCTCTCCCAACCAACCTCCTCACAGGCTCAAGTGACAATAACTTAAATTAAAAGCAGCTGATAGGAAGGGGGAAAAAACCCTCCGTTGTCCTCAGCTGCCCTCGAGAGCCACCTGGAGCCAGAAATGGAAGTGAAAAATCCCTGCATGTCCTTATTCCTTTTGCCAGTCCTGTTTTAATCCCTCTTCAATCTGAGAGCAGAAACTGCTCATTTGAGTCGAGCAGCAAAGCACGGACACACAGTGTCACCTAGTGGGGCAGCAGAGCCAGCCCGGGCTGCCTTCCAGCGGGAGCACTGGGAGTTTACCCATCTTTTCCCTCCAGATTTATAGATGGAGAGCAGCCCTGGAGAGAAGTTTGAGGTGCTGGAGACGCCCCAGGAACCCCCAAGCAGGGGAAGGGAGAGGCTGCCCCTCTGCCCTGCTCAGGTGAGACCGCACCTGCAGAGCTGCCCCCAGCCCTGGGGCTCAGCACAGGGAGGAAAAGGGATTATTTGGGGTGACCTCATTGTGGCCTTCCAGTCCCTGAAGGAGCTGCAGGAGAGAGACCTGGAGTGCCAGGACAAGGGGCAGTGGCTTTCAACTGCCAGAGGGCAGGGTTAGAGGGGATTTTGGGAAGCAACTCCTCCCTGTAAGGGTGGGAGGTCATTGGAATGGATTTCCCAGAGAATGCCTCATCCCTGGAAGTGCCCAAGGCCAGGTTGGTCAGGGCTTGGAGTAACCTGGAATAGTGGGAGGCATCTCTGCCATGGTAGAGGAGGGAATATGATGAGGCTTAAGGTCCCCTCTGACCCAAACCATTCCATGACAATTCTATGACCCTTTAAACGCTGCCTCTTTGTGAAACAAGATGAATCCAGGCTCCAGTTAAAATGGAAATGACCCAAACTTTATTGAAGGTTTTGTCATTAGCAGAACTGGTAAGAAAGCAGAATATTTTACACCTCAAGAATCATTAAGATCTAATTCTCTTGAGAATACAGTACAAATAAAAGCTAATAATAATAAAAAAAAAAAGGGCCTCCTCCTCCCCCATTCAAGATTTTATTATTGTAAAATAAATGAAGTCAAGTTAAAAAATGCTCTGATCTTCAACACTGGCAATCTGAAAGTGTCACTGATTCCAGAGATTTTTGCAATGCAGCACAATTTCACAGCTGTAAGGAAAAGATTTATGGCAGCTTGATAAAAGTAGGATTTCAGAGTTCTCAAAAGGCCTTAAAAATCTTATCTGCAGTTTAAAATGATGATGAAGAACTCCAAGTAAAAAAAGAAATGACAACAAAACAAACAAAAAACTCCACTTCAAATGTGTGTGAAATGCAGAAGTAATGCCCTGCAGACTGCTCCAAAGTGTTCACTTGTCTTTTGCAGAGACCTGGCAGCCAGCACAGCACTGAAATACAGATGGTCCAGCAACGGGCACCATTCCAGTTGTGCAGGGACTCCTCAACTGATCACAGGTTTGAGACAGAAATTCACATTGCACTCCATTTAGGATGCTTTAGTTGTTGGACACTACACACAGAGATGCTTTTATTATTAAAAAAAAAAAAGCCCAGTTGTGCCCTTTCCATGTATTAAAGTGCATTAAGTGACCATTTTAAAGCAGGCCAGAAAGTCCCTTTGAAGTTGGTCCCTAAGCACTGCAGTAGCATTTGGAGTGGTACGGGTGGTGTGTCCCACACCAGCACGGCAAGTACAGTGGAATTCCAGAAATTGTTAGTGAAATACCTATTGAAGCTCAAAGGGGTAAGACAGAGAACAGCTCTGTTCTCCTGCTGGGGACAGACCCTACCTGCTGAAGCCGTCCCACAGCCAGACACTTGTTCCATGCACCTAAAGAATTTGCAGGCTTCCAGAGTTTTCTAGCTGAGATAATTTGTATGTAGATTCCCTTAATGCTGATGTGCAGTGCAGCATCACTTCATCCAGGAGAGCTGTTTGTTAAAGCTAAAAATATCCATTTCAAAAGGCCCAGCACCTTGCAGCAAGTTTTCTAGTAAAAGGCCAATTTATTCATCATCATCATCATCTTCATAGTAGCGATTCCTTTTGATCTGTTCTTCCACAGACAGATCTTCCACGTCTTCACCCTCCCAAAAACCAACGTCTTGGGATTTGCGGTTCTGGTTTGGAGATGATTCCTTAACGGTCACAACATTGGCTAAGCTGGAATGTTTAGGAGAATTTGGTTCAAGGAGTTCTTCCTTTGGAATTTCTGGCTCCTCTGTAGCGTGTTCTTCCTCATCTGTGTCTGCATTCATCTGCCCATTCTCTACAATGTTCTGCTCTGCTGTTTTGATACCCGACAATTCCCGTTCTTCCTCCTCATTTTTCTCCCCGGAGTTCTGGATGTTCCTAGGCTCAACCTTCTTTTCCTTTTGCTTTTTCTCTACAACAAGCTCTCTCTCCAGCTCCTCACTCCTTTTCAATGTGTCTCTCTCTTCCTTGGAAGGAGATGTTGAATGCTCTGTTTTATGGCCTTTAACAGATATTGTTCTAAATGAGGCTGCGACTGTAAAGGGGCGACTTCGCTCCTTCAGCGAGGAAGATCTTCTTAACTTTTTGAGATCCAGATCCACATCCTCCTGCACATCAGGCTTGGAAATCTCTTCTTCTGGAGGCCACTTGGGTTTGAGTACTTTGATGCCCTCATCTAAGGCACTTCCTTGGATACTTTGGTCAGATGGAGGTGGCCAGGCAATCCTGAGCTTTTTTGTTTCTGCTGGTCTTTCTTCCCTTTCAGGCACAGCTGAAGCTTTTGCTTCCATACTTGCTGCCAGAACTCCCACTTTTGCAATCGGGGCATCCTCTACTCCTGGGCTTTGTGGGGTGTCTGGTGAATTCACACCATGGACGGTTTTCTCCGGGGATTCTTCATATTCAGTTTTACCTGCCCACAATTCCTTGTGCTGCTTGTGTCCAAAGCCCTCATCATAATTGCCTTTGGACTTGAAGAGCTGATTGAAGTGAGGCTTGCAGTAGATGTTCCCACGCAGAGAGGCGTACGTCCCCAGGCTGTTCAGGAAACACAGATCAAACATCAGAGCTAAGAGCCACCAACACCAGTTGCGTTACAGAAGAGATTCCATTTCAGTCTCCCACATGTTCAAAAAACAAGCTCACAGCCCTCAGGGTTTGCATGGCTCTTTCCAGGAATTCTTTACAAAGCTGGACATTCTATTTTGCCCCACATAAAATTACATTAAGAGTTTAAAAATGGCATCAAGTGCACCAAGCACTGGCACAAGAAGGCCTGTGTTACCTCTCCTACACAAATCACTGGATTATGGTGACTTCCAGCTCAGCTAGACCTGAGCAGCACCTCCCTCAGCTGTGACAGGAAAATTCACTTCCCAGAGGGCAGCCAAAGGAGCAGTGCACACACCTGAGTTTGCTGTTGCAGTAGGAACAGCGGAAGCAGCTGATGTGAAACACCTGCTGGTTGGCAAAGAGCCTTTCCATGGGGTACACAGTCTTCTGACACCCAACACAGGTTTCCTTCATTGGCAACTGGAATTTCTATGGGGAAAAGAGAAAGTCTGTTAACTGGAAAACACATCAACTGCTGGGGACTTGGCGTGGGCTCATGCACGGCTTCCGGAACTCTCAACAACTGCAGAGTTCACTTTCCCTAATTATGGTGCAGCAGAGTCTGGGGCACAGTGAGAAGATCAACAGGCTCATGGGATTGCTGTGGTTTGACAGGGAACCAAGACAGCACAAACAATGAGAGCACCAAAACTGAGCCTGTTCCCCAAAGCTGTCTCATCCTTTGCTGCAAGCTGTTTTTATTGACAGGAGAATGATGAAGCATTCCAGTTGATTACAATCAGTGTGAGACTTACCAAAATAATAAAAATAGTGCAAAAAAATCTTGAAATTGTTTGGGTTGGAAAGGACCTTGAAGACCATCTATGCCATGGTCAGGGACACTGTCCACCAGAAGAGTTGAAATAGCCTCACAAGGTACAGGATGGGAGAGGAAAGGAGGGAAACAGGCTGCCCAATGGTTTGAAATGTTCCATTTTTGTTAAATCTTTTCTCTCAAAGAGGAGGAAATAGTCTCAGCGCCAATACAACAGCAGGAAACACTCCTGGTTTCACTTGTAAACAATTCCAGCTCTATCCCAAAGAAACCCCACTCAGGTTTCAGGACTCATAGCCCCCCAAACTTGCTCAAGATTCAAAGTGAGCAGAGCTTTGAGGTTAAACAGCTACAATTCTTATGTGCTTACTGAATTTCCTGAGGGTTTAGTGCAAGGATAAACCTGAGCACTGAGGAGTTGAGTGTCACTGCTGTGTGCAGTGATCACACATTTGTTTTCAGACGGCATCAAGGAAGAAAGAACATTGCCCACCAGGAAAGGTCAGTGGCTGCCATTTACTTCTTGAAATCTATTAACACTGGCCAATGGGGAGGGCACTTTACAGGAGAAATTAAATAACACAACATTGACATTTTGAGGCTGCATGTTGATTAAAAGTGATTTAGCAGCCCAGCCTCCACTGCAGGGTGTGCTCAGACATACTTATAAATGTGGATTTTCCTTGGCAAAGAATTACCTGCTACAAACTTACAAAAAGATTTACGGAAAATCTGATGGCTAAAGAAAAAGCAGGAAGGTCACAGGAAGACATAATCACAGAAATTTATTTTTAACAGTCTAGAAACAATGGTTAGGAATGAAAGTTCCAGCATGTAAGGGCAGATTGCTGAAGATGGAGCCAGCTCAAGTCACGTTGTCACCACCATAAAGTTTGCTGCCAATTTAATTCCATTTTAATATGCATTTCAGGGTTTCCAGGCATTGCTTGAAGTTACAGTAGATTAAAGTTCTGATAATAACAGCTTCACTAACAAAATTTAGAATTCCTTTTGAAAAAGAATCCAGTTTCTAGGTGCTGTCAAAACTCTGCATCTTGAGTCACTAAACAAAATCTCAAAAAAAAAGATATTTACTGATGCAAACAAAAATATAATCCCCTGTGCTTGCCAAATGGAGCAAGGCAGTAAAAATGTGCTTGCCCATCAAAACATTTCCTCCCTAAAGCTCAGTTTTGCACGGTGACACCACAGTGCTGGCACATGCGTCTGCAATCACATCCCCACCAAGGAGAGGGACTTACTTGCATACAGTGAGCCCTATGGCTGGAGAGGCAGTTTGGGCTGTGAAGAGACAAAAACTCCTTTCCAGGATACTACAAATAGGAGCTACAGGAGGAAGATGAGGCCCGAGAAGTATAAAAAGGACTTGAGAGAAAGCTGAGAGTTGAGCTCGCATTAGGAGGGAAGCAGAAGGCAGGAGGAGAGGTTAGGAACCAAGAACAGGAGACAGAAGCTGGAAGAGACAAATAGGAACCTTGCATGAATAAACAGAAGCTTCTATCTCATACAGTGCAGCATCTAAAGCAGTAACTGGGCAAAAGGCTAAAATGGTTTTGATAATATCAAGAGAAAGAGAGCACCAGGACATGCAGCTTTTGTGTCACAGACCAGGATCACACAACTCCCAGTGGCAGCTCAAATTTCCCATCCTGGCATTCCTCCTTTGCACACTGGGAAGCCAGCTCTCCCCAGTGTCTGAGCCCAGGGCTGTTCCTCCCAAAGATGGGGAAAACAACAAAAGCCCAGTTGTTTCCTTAGGAGGGAGCCAGGAAGTGTGTGGCAGCCTGGGGACTCAGCATCCCAACCCCAGCCAACACATGTGATGGGCAAATACAGCCTGAGCAAAATGTCCAGTGCTGCCATTTGTTATCTAATCAGATTAGCAAATACATCCCTGAACCAAAGTTCTCCATCTGCTTTATCGCTCCCTAAGGAAGCTGTGACATCAAAGACTCATTGCTCAGAAAGCCAAAACTGATTTTTATATTCGGGCACCACACTGCCCTCATGTGGGCTCAAGATATCGCGAGATGTCACGCTTACTATATCGCGATATTACGCTCAGGCGAAACCCCTCCCCTTTTACCGTTACCGTACCGTTATCCCCGTTATAAACCACCCTGTTTAGCCGTTAATAAACGCCATTTCACCGCCCACCACATTGGGGTCTGCGTGTGCTGGGTCCGTGTGGCAGGGGTGCTGCCACCGAGCCTCCTCACGCGGGACGCCACGCCTCTAGCGGTGGCAACACCCTCACTATAAAGTTACTACCAGTTTTAGTTACCTTGGGAACAGCTGGAAGAGGAGCAAAGCCAAGTCCCAGCTTGCTAAAGGCTCTGAAGATCGGTACCAGGAGCTCAGGGCTCATCTCCAGGAGCACTGACAAGCCCTGAGACCATCCCCTGCCCTACTGAACTGTCACAGGGGTGTAACAGAGAGAAGAAACTCCCACCCGGTCTCTGCAAAAAACCTGAAGCTTTGAAGGGCTTTTCCACCCTGAATTAAAGTGCCCTCACAATCACACTCTGGTGAGGAAGGAGCAGGTATTGATCCAGTTACTGCCAGACCTTTATGCTTAAGCACATTCAGGTTTTTCAGTATGAAACGGGGCCATCAGTTGGTTTTAACCTTCACCAGGTTTGAGGCTGAGGAGCTGCGTTACCTTCACGGCTTTTGGAGGAGAGGCCTCTGTCTGGCCAGCTGCTTTAGCACCAAGGTTCTGCTGCTTTGAGCTGACAGCTTTCTGAGCTTCTGCCTCGCTCTCCGACTGTCCAGCTGAGGGAGAAAAGGCAATTACAATGGCTTTAAACTCTGGGCAGCTTATGCTCACCAGCCTCATCAGAGTCGCAGTTCCAGTTAAATGATGAACACTTAAAAGTGTTCAATCAGGGCAAAAGGAGTTATAAATGTCTTAAAATTACAGCTGCAAGTGAACTTCTGAACATTAAAGAAATTCTTATGAAGTGTGTGGCACAGGGCAGATTTTTAGTACAAAACAGTTTTTATTAATTAATCACTTGATAGGGCTCACCATGGCCATCCTCCAGCAGACCAGAGTGCAAAGACGAGCTGTTCTCACCTACAGAAACCTGCAAGAGAAAATGAGAACATGAGAACCTCTGACCTTCTGAGATCTGAACAGTCATGGCCCCAGGAAGGCACCAGGCAGTTTGAGACAGGGAGAGACCTGAGGAGCTCAGGAAAGGAGTTGTTTTTGAGGCACAAAAGGGTCCAGCTGAGTGTCAAGAGAGTCCTTGCTACAAGGCACACACCCTCACAGGCTTCACACATACAAACATCAGATTTCTGTTTCCTGGTACACCTTAATTAACGCTCAAATCTTGGTTGATTTGCTGAGGTTCCTCCCAGGTTTTCTCACTTACAAATCCCTTGACCCCAAGCAGCACATTTACTGGAAATCTCATGGTTCCCTCCAACATTTGACCAATCTCTGACATTCAACAGAGACTGTGCTCTTGGGAAAAAAAAAATTTAAAAAGCTTTTGTTGAACCATAAGCCTGTTCCAAGGCCAGATCTTCCTTGTTTATCCTCCTTCAGAAACAAATTTGTAATTTTAAAAATAACTTAAAAACTAGAGGAATTGGATCTAAACCAGTTTCAAATACTACACAGAATCATAGCATTGTTTAGTATGGAAAAGACCTTTAAGAGCATCAAATGCAACCATGAACAAAACCTGCTACAAATAAAGCTCTTGATGTATAACTCTTTATTAAACTTGGCACTATTTCTATTAAATCAAATAGTTTTAAGTAGCTACACTGAGGAACTAAAGTACTGTAACAAGCTTAACTGCAAATCATCACTAATTCACCTTAATGATTGAAAAGTCCATGGCAAGCAACTGAAATTTGTAAATTAGGGAGGTAATGAGGAGTTACATGTACGAACATCCTCTGCTGAAAGCAGAACTGTGCCCCAGTGTCCTGGGCAGAGCATGGACGTGTTCTGAGGCTGCTGAAGTCACACATGTCTGGCTACTGAATGTGCCACGGGTGCAGTGTGAAAAATGACAGAGTGAAGTGGCTTTTGTTTCCTTTTTGCCACAGGATTCCCATTTCTGACACTAACGACAAGCAGCTTTAATTAGGCTCATTTCCAAGTTCACCACGTCCCTTCCAAAGGACAATCCTGGCTCCCAAACAATGCTCTATTCAGGTTCTCATTGCACCTGGACACCTCAACAAGTAACTCTGCAATTACAGCTGAATACAAGAAATTTTATTCAAATCTCCCATTCACAACTGGGAGATATTGTGATTTAACAGGTGCTCTTTTAATGAACTCACCTTGGAGCAGGAAGCAGCCTCGAGCAGTCAGACACGAAGCTGCTCAGCTGTCTCTGAGGAACAGCTGAAAGCAAAGATTTGGCCCCTTGCCCAAGGAAGGCTGAAAAGCTCTAAAAGCCCTCCTGGCATTAAGCTGCCACGTGTTCAGCCTGGATGGAATACACAGTACCCCAATTATTATTCAGCTACTTTTATCCCGTCTGCTGTCCCCAGTTCAGGGAACAAATGCTCCAGTCCAGTTTACAGAGTCTCAATTTATAGCTGGAGCTCAAAACCAGCAACCAGCCCAAACTGCCATTCGCAGTTACCCTAAAATTTAGCCTCTAAATGCAGAAGAAACAGTGACAAACTCCTTTGACTTGGGTCATACAAAGCTGCTCATGAGGTTTTTTTTAAATTGGTGTGGATTTTTTAATTTATAAAAAACCCACCATAAAACAATCCTACCAAGACAGAAAAACTCTCCCAGAAAACTTATCTCTAGACATTCTCTTCCACAGACACTTAGAGACAGCCTAAAAAGAACAACTTAAACAGGAATTTTGCAGCATGTAACTAATCTGCATCAGCTGCTCACGTTCAATTCCCAGACAGCACGTGGAACATGGAACCAGTGCATCAGCTATGCTTCCACAGCCAGTTCCACTTAAAATGAAGCCCTTGATCTCCACCAGCACAGACATCTTACCTTCTCCCCATCCTGACAGGAATTGCAGTCCTCAATTGGTGCCATATTCTCCTTCTGCCCAGATTTGTAATTCTTGAGTTCACTCTCACTGGCTTGAATCTCACTCTATAGGACAAAGCACTGGAAAGGTGACAGGTTCTTTTCCCCTAAGAAAATACTTAGGGATTTCATTCTAGGGAATTCTTTCTATTTTTCTTGAAATGTTTTAAAAGCTGTTTTTCTAGTATGTGGAGTGATAATTGAAGGAAGGGCCATAAGAATGTACAGACACTTGTTAAGTGACATATTCTAGTGAGGGAGCAGGATTAGGCTGTAGGATTTGACTGTGCTCTAAGGAGGTAATGCCACTGTTTTCCTGAGCAACCCTTTTCTTCCAAATTCCCGTTTAAAATCAACTCCTAAGTATTCCCTGCTCAATGCACATCTTCCTTTTCAAGAAAGGGAAACATTTCACTTGGAATGACAAGTATTTCCATACAAGCACTGCCTAAAGTACGGTGTAATTGCTAAATACAATATGACATAAAAGCAAATCCCACATTTGCTTCAATTCTAGTCAAAACCCTGACTCTGTTTTCCTGAGATTTTTGTTCTTGATAGACTGACTGAAGACTTTTACAGAAGGATCTTTCAGACTTTAAAGCCAATAAAATCCAGTGAAACCTCGTGTTTCTTTCCTTGCCCCAGGACACAAGATCATTGGAAGCCTCGTGCTTTTCACAAGGCTTCTTCTCTGTGACATGAAAGAGGAAGAGCCACATGCCAAAACCAGCATCTTCCTGCACTGGGAAACAAATCCCCACAAAGCCAACCACATCCAAGAGATCTGTACCAAATGTGGGAATTTTAATGCTTAGATCTCTGCTGTCCAGCACCTTTCCCTCCCCTTCCAACACACAGAACTCATTGTTCCTCATCCCTGCTTGAACCAAGTGTCCATCAGGTTTAATCCAGGCCTTGTTAATGCCCTAAAACAGCTGTTCCCAGGAGACTCTGGCTTTCTGGCTAGCCCAGGTATGAGAGGGGCAGCACAAATACACTTCTCTGGTTGCTTTGCCAGTAGGGAAGGAAAAGATCCCAAGGTTAGGGCTGCTGTTGGCACAGTGGCACTGCAAACCTCAGGAATCCATCTCACTGCCCTCGTCCACATGCCAGGTCAAATTGGGAAGAGATTGTGCCCAAATGGGGCATCCTGAGAGCATCAGGCTGGACTGACACTAAACCAAGAGCACTGTGGGGCTGCAAACAGGAGCCTCTGGAGAAATGGCAAATCTCTTGCCATCAGGACAGAATTTAGTTATTCAGCCACCACTCTAAGCCCCAAACTGGAAAAGGCATCAGGAAATGAGCCCAGGCAAGGCACAGGAGGCAGAAATGGGCAATTAGGTTAATCAGATTTGCTGCAGTGGCTGCAAGGACTTTCCATTCATGCAGGGAAGGTTTTACTGACCCTTCTCCCACAGCTGGGCAATCTGACCCATGTGCAGATGAAATTCAGGAATCATTTGGGCTCAGAAGAAGCCTGGTTCTCCACAGAGACTCCTGGAAAGCAGGCTCTCCTCTGAGGGAGAACCAGTGCTTCAGGCTCTCATTTCCAGGGCAAATTTCCCAACTTTAAAAGGCCTTTTCTCTTCAAATCTATTGCTCTGGTTAATAAAGGTAATACTTGAGCAATGTAAATTCCCATCATTCAGCAAAACTATCAGAAACTTCCAGCAAATGTACCTAAGCAGTTTTTAACAAAAGCTGAGATTCCTGAAACCTCCTCAGCTGTAACACTTCATTAATTGTTCAGCTCCTGGTCAAATATTTGCAAAACAGGCAGAGGTTCATTCACTGCAAGAGTCTAATTAGATTCAGAGAGTGGTGAGAAATCCTGAAGGGAGGTAAAAGGTGAGGAAAACTGACTGGAGGTCCCAAAGCTGCAGGCCAAGAGATAGATCCAAGTTCTGAGCACTGTGTGACACAAAGTCACTTCATCTCACCGTGCCTCAGTTTCCCACAGCTTAGAGCTGCTGGACCACATAGAATTGAGTTTTCTTTTTTAAACAAAAACAATAGACATCTAGAGAGCTACAGACACTCAAAGTAAAAGAATGTCAACTATGCTTCAGAAGGACCTCAGTCAGGGTGCCAGCAATTAATTCCTTGGGAAATTTTCAGCATTATTCCAGGAAGATGCAAATATACTTATTTCTTCCTGTAGAGAAGAGGCAACTCTTCATCAGAAATTACTCCTATGGGCAGAGAGTTATTTTTCAAAGAGAATGGCATTACCCTCAAGCAGCCTGGTTTCCTTAAGAGCTTCTTTCCAGTCTCAGGCTGGGACCAAAATTCCCTTCCACACAAACCAAGACTTACCATGGGAGTGATGCCTGAGGAACTGCCCTGCTTGGACACAGCTGCCTGGTACTTGGCCAGCCTGTCCTTTATCGATGTCTCTGATAAACGGGGCATGTCCAGGTTCTTCCTGGTCTCTGCCTTGTCTGGGCTGAGTCCTGGACTGGTGTCTAGAAGATACCCTGGTAAAAAACACCAAACATGAGTAACAGATAACTCTTTTTGGGGAGAATAAACACATTGCCCTTCTCTCCAGGATCATGCCAGTGGATCATGCCAGTGAGGACACAATGTGTATCACTAAGGAGTGAGACCCAAGGAACAGCTGCAGCTGTGCCAGCCATTGGTGGAAACCCCAAAAAATTGCAAATGGTTTCCTAGAAAAAGCTCTCCAAACAGATAAAAATGCATAGCTTTGTTTAAATCAAAGCTCACAGTGTCTGGTCAGGAGGGATGAGGATTGAAGCAAGGAGGCAGAAGGAACATTGACTGTTCGCTGCTTCCTAAATTACCTTGGCTAGTAAAACTAATTCTAGGATTGAGACACAGGAAAGAATGGGCTGTATTCTTTAGTTTCTTGGTTGTTCCCTGTACCTGGGTTTCCTGTGCTTAAGAGTGGAATGGTTTAAAACTCCCAGCAAGGCTTCCCTAATTAAATGGGATGCTGAGGGACTTCCTTCCATTTTGGAAAGGCAAAAGTTATTCCATAGAACCCTTGAGATTGGAAAAGCCCTCCGAGACCAGCAAGTCCAACCTCTGCCTGTCCCCACCTTGTCCCCCAGACCAGAGCACTGAGACCCACATCCCGCTGCTCCTTGGACACCTCCAGGGAAATTTCTCTTGTGTAAAGTAGATTTATCCGTTAAACAGAACCCAAACCAACCCAGGCAAACCCCCCAAGGTTTCCTGACCTGCTGTGCCGTGGCTCCTCTCTCCTTGGGCAGTGTCAGAGTCCTCCAGGCTGTTCTCCGAAATCCTCCTGCCCGCTGCCCTGCGCGGCTCCCGGGGGCCCTGCTGGGGACAGACCCTCCCATCAGCGCCTGCACACTCAGGGATTGCCCTGGCTAATCCCTGCAGAGGCACAGGTGTCACTAGCAAATCTGCTTTGCTGGAATAAACAAGTCTAGCAGGTAACAGCTTATTTAACCAATATAAAGTTTGATCACAGAGTACCTGACCCTCTGTCACCTGGGAAACACTTGCTTGAAGAGGTCAGGCGGTGCCCTTTGGAAGTTCTCTTGGTTTAAAAGGACCGCAAAGATCAGATTTTTAGGTCATTCCCACTCCATATACAAAACTTCAGTCTAGATTTTTGCATTTCATGCAATTCTGTTGAAGCCAATAGTCACTGTCATTGCATGAAGATTTAAAATCAGGAAAAGGATGCAAGGAACAACTTATCCAAAATCATTTTCAGCCACGGAAAAAGGAATTAATAGTATTGCAATAAAAGTTACCTAGAGTTATTTGTTTCGATTTGGATAGTTCATGCACTCAGTACCAAATAATTCCCTAATTACATCTGATAAGGCTGAAGCTTAAGCAGGAGTGTTAGAGATAAATATTCTCAGATCTCCAGGATAATCACTCTCTGCTGCAGAGCTGGACAGGGTGTCCTGGGAGCACCACACAGATGCTCTGCCTGCCTCAATCAGATTTTATTCTTATTTGTTGAGACCAACTCCCCAAATCTCAATCTCAAAAGAAAGCACAAAAAGAAATTTCTGCAGCTTTTATCAAAGTTGTTGAGCACAGGTGAACTGGACTCCATCAAGGTAGGATATAGTCACAGCTGAAAGTCAGCCTACAAAATCCTAGAAGGTGCTGGACCTTTGTTCTCCCTCTAGGAAGAGTTAAATCACAGTTGGAAATTCAGATTGAGGCTAATGTAGAGAAAAAGGCAAGTTTGGCAAGATGCTCCAACCACACATTCCCCCTCAGTGCCAAAGACTTTCTTATTTGCTGCTTACCAAACTGAAGGAAATTCCAAAGTTTTATTTTGCAGAACTGCAGTATAAGATAATCACTATGAAAAATCAGGCTGCTTTCCATACAAACAGCAACTTCACCAGGAAAGGAAAATGCAGCTGGAAAACCTCATTTTCCATTAGCACGGGAAATAGTTTCTATTTCTGTGGTTCAAGACTTTGATAACTTTTCTTACTGGAAAAGAGCTTTAGCTCTGACAAGTCTTGCGCTGACCAATAGGCTCAGGTCTGGGAGTGCCTGCACACTTGTAAAGACTTGCAGCTCCCTCATTCCATGAAAACTATTCTTAGATGATTATTCAGTCAATGTCCCCTTTAGCATCACCCCGAGCCCACCAGTCTGGGGTTCTTGCAGCTCAGAAATTTGGGGTCCAAAGGGTCCATCAGGAACAGTTCAATCAGCAGAAGGAGATAAAGTGCTCCAATCCACAACTGCAGAGCCCTGGCAGCTCCTCCTCCTGCCCTTTGCCACCTCACATCTGCAGGTTACAACTTCACCTGAAGAGCTTTTCTGTGGGGGAGCTGCAGAACAGAGTAAAAATCCCAACAACCAGAATGCAAAAGCTTTACAGGTCAGGGATAGTTCAGCAAACCTACAAATATTCAGTAAACCCATAAACATCCTATAAACATGTGAAGATTTTATATCAACAGTTTTATCTTGGGGGAAAAAAAGAGTGAAAGGAAATGTTTAACAGAGAAGATAAGGAACTTATCACATTATAACTGATGGACGGAATCAGCAGGATCATGGCTCATGGAAGGTGACTCCTCTCATATGGAGGAAGCCCCCTTAGGGATTTGTCACTCTGTGGCTGGGCCATAATTCCCAGGGCACAGCTTCAGTGCTTTGGAAAGGAGACAAAATATTCCTGGTGTGTGGAAAGCCCCAAGTGCTCAGACTTGGGCAAGTGCAGAAGCTCTGCTGTGAGCACAGGTGAAGCTTTGCCTGGGGCACAGAGTTGGGCAAAAACCCAAATCCAAGTTCCACCTATTTCATTACAAACCCAAATCCAAGTTCCACCTATTTCATTACAAACCCAAACCCAAGTTACACCTATTTCATTACAAACCCAAATCCAAGTTCCACCTATTTCATTACAACCCCAAATCCAAGTTCCACCTATTTCATTACAACCCCAAATCAAAGTCACACCTATTTCATTACAAACCCAAACCCAAGTCACACCAATTTCATTACAAACCACCTGTGCCAGACATGACCCTGCCACGAGGTCACCTACACACCACAGCCAGGTTTTGCCTTAAAGGAAAAACAAAACCAGCCCGGAGACAACTTTTTCAGAAATGTTGCAGATCTGATCCTCCCCCCCGCCCGGGTGTGCTTTCACTATCACTTACAGGAAGAATCCTTTGAACATCAGGTCTTTTATCAGTTCCAGTCTTTGCTTAGTGCTGAACCAATCCAGGCTGCCGTGCCTGCCCCTAATGGGATTAGAGCAGTTTCTTTCCATGAAAATGCAATAAAAGATCTGCCTCCTATCTATTGCAAAGGCAGAGCAAGATCTGAGTGAATGAATGAATGAATAAATGATGAGATTTTACTCATAATCCTGAAAATGAGAGGAGGTTTGTTTAAAGGGGGAGATGGAATCAGGAAATCCAGGCTCTGACCTGGATCCCTGCCCCAGCCCTGCCCTGCAACCATGGAAGTTGATTTATCAGCACTGCCACGAGCCTCCAGCCGTGGTGCTGCTCAGTTCACACACAGGTTTTGCCAGCAAAGCTCTGACAGCACCAACACGTCGAGTCTTCAGTAAAGCCCAAGGAAAACTGCCACCTCTCAGCTGAATTTACAGTTGGACCCAATGACACAAAGGAATTTTCCACCAAAACGGTTCCATGAAGCCTCGCTCAGGAAAAAGCACAGGAAATAAATGGGAGAGGCAACTGCAGAGCTGCAGCGCTGTCGTGGCTCCCACCTCACTGAGCCACACCTGGGTCCCACAGCTCCCAGCTCCCTTCCCTGCACTGACCCCATCCTCCCATCACAGATCAATTCCCAGAACAGGAATGGAATTCCAAACACGCCCCCTCTCCCCCACATCTGAACTTCAGAACTCTCCTTTTCCCTTCTACCGTAACAGATTAACTTGGAATAGGGATTTTGAACCGAACCTGAGCAGTTTTGTGCCTCCTGGATGGTGTTTACTGGCTCTAGTTGGTTTTCAGCAGTGTTTGAATTGCTAAACTTGACAAACTATCAGTTTCAGATTCACTCAGCTCCAAAACAATTTATTCCCCAGGCTGAGATAAAGTTACTCGAAGCCCATCTGCAGAATTCCTGGGGAATTCTGAGTGATTAATCCTGCAGCAAGAGTTCAGGGAAGGTCTGTCATGTGCAGCTCTCACACCATGACAAAGACTCCAAAAATGCAAGTTGTGAAATGACTTCACACAGACCCAAAATTCCCTTTAACATTGAGTTGCTCCTCTGAGCCCTGAATTGTTACATATTAAAACAACTTTTATCCAAAATGCGTTTGCTTTAGTCAATACTTCAAGAAAACCAGTCTCAGTAAAACAAAGCCAGGAGGAGAGGAAACTATGAGAAAACTGGAAAATCCACCGGCATCGAGGCCTCGGGACTGTGTTGCAAGTCCCCAGCATATGCAACTCATTTTTGAGTTAAGCAATTCCCCCCGGGACACGCCGGCTGCAGTCCACATGCGGGATCAGATTTCATGAGCAGTTGGAAGAAAAATGCGAGCCCTGAGCATTTGCAAGTCAAAACTAGTGAGGGCAGGAGCTGCTCTGGCCATCTCGGCTTCGTTTTCCCTCAGTGAGATTTTTTTTTTTCCGATAAGAAACATTTTGTAAGACACAAAGATGAGGGAAGAGCGAGGGAAGGATGGGAGTATTTCACTACATGTGTCTGTGTGTGTGTTTGGGCGACTCATACTGATACAGATATCACAAACTTTCACTTAGTGCTTTATCTCGACTGCAGCAGTCCTGATTGCTGAGCTCAAAACTCCCTTACTTTTCATATATTAAAAAATACATAAATACCTACACATGCATTTTACACAATTCACATTGTAATCTTCACACGAGACACAAACAATCCCTACTTACTTTACAAAACTTAATAAATTCCACACTTATTTTCCCCTCTTCCACTGAACCCTATCAAAGCAAATTCACTTTACTCCAACGAGCTGCCTCAACTCCGAGCACCACGCACATACTTGCGTGGCTCGAGTAAGTTCCTAACAGCGCGATGTTCTGTTTTCACTAAAACAGTGAACACAATATTTGCAGAGTCAATAGCTGGAGCCACTCCCTCCCGGGATTTTCCTGATGCAGCGGAGGCAGCAGCTTTGGTTTCTCCGGGATTGGGAGGCACAGATCCTTACCTTGGGCTGAGGCGCTTCGCCCTTCTCGAACATCATCTTCAGCTTGCTCAGGGGCACGTTGTACTTCTCGATCCTCCCCGGAGACTCGGACCTCTCGCTGCCTTCGGGCTTTTCCATTTCGCGGGGCTCTCTCGCACAGCTTTCCACGGTGCCACCCTCCCGGGGCTCTGCGCTGTCACCGGGACACTGCGGCCGGCCCGGGGCAGCTCCGGGCCCCGGGGATGGAGAACGGGCGCGCCCGGTGCCGACCCTGCTGCCCCGCACCGCTCCCAGCGCCGGATTCTCCCACTTCTTCTTCAGCACGCTCAGATTCCCCCTGGTCAAGTGAGCGGGCAGGTTTTCTGTGTTCTGCAGAAAGAACAAGGAGTTAACTGCAGCTCTCTCCGAAGCACTTCCTTTCCATGCAGGAGGAAGCTCAGCAGCGATCCCCGCTGCCGGCCAGCTGTGAATAGTTCCAGCTGTGCCACATGGAGAAAGCATCCAGGATAGGGAAGGAAGGAGGGGGGAGAAGAGAAAAGTCAGGAGTAAGGCAGGAAGTGAGCAAACAGGAACGGCCTTATAAGGCAAAAGGGAGTCAAAGCCCACGAGTTAAATGCCACACAAAAGACCTGAATCCACATATGAAGGAAATGGGACTCAAATCCACACAAGGAGGGTCTCCAGTCCCAGAACAAGGAAAGGGGAGCACAAGAGCCATAGGAGATGGTTGGTATGCCAAATGCTGCGGTGTCTTCAGAAGACAACACTACCAGGCCTTCCAAAAGCTACAAATTAGCTCTCAAAAACCACTAAATCCTTGGAGTTACGTGTTTCTGCAACATTTCAGTTCCCAGAGACCTGCCCAGGATTTTACACCACACACCCAAAGCTCAAGCCAAGCACCCACAACAAGCATCCCTCTGCTCCAGTTTACAAATATCCAGTAACTTGCTGGGATTTTTGTTCTATTTCACTCAATGCTGCAATGCCTCCGGAAGACAACACTACCAGGCCTTCCAAAAGCTACAAATTAGCTCTCAAAAACCACTATATCCTTGGTGTTACCTGTTTCTGCAACATTTCAGTTCCCACAGACCTGCCCAGGATTTTACACTACACAGCCAAAGCACCCACAACGAGCATCCCTCTGCTCCAGTTTAAAAATAACCAGTAACATGCTGGGATTTTTGCTCTATTTCACTCAGCCCATTGAAAGCACCACTGGGGACACACACACGAGTCACTGGCACTGCCTCACCCCCAGGGGAACACCCGGAGCAGCATCACCTCCCATCCAGCTGCTCCCTCTCCCCAGAGCCCAGCCCAGCCCGTGTTCGAGCCATCCCACCCCAATACCTGCCACCATTGCATGTTTCCTGTCTCTCCCTTGCGGAGACCACTCCAAACTCATTGCAAGTGGAGCAGGGCTGCCAGGCTTACAGGAATTAACCAGCATTAGTGGCTATATTGGGATTTAAGTCTCTCACCCTATTACTCTTCTGGTCGCATTTTGAACGCTGCTTTGCAAATTGACTTGAATCCACTTACACTTCAAAAAAATCAGTGTGTTTGCTGACTGTGTTGAAAAGAAAGTATTAAAATTGTAAGGGAAGTGTTGTAATGGAACAGAAATATTGAGAATTGTGTGACAGGTTTCTGTGGGAACACCTCCAGAATCTCAGCACACTTCCTAATACAAGTCCCTCCTGCTTGAGATTTGCCTGTTCCCTGATCACAGGAAGACTGACAGGCACAAGCATTGAAGAAAATTTAAGACTGAAAAGTAATTTTTAGAATGCTTATTTTATCCCACCTACATCCCAAACAGCAGTTCCCCAAGCATTAGAGAAATCAAGGCAGCAACATTGCTATGGATCCTGAAAATACTGGCAATGCTTTAAAACACAAATTACCCTGAGGACCAGGACAAAGCCCTGCAACCTTTGTCATCCAAGGCTCCCTGACCTCTGAACACCTGAATGCAATGGAGGTTACAGGAAGGAATGTGGGGCTGTAACAGAGCCAAAAAGGTCGGTGCTGCTTCATCCAGGGGCATTTGCAGCCCTCAAAGTCCCTTCAGAGAAGATCCTGCAGCTCTCAAAGACACATGTTGGATTTCAGGGAGGCTTGGAGGCTCCTTTTAAGCACTTTTAAATTTAGTTAAGAAAGGAAGAGGCACCACACAAGTGCCTCCAGCTAAGAACAGGAGGGGGGTATTCCTGCCTTGTGGTTAACTCATTTTGCCTTCTGCTTAGGAGAGAATTGGTGATTCAACACAGCTTTGGGCAAGAAACTTCATTTCCTTTCCTTTCCTCCACACTGGGAAAAAGCACGAAAGAAAAGCAAAGCCTGTGTCTAAGCCAGGTTTTCTGTAGGATACACAGCAGCAATTTTGATATTCCAAAAATCAGCTGTCACAGCAATACTAATGCAGGTGATCCATCCTGATTTCAGGCTGTGCTTTTCCAAGGAAACAAACACTTATACAGAACACTTACACTTCTCTTCTTCTCAGCAGTGGCTTCTTCAGCAGCTTTCTGATACCTTTGAGAGAGTGAAAAACAAACAAAACCCAAGCTTTAACCAGAATACTGAATGCTCCTGAAGACAGCTGAGATTTTTCTTCCCCCACTCCCTGCATGAACTAAAACGAGAGGCTGGACAAACAGCAGCAAATAACACAAAGCCAAGTGACAGACACATTTTCAGTCATCCAGTTTACAATAATAACACCCATTAATACTTTTCATTCCCTAAGCACTCCGATACCCAAATAGAGACAGTTTACCTTGGAATAGCTGTATTGTTTCCGCCACCCAGCTGTCTGCTGTGCCCCCTTGCAGGAATAATTCAGCTCTTTATATAGCAGCTGCTGAACCAGAACAAATTCCAGCTTGGCACATGCCGAAAATCTCCCTAAGTGCCAGAGGATTTTACTCTGCGGGCTGGGAACTGCCCCCATTCAGCATTTGCCTCCTGGGCAGCTGAGCCATCACAGCCCTCTGCAGATAAGCCACCCTGGATCATGAATCAAAGTCCTCTAAGGAGCTGCAGGAAACTCCACACTCCTCACTGCTTACTATGCTGCACAAGGTGATTGCACTTGGCCTTTGAAATATGAAAATTGGTGACAAATTTTGCCATTTTAAAGGAGAGTTCTGCCTTTCAGAGAGAAGGAACCCAGCATCCAACAGGGTGTCTCTGTTTTCCTTATTTGTGGAATTCTGCTTTTGACACAGCAGTGAGCGTGTTGCAGGCTGTTGCTCCTTTTTAATCCGTGCAAACACGCTAACCCACATCTCTGCACTATAAAGGGTCCAGATTTGAACACAAGGAGCTGAGAAAGTGATGCTGGAGGAAGAGGGATCAATACTGGAAGAAGAAACAAAGAGGAGCACAGATGAAAGTCAAGCAGCACCTGGAAAACAGACGATGACTGAGGAGTCCCAGCCCAGCACGGGGCACTTTTCTAATCTCTGCTGCTGCCTTTTGTGCCTCTGACCTGACAAAACTGATTATGTGGCATGGAGAAAAATGTTTTCACGTACAAATATTTAATTAACAGCACTTAAATGTCACACACTCCTCCCTGTGGCCATCAGGGTGGCAAAGCCAGAGAGCAGGACTGTTTTTCCAAGGCACTGACCATGCCTGTGTAGAGGGACACTACTTGATTAAGGAATAGCAGTTTGGATTACTTCCAGTAAGCCTTTTTCAAGGGATTATCAACATTTAGCAAGATGACCAGGTTCTGTAATCAAGCTTCAGCGAGTGAATAAATTACCTTAACAAGGTGGTGACAGGAAACAGCTTCCCCCTGGGCCAGAGCTCCACAGAGGAATTCTGGAGCTGTGAGTAACTGTCCCTCTCCTAAAGATTCCATAAAGTTTGCCCCACTTAATATCCAAATACTCCAAAACTTTGTTACACTATTAAAGCAAGAGCCTCAGACTCTCAGTTCCCCAAATCCCATTGAAAACCCCAGCTGAAGCCTATATAATTCCTTAAGGAAATAAAGGCTTTTGCAGGGAATGCATTGGTTGTTAGCACTCAGCTTTCTCAGCACATACAATATTTATGGTTTGAGTTTAACCTTTTATCCATCTCTCAGAGAAAAGGGAAAGCTTAATATTCTTGTTTTATCTAAGTCAGGAGGGGTTTAAGCTGGATGTCAGGAAAAGATTCTTCCCCCAGAGAGGCTCTGAAAAGGCTCCTCAGGGAATGGTCCCAGCCCCAAGGAGCATTCGGACAACACTCTGAGGCACAGGGTGGGATTGTTGGGGTGTCTGTGCAGGGCACAGCAACTGTGAGAGCAGCAGTCCCTGCTCCGGGTGGCAGCTGTCACCTCCACACAGCTGGTGCCGCCCAGCCCCACAGCACTTACTTGGAGAACCTCTCCGCGAGGGCCGAGGACTTGTTCTTGTTGACCAGGGAAAGCTCTTTGGCGGTGATTTTCAAAGAATGGGAGGCCCATTGCCTTCTATTGAACGGGGAAGGCTCCATCTTATCTGCCCAAATCCCTGCTCAGGAGGAAGGAACAGTGTCAGCAATAGGAACTGTGAGCAGAAAAGAAGTTCCACTTCTCCCAGCATCCCAGTGCCCCCAATCCTAAACCCCTCAGGATCTTGTTCACCAACTGACTTGAAAAAGGCAGCAGATAAGTGTTATAATTTCCTCTGCAGATGCCATTGAGATAAAGCCATGGGCACAATGGGGAGCTGTGGACACAGAGGATGCCAGAGTGACAGTCCTGTGTCACACACACACACGGGAGCTCCAGGAAGCCCCAAAGTGCCCTCGCTTGTTCCGGTTTCAAACCAAACGTGCTGGCATTTATGTAAGAGGGTTTGAGTTACGAAACTAAGAGGATGTAATTACTATACAAACATTTTTCATTCACTCTTGTGCTCACTCTCAGCGCAGCAGCGTTTCCTCTGTGAGCTCAAACAAGTCTCGTGTTCATGGAGGCAGCTGTGCCCCTCCTGTCGCAGTAGTTAACATAATATCAGTTAAATAGTATTCATTACCTAAAAAACAGCTCCAACTATCCCATCCTCCTGGAAATGGGAAGAGATTTCATCCATGTTTTCACCACAGAAGCCAGCAAGACTGTATCAGATTTATTTTCTACATAGTTTTCTTTTGTGAAGGAGGAAAGGAGGGGAGATTAATTTCAAGAGTTCTTTGATAAGACAAAAATAAAGCCTGTAGGGAACGCCTTTCCTTTTTTCCTCTTATATTTTATCCCTGCTCCCGTGTCACACAATGCCTGTGGCAAGGGCGTGAACTGACCCTGCAATGCCAACTCCAGGCAGGCTGAGCTCTTCCTTGCATTTTCCATTAATTCCTTTAAGGGATTTGCAGAGTCACAGAACTCTGGATCCAGTGTGAGTCCAGGTCTGCTGGACAAATGGTCACACACAAACAGAAATGCCTTCAGACAAGGTGGAGCCAATCAAAGGGAGGAAAGACAACATTTCTGAAATCCTCACAGGTACAGAATGCACCTGCTCAGAAATGACAGATGAGGGGTCCTGCAACACCTCAGTCCAGGGGAATCCAGGGGCACAGGCAGAGTCTGGCAGCTCCCAGGGCTGGAATGGGAGCCCTGGGAGCAGAAAAGCCTCTCCAGTGCTGTTCCCTGCCTGGAGCAGGTGGCAGGTGAACACATCGCTGCACTGGGAGATGCAGTGAGGAAGAATGGGCCTCTCTCTCACGTTCCATAATTCCTCTGATGTTCTGGAGAGAACAGCACACCATGACAGGACAGGTTTTATCAGAGCAATCATTTTTGTGGCAAAACAATGATTTTCAAACGTGCAGGTTGAACTATCGCTGCAAACAAATGACGCTGGTTTTGCGGGGATGTTGAAACAACTGAAACCACTTATCAATGTTGCTTTTCCAGGTGCAGCTACCTGCAGCCTCAGCCTCTGAAAGGCACACAGCCCCTTCCAACCAGCAAGAGAAACCCAAAGTGGGGTTACTCTCTGAAATTCCTGCATCACCAAGTCCCCTGTAAACCTCCATCCAGGCTGCACTGAGAGTGCTCTGCATTTGACAACAGCACAAATCACCAGCCACAAAGACAAAGGGTCTCATTTCCACCTTCTCCCTTTTTAAAAGTCATATTGCATACACAAATAAACCCAGTATTTCTGTGATGCAGCATTCAGCCTCCACTCTCAATCCTCAGAATACACAGAGAGAGATTACAGATAGAATTTACTGCTGGAAAATCCCACAGAAAGAATTCTGTCCGTGTTAAAGACCAACGCTGAATGAGCCGTGTCATGCCACAGTTTGAACTTTGTTTTATGACTAATCTTGAGCCAAAGGGAGCTCACCTGAGGCCCGGCTGCAGTTTAAATGGCCTTTCACAGAGCAGAGTCAGCTGTGCCCAGGAAACAGGAGCGGGGCATTCATCAGAGCTCCCCTGGCACACGGAACAGGTGCTCATTGACACACGGAAGGAACAGCTCAGTAAAACACTGAGAAACAAAACTGAATGTAATTGTTTGGAAAATAACCCAGGTTTGGATGCCTGAGCATCCCACTGCATCTAAACCAGCCCCATTCAGGGCTGCATCTTCTCTCTATTGAGTTCTTCTGTTTCCTTGCCATTCTCCATCAAAGTCACAGGTACATTGAGGTAATCTGGCCTGTTCAGGAAAAATCTCTTTATAAAGTCAGTATCTGCTGCTGGGACATTCAGCTGGAAAGAGAAGCAGCCTATCTGGAATCTCAGTCACCAGAAATGACATGAAACAGAACTCTGACATGCCTTGAAACTTGTACTCCCACATTTTTATGCTATTCCACATTCTTAGCACTTTCTCATTCATTTACAGTTTTGGTGTGTTCAAGTATCTCTGGGCTTTCTTTAGTGCCCTTTCTGAGTGGTTTACTCAGAGAAGTTTCATTTTTCAGAAAACAGATATTAAGGTTTAAACAAGACAATGAATGTTCTGCCTGCTGCAATGGAAGCAGGTTCTGTGGAAGGTGGCACAGAGACCAGAGGAGATGGAGACAGGGATGCCAGATGTTAGGGAAGGGAAGGACTCTGATTGAGCCACAATCCAGCACAGCACATCAAACCTACCTCTAATAACTTCACCCACAAGTTTAACAGCAGAATATAAATCCCTCTACGTGGAAAGAGCCCGAAAGGAAAACCAACCACCGCTCGCCCAAGGCTGAAGCTGCCTATTCATTACAAGCAGCCACAGGAACGGGCCACCCACGGGCACCACGCTCAGCCCCGGGCACGGACCCGCCGAGAGGCTGCGGGCAGCGGAGGGCGCGGGCCCCGAGCCCCCGGCCAGCCCCGCTGCTGACCGGGCACGGAGAGGGATGACCGGAGGGATGGCCGGACTCACCCACAGCCCCCTGAGCCCCGGCCAGCCCCGCTGCTGACCGGGAATGGGGAGAGATGACCGGAGGGATCACCGGACTCACCCACAGCCCCCTGAGCCCCGGCCAGCCCTGCTGCTGACCGGGAACGGGGAGGGATGGATGACCGGAGGGATGACCGGAGCGGGGTCCGGACTCACCCACAGCCCCCCGAGCCCCGCGGCGGGTCCGGCTCCGGGTGGCTCCGCTGTCGGAGGGAGGTCCCGGAGCCCCCGGTCCCGCCCCGCGCTCTTATCCCGGCCGCACCGGGGGGAGAGGTCCCGCCGCACCTGTCCCGCCCCAACCGGCGGGTCCCGGCACACCTGGCCCGGCCCGGCCGGCAGATCCTACCGCACCTGTGCGTCGTCCTCCCGCCCCGCCCCGCGTACCTGTCCCGGCGGAACTCGGGGATCCCAGCGCACCTGTCGCAGCCGAAACAACGAGTCCCAACGCACCTGTCCCGGCCGAACCGGCGACTGCACCTCCGCGCCCGCCGCAGCAACGGGCAGCGGCTCCGGCCACGCCCCGGCCACGCCCCCGGCCCCATTGGCCCTTGCCCCATTGCACGGCCACGCCTCCGGCCACGCCCAGGGCCCTCGGGTCACGCCCCTGGTTTGGTTCTGTCCCCCTGGCTTTGCTCTGTCCCCCTTGTTTCGCTCTGTCCCCCTGGTTTGGTTCTGTCCCCCTGGCTTTGCTCTGTCCCCCTTGTTTCGCTCTGTCCCTCTGGTTTGGTTCTGTCCCCCTGGCCTGGCTCTGTCTCCCTGGCTTGGCTCCGTCCCCCTGCTCCCCAAATCTGGCAAAGTGAGAGTGGAATGAGGGGTCTCGGAGCTGGGGTTCCACCCCACTGTGGCTCCCGAGGGCTCAGGAGGGGCTGTGCTGGGGGAAGCTGTGCCCCTGCCAGGTGTTTGAGTCTCCTGCTGCCTTCATTTGTTTGGAAACAAGAAAAATTTGACTTCAGAGACAGCCAGCATTCCTGAGATTTAGAACATCCCTGTGTTCCTTAGCAGGACACCAGTGCTGCGCCTGGACAGCCTTGCAGCTCCTTGAGGGATTTGTCTGAACAACTAATTGTGTTTCTTTAGGTGTTTCTAGTTCTTTCCCTGTTATTCTTCCTGATGTGTCAAGTACCAAATTCCTGAGTAAAAAAATAAAATATGTATTTGGTGCTCCAGCTCCTTCCCCAGCTGCAGGTCTTGGATGCTGATGTTGTCCCAAATTCTTGGCTGTCCCAAATTCCTTGGGAGCTGCTTGCAGAGCAGCAGCCATTAAGACAGGAAGTGACTAATTAAATTAATATGTTGATGTTACTTTTATGACAGTCTCAGCATTGGCATGTGAAATTTAGTAATTCCAGTCAAAAGTCTGAATTACAGCCCAGAAAATCCACACACTGTAAATTACAGCTCCCGTGGTTGGATCCTGGTGGGATGGAGGCAGGTCCATCCAACCTGGCCTTGGAGCAACCTGGGATGGTGGAAGGTTCCCTTCTGGACTGGCATCCCCCCTTTTTCTGGTGACAGGAACACCACGGGGCACCTCAAATGACACCAGACACCAATGTTGAGGCACTTCTGGCAACTCATCCCTGCTTTTCCAATGTGCAGCCTCATCTGGAATGCTGCAGTGATGTGCTTTAATTCAGGGTTTTATGGAAAACTTTTATTCCAACAGACTTACAGATTTTCAAAATGAGAAACGGATATAGAGAGAGGGAGAATTTTTAGGTTACATAGGATGGAGCAGCTCTTTGGAAATGTTTGGAATACAGGATGCACTGCAGTAGCACCTGGAAGTTTGACTATTCAAATATCAAGGATAAAATAATGGATCTCTGCTTGCATTACAGCAGCCCACAGACTGCTGATCAGAATCAGGGAGGAAAAATAAACATGGATAAAAAAATCAGACTGTGCATCAAAGACAGTGTAAGCCTCAGCCTCTGTGCCCATGTGTGAGAGCCCCATGTGCCAGAGGAATCTGCTATGGGATTAATGTCCAAATGAGGCCGTGCCAGAGCGTGAGGCACCTCACAGAGCCACGGGATGGGCCATGAGGAGGAAGAGAGCAGCACTTGGGAGACGCTGCCTTGCCTTAATTAATTGTGTGTGAGGTTTCCAGGGTTTAATTTAGGGTGTTACAAAAATCCTCCTGGGTCAGACCACGACATCTCCAGCACTGGGACCCACCTCAGGAGGCAGCAGGAGTTATGAGCAGGGAACGTGTCACAGAATCATGGAATTGTGGAGTCTCCTGAGCTGGAAGGGACCCACCAGCCTGGGGCTGCAGGGAACTGGCAGTGACAGCGCTGTGATCTCATTCCTGAGGTGCAGCTGAGGCCTCTGAGCTCTGATCTCATTCCCCAGTTGCAGCTGAGGGCTCTGAGCTCAGCATTGATCTAAAATGGGGTTTCTGGTGCTTTGGTGAGAGGTGGTGAGCTGCAGGTTGATGAGTCAATGAGATAGGAACAATTCTCCTCCGGGAAACAACCCCAGGTGCAATTATTAATCTGTTGGTAGTGCCTCTTGCTTTCCAGGGATATCTGGAGTCACCCTTGGAGCTGCAGAATGGGACCAGTCTGGTAGGTTTATACCCAGAGGGGAGAATCCAAAGAAACATTTTCTGTCTTCACCTCTGCCTTTCTGATGTTTCACCCGAGTCTCACTCAGGCATTTTCCAGGAGCCAGCACTGACTCTGAGTGTTGGGGCTCCTGACCTTCCCACAGCCCAGGCCCAGCAGCCAGGGTGAAGAAACCCCCAGAAAAGCCTGGGACACCCTCATGGCATTCTTTTGGTTTTGAGGTCCCCACCCAATCCGTAAACTCCAAGTGACCCCTCCCAAGAGCACCACTGGTTTGTTTAATCAGTGATTAAACTGAAATTTTATTTCCATTTCCAAACATGCTCTGTCAGTCTGTACATTCCCTTTTTGCTTTGTGATAAAACCAAGGTAACAGAAAAACACCATCATGGAACTTCTGTGGCATGGCTTTGCTAAGGCAGGGCTGCACACCTGGGACTCTGATGGCACAGCCTGAGCTCTCCCCTTTCTGCCCGCAGGTAACTTTAGCCAGGAGCTGCTCACTGAGACTCTTTTATTCCTGGACAGTCAGAGCTGCTGCTTCTTCTTGGGTTACAGAATCCTTTCTTCCTCAGCCTTGGGGACTGGGAGAGACATTGGATCCACCCGCTGAACACGGCTGAACCTTCCCACCCATGTCAGGTTATTGCAGAGGCCACAAATGAGCAGGATGGATGGATGGATGATGGATGGATGATGGATGGATGGATGATGGATGGATGGATGGATGGATGGATGGATGGATGGATGGATTCCCTGCAGGATGTGTGTGCCCTGTGGGACAGAGGCAGAACTGCTGAGCCCGTTCCTGGCAGTTCCTGGCTGTCCTTGGCATCCTGGCTGGAGGAGCAGGAAAATCTGAGTTCCTGGTCCTCAGCAAGGGAGCATCTCACAGCCACTCATCCAGTGTTTTTGGACCTTCCTAATTAGCCCTCAGAAGTGACTCTGGCAGCGTTGGGAATTCAGGAAGCACCATTCCCACTTTACAAGGGTGAAGTGAGGAACAGGAATCCAAAATTGCTGTTGAGTAACCCGAGCTGGGATTAAGGTGCTGGGCCCTGCCCTGCCCCCGGGGCACTGTGTGCTCCTTTTTAGCCAGGATTGTCACGCTTGGATTTAAATGCCCTTGGGAAGAGGAATGAGAGATGGGGAAAGAAGGGAGAGCAGGAAGTCCTGGGGCTTTGCCAAGATCCTTGGTAACAACACATCCAAACAACTCATGAGCTTTTCCTTATTGATGGTGGGAACTGCTGTGCCCATGGCAGGGCTGCCCAGATGAACAAATTAATGCCATTAATGTCATTTCTCCATCTCTTTTCTGGTGCTTTTCAGGACATTGTGAGGCTCTTTGGACTTTTGTGACTTAACTGCCTTTGAGGCACAAGTGCAGCCCTGAGGACCCTCCCAGCACAGCTCCTGGCCAAGCAGGATGTCCCTGGTGTCTTCAGGGCCTTGTGCTGAGCCGAGGCCTTTGGAGGAGTTAAAGATTAACTCCTGGCCAGCTCCATCTGTCCAAGGTCCAGGAGGAGCCATGCTGGGTCATCCTTGCAGCTGCATTTCCTGCTCCTGCCCTTTCCCGGTGATTCACTCGCTCCTCCTCCCTGCCAGGAGCTCTGACCTGGATGGAGAGGTGGGACAGGGACACCTGAGCTCTCCTGAACGTTCCTCTGGAGATCAGCTCCTGCTGGCAGGATGCCCTGGAGGGTTTCCTGGCTGGAATACAGTGTAGCAAGAAGGGAAAATCCTGAGTACCAAAAGATCCACCTGAGATGCAGAAAAATCCCCCACACTGTGCTCCAGGGCAGGTCCCTGCTCCTGGCAGGCAGCTGTGAGTCCATGTGAGCCTGTTGTTGTCCTGCTGTCCCCTGCATGGATTGTTTTATTTGATCACGTTCAATAAAAGGGTAAAACCTTTTCCCTGTGGCCACTTGAAGAGCGTGGCCCAGCAGCAGGGCAGGAGGCAGATGGGAAGAGCTGGTTTATTCGAAATTATAGCACAGTTTCTACACTCCAGCCCTGCCAAGGCTTTGGGTGTGGCCAGGGTCTGGCACAGGAGATGGATTGCTCAGGGCTGGCCGCCCCTGGAGCTGGGTTGGCCTGGCACGTTGGGATCAGACCCCGTGATGGCTCTGAGCTGCCCAAGGCACCTCTCCCACAGCACGACTCAGTTTTGCCTGGAAAAGCCAATCAGTTGCTTCAGCAGCGATGGAAGTTTGTGAAAATACAATGGCACAATCTCTGCTGAGTTCAGGCCCAGAAGCAGAGCCAAGAGTTTCCCTGGCTTTGGATAAAACTTTGCTGTGGTTACCACAGGATCATGTGATGGCAGCTGATCTCTCCAACCTCCAAAGTTCTCACTCCAGGCCTCTTCTACTGCACAAAAAACACCCTGAGTGTTCAAAACATCTCCCCGCTCGGGTTCATTGATAGCAGAATTATCAGCCAAGTGTTGTTGAGTAAACTGCCCCTGCTGGTGTTTCTGATCCTGCCAAGGCCTTTTCCCAGCCCTCTTCCCAGCCTGCCAGCCCAGCCACAAACCTTCAGCACCCTCAGCTGAAGGGATTTCTAAACAGACACAGTTTCTCCCTCCAGCCCAAGGACACCCTCTGGCCTGCTCAGCACAACATGTCACTTCTGTTGCCTCTTCACATTTGGGTTCTCAGCCCAGGGAATTTAGGGGCAATCAGGTCTAAGCTGGACTCTGAGCCCCTTGGAACCATGCTGATGGAGGAATGTGTGTCTAGCAATGATTTTAAAGGAACAGAAGAGCAGGAACCTGTCAGCTGGGAGCTGCTGCCCTCTCCAAGATCTCTCCCCTGTGAGGAGCACAGCCCTGAATTTTCTGGGACCTCCTTCCTGCAGGATAATGCAGGGTAAGGACAGGCAGAGTCAGCTTTGCCACAGGGTTGGTCCTCTGGAGAGATGAAAGGGACGTGGTTTGGTGGCCAAATGAAAGCTGTGGCTTTAAGGAAGAATTAAAGCCAGATGTTTCCAGCAGCTGCTGAGCCCAGCCTTTTGTGTCAGAGCCACCAAAGAGGCCCTGGCAGCATCTGCTCAGCCCCGTGGTGGGAACACCCTGTAATCCTGCAGGCTCTGCTGCCTGGGAGGAGGCAACAGGAGCTGAGGCAGAGATAGTGAGGCCAGCTCAATATTTATTTCTTGTCTGAAAATATTTATTCCTTGCTGATAGTGAGGATGGCAGCAGAGGTGTGGTAACCAAATTTAGCGCCTTTGGACAAAACACCAGGGCCAAGAGGTGGCTGAGCCACGTTGGCATCCTCTCTGCAGGCACAGAGCAAAATGTGGGGAACATGGACAGAACATCTCCCCTAAACCAGGGACTGGCCTTGGACCCCTTGGGCAGTTGATGCCCAGGTAACCAACAGATAAATCTGCTGTGCAGGGAGCTCATCAGAGTCAGGGACAATAAACAGGCCCTGCTTTTATTCGGGTGTTTGTAGTCTGCTGGGACTGAAGTGAGCACCCACTCCAGAGTGGATGTGACACAGTGAAACTCCAGGAAAAGGGAAGCTGACTCCTTGTTTCAGTTGTGGAAGGAGCAGCACTTTGCACTACGAGGGAGAGCCCAGATCTGGGAGCTGCCAGTGGGAGGTCCCAGCTCACACCCAGGAGCCATAAATCTCACCCAGCACCGCTCCTACTGCTCTGCCTCGTGGTTTTAACACTCCCTCCTGGCTTCCTAAGGACGAATTCCTGGTGCCCTCTGCTCTACCCCGAGGTGGAGTTTCCTCTTGCGAAACCAGCGGGTGTCCTGCTGGCTCTGAGAGCTGGGAAAGGCTCTGCTCCAGTTCAGGTCTCTGTGTCATGGTCCTCATCTTCCTCCTGCCCCGTCCTGAGTGTTGGGATGCTCCTGCTCTAGAGGAACAGGGGAGATGCCCTTGAATGCAGCTGTATCCCTTCTGCTGGGGAATGAGGAATAAATCCATAAGGTACGCCCGAAGCAAGGAAAAGTCAATAGAGCAGAGGGAGGTTGGTGACAGGAAATCCCAGTTTTTACTGGCATCGGCTCACATCAGATAATCTGGCTCTAACAAGAGAGAAATGGCTCCATATTCTGATTCCATGGAGCTGGGTGAGGGCTGCTGTAGGAAAGGATTTCCTTGCCTTGCCCTTTGCTTGATCTCAGGCTGGGATGTCTCATTTGTGTGTCCACTAGCTCACTCTGCTCTGGAACACCCTGGGCAGGAGGAACAATTGTTTCTGCCATGATCCCAAACCCAGCTGTTGGGGGAAGGCTTTGGGAGCTCCTGGGCTGCCTGGACGGGGCTCAAGGGGAACTGCCCGTGCCTCAGTCACAGCTGGTGACTCACAGGGAAGAACCTGCCCGGGTATAAAATACAGAACTGGGTGTTTCACCTCCCAACAGGTGACAACAGGACCTGGTCGTGTCCTGGCTCGAGCGGTGTCACTCCTGCATTTCTCTCTTGGCTGACACAGAATTGTCACCCAGCAGGAATTCCTTTCTCACTCTATGGAGCAGGGCTGGTTTTCCAACCCAGCGAGTGAGGCTGGGGCTGTTCCTGAGCTGAAGGTGTCCTGGTGACACTGAGCCTTTACCAGCCGGGTGTTTCCATGGAATGGGCAGAAACAACTGCTGGGAAATGCTCTAATCTGAGCATTAGTGGTAATTTACATCCCAGCAAAGCCTGGCTCCAGGAGTCCTCAGCTCCTGTGGGATCTCGGGTGTTTGGCAGGTCTGGAAATGGGGCTAAGAACAATTCCATGCTGTGATCCCTCTGTTGCTTTGGGAGCTCCATTTGGACACATTCAAAAATAAGGAGCAGCTTTGGAGCTCAGGAGGTTTGTGAGCCAGGGTGATGCTTACCCTTTCCAGGGGTGTGATTGAGGATTAAGGAGTTAATGGTTGCAAAGTGCTTTGGAGATGACAAGAGCAGAGAAGGGGATAAGAAGGAAGAGGTTCCCACTCCCACAATGGACCTGAGAGTGTTGTTCCAATGCTCCTGGAGCTCTGGCAGCCTTGGGGGGCTGTGACCATTCCTGGGGAGCCTTTTCAATGCCTGACACACCTCAGGGGGAAGAACCTTTCCTGATATCCAGCCTAACCCTCCCCTGGCACAGCTCCAGCTGTTCCCTTGGCTCCTGTCCCTGGTCCCAGAGAGCACAGACCAGTGCCTGATGTGACAAACTCTGATCTGACAGGGGTTTGCTCCCGTGCTGTCCCTGTGGACTGAGGTCAGGCAGCTCTTGGCAGTGAGAGGATTCAGTGTGTGAACAGTCCCCTCCCATTTATCCTGCTCCAACTTATTTATTTCTGTTTCTGTTTCTTTTTCTTTCACTCCTCCACGTCTTAGAGCTGCTACCCACGGAACAGCCAAGGGCCTGCCAGCTGGGCCGTGTTTGCTGGGCAGCTTGTGCTCTGTGTTTAATCTCCTCAATGGACCCTGATTATTCCCTGGCTCCGACTTATCCACACGGATCTGCCCAGCCCTAATTGCAGGTGATGGCGTTGGTGAGGTCCCTCACAGGGCAGGGGACCTGAGGGCTGGAATTTCCATCCTCCACCCACACCACAGTGTTTAATTCTCTCACCAAAACCAACCAGTTACCCCTCAATGCACTGTAATATATTTTGTGGGTCTTTCTCTGAAGCAAAGTGGTTTCAAGGTGTGTTTTCCTGGCAGGAATCCCCTCAGAGCATCGTTCCTGCTGCTCCCTCTGTGTGTCGGGGGGGGGGGGGACACCCAAGTCGGCCGAACCAAGGGCTGCCTTCTGCAGGAGCCTGACGTGGGTTCGTGCCCTGGCTATATCGGTGCTGTCTGCAGGAAATCCTGCTCCGGTGACATTCCCACCGGAGCCACGGCCCCTTCCCAGCGCTTCCCCACCCGTTCCTGGCCGGGCCGAGCCCTGGCAGCCGCTCCGGCCCCTTCCCCGGGGTTCCGGGGAGGGTGGACGGGGGTCTGCCGGCAGGATGGGGGACACCGGGAGGGGACACCGGGAGGGGACAGTCCCTGGGCACCCCCGGCTCGGGGGCACCGGGCACGGGCACAGGGAGGCGGGACTGCGGGATCGCTGCCCTGTTCCGCAGCGTCCCTGCGGGATCCGCGGGGCTGGCCCAAAAAAATGGGAAAATCAGGAAAAAAGGGGCCGGGGCGGCCGGTGGGATCGGAGCGGGGTCTGACCGTGCCAGTGTGTGCGGTTTGTTGGAAGCATAAAGGACTATGAGTTCTTTAATTAGAAAAAACAACCAAACAACCAAAACCACCCCCAAAACCCCAAATCCGAGAATTTTCCACAAGGCCGCTCACGGCCCTTCCACTCCCTCCGCGGGGGACGCCGCTTCCCCCGCACGGCGCTGCAGCCATCGCGCCCTCTGGCGGCGCCCGGCGGGGCAGCCGCACCGCCCCCCCCCCCCCCCCGCGCGGGAATGGTCCGTCCCGGCCGTGCCCCGGACGCGCTCGGTGCGCCCGGAAGAGGCGGCGGCGGCGGGCGGGGAGCGGGCGGGACGGGCCGGGCCGGGCGGCGCGGCCGGAGGCGGAGCCCGCGTGTCCCGATCGCCGCTCCGGGCACCGGGGAGCGCGGGCCCGCCGGCCGCGGCGGCACGATGCTGCTGTTCGTGGAGGTGAGGTGACGGCGCCGGGCCATGTGGCGGCAGGCGGCGGCGGGAGGCCGCGCACGCCGCGCCGGGGGAGGGGACGGGGCTGACACAGCAGATCCGGGGGCGGCGGCCGCGGGCCGGTGTGGGGGGGTCGGGGGGCGCTCTGGAAGGTTCCGCCGGGGCAGGGGGCGGGGGAGGCGCCGCCGTGACCTTCGGGTGCCGCCGCGGCCCGGCCGTGAAGGTGACGCGGGACACGCGGGGCCTCCCCGAGGCCTCCCAGGAGCGGGCCCGGCCCGGCTCTCGACACGCGGGGCGGCCTCGCGGGGCCTGCCCCGAGCGCGGCGCCTCGTTAATTGCGTTAATTAAACACCGGGGGTGGTTTGTGGCACGGGAGGGGGGGTTCTGCCGTTCCCCGGCGCGCCGGGTCCGGGCGGGACGAGCAGCGCGGCCCGGCCCGGCCCTGGAGGTCACCGAGGAGGGCGGGCGCCGTGTCCGCTGTGGCCCGGGATGGGGCTTCACCTGCTCACGGCCTTTCACGGGCTTGGCCAAGCGCTTTTAGCTTTTGCTGAACGAACCCAAGTGGCCGCCATAAACTTTGCACCGAGTTTTGTCCCGAAACGTGCACGGAGCAAGGAGCTGCCCGGGCTGGGGGAGTCACGGAGGGAGCCGGGCGGGCGCTGGGCTGTGTCTGCACCAGGGGTTCGGCTCGGGGCGTTCTGCCCACGGGTTTTGTTCGGGTGATGGGGCAGATGGTGCTAGTGGGCTCAACACAAACACCAACATGTGCTCCGTGCCTAGGAACCGCTCAATAAAGCAGTTTAGGAAACACGTTCTGTTTTTTAAGTGCATCACTCCGTTCCGAGCTGAATGTTCCATGGCTTCGCTGGGAGGACTAAAAGTTGTCCTGAGCACGGTGACAGGCCTGGAGAATTAGGAGTTGCAATGTTCTGCTGGAAGAGGAACTGCTGAGGCTGATGGGAGGCATGAGCAGCTGCCTCATCCCGGGCTGAGCGTGGCGAGAGGCCCCGGGTGCACGAGGCAGGTTCTGGAATGCAGGGATGGAGATGTGGACGGGAGCTGGAGCAGATCAGGGAGCACATGGCTGCTGCTGGTGCTGTGGGTGGGAGCTGGAGCTCATCAGCACTTTGAGATTTTTAGGGAGTCCTAAACCACAAACTCAACTCTGATCTTCCTCTGGTAGTGTTGGGAGTTCCTGTGATCTTCATTCTGGAAGCCTCAATAATATTTAATTTTGAGTTCCTGCGGAGCATATGGACTTTCTGAAGGTTTATTTTCACTGCCAGGACAGAGAACTGGAGCTCAGAGCTAGGTGTCCTGGAATGCTGCAGTTGGATGCTTGGGAGCAGCCAGCAGCTTTATCTGGGGGTCTTTGGGGATGCCTGGAAAATAAAGCACAGGATGGGTGGAAGTCCCGAGGTTTTCAGGGGGATTGGCTGAGTTGTTGTAGCTGTCGGTGTTTGCATGGTGATTGTGCTGAGCCCTTCACAGTGTGTGAGAGGGAATTGGGTTTCCTTCAACATCCTTTAGTTCCAAATCTCTGCAGTGATGGCTGTGTAAGGCTTGTGCTATTTCATAGGTTTATGTTTGGGGCAGGCCTTTTTTCTCCCTCTAAGCCAGGATCCATGTTAACAGCTAATAATTAGGTACATTGGAATATTAATAAATATACATCCAGAGAAATGGAATTGGTAATGGCTGCTGGGCTCCACTCAGATGGGTATGTGATCCTAATTATATATATTTATAATTTCTTGGGGAAATGGGAGTCTGTGTGTTCCAGGTGGGTGAAATGCTGCCCATGCTGTCTCCTGGTTAGAAATCCAGGACTGTGGGAAGCACTGAGTGTTGTTGGCCCTCTGGAGCAGGTGAGGCTTCCTGTGACCCCACACTGCCCCTGTTCACACCCCTGTGACCCAGGTACCACCTTCAGACAGCACAGCTGTGCCTTGGCTTTTCCAGGGGCTGGAGGAGGCTCCTCAATGGCAAACCCTGCAGCTCCTGGTGGGAGGGATGTTGCTGTGACCACTGTGAGGTTGGGAGTTACCAGAGCCCTGCACTGTTACCTGAAACCTGCCAGCAGCTCTGAAGGAGTTGTGTGTGTTGGTTTGACACCAACCTCTCCTTATCCAGCCTCTGAGTGTGCATCAGCTCCCCTCAGAGAGGGTGGGCACACGAGTCTGAGCCCCTCGGGGTCCCCACCTGCCTGTGCCCCAGCCAGCACAAGGCTTCTCTCAGCTGCCTCCCGCAGCTTTGCTGACCTTGGGCTTTTTCCATCTGCTTACGTTTCCATTTCTGGAAAAGGGTTCGTTTCTCCCCTCACAAGTTTGGTTAAATTCTCTTCTGGATTTTTTTGCTTTGTTTCTGTTTCAGAGAATTTGTCTACTCCAGGAAATCTCTCACAAGATCTGAGTTAGGATTTTGGTTGCAAAATAATTTGAGTTAATATTAAAATGGATGCTTGAAAACTCTTGAATGCCTGCAATTTTGTTAACTTCATTGAACCTGGTTAAGTGTAATTCAGATGTAATTACAATAAGAAAAATATCCTTTGCCGTGTTTCAGAATGAGAATTCTCTTTAATAGCCAATTTTAGGAGTTGCTGGAGGAATCTTTGATCCACTTTTGCTGGAAGTGGTGTGAGCAAGAGGGGAAGCTGTGCTGAGGAGGAGAGCTTTGTCAGCTCATAGATCCCAGCGAGTGTTCCCAACCTTTGTCACTCTGTAAAGCTTTAACCTCGTCATGAAAGTTCCCGATAGCAGCTGGGAGGATCATGCTGCAGCCAATCCCACGGGCTCAGTGTTTGTAGCCTCAGTTAAATAAGCAAGAATTGATATTTTGGCCTTCTCTTCTGAAGAGCCGCTGGCCAGGATGGAGCGATTTTGCTCGTGGAGCGCAGCATGAATTTCCCAAAAGCTGATGTAAATTAGGGACTTTTTATCCTCTGCAGTCTGTGGGGTTTTGCTGTTAAGATGAGTGAGAGCAGGGCTGCATCCTGCTGGGCTGTTACAGCTCAGTGTTTGTAGCACAAGGGGAAGCGGCCCACGCTCTGTTCCAGGTGTGAGTCCCAGCCATTGTGTTCATCACTTCATCTGAGTTGCTTTTAGTTCCAATCACCTCCAGAAATGCAGTAACCACAACAAAGTGTTTCAGTTTCACTTTATCACATTTATTCCTGCAAATTACTTTAGGCCTGAGCTCAGTGCTAGCCTTAGAGATGTAGGTAGTGAGGCATAGTTTATTTTTAGAAAAGAATGAATCATCTCCTGGATGTGTCTTGTTTCTTTTTGCTTTGTTGAGAAGTAAGTTCAAGGAACTGCTGGCTCTGGATCTGTGGGCAGGAGCCCATGTGAGCAGGTGATGCTGCCCAGGAGTGACCAGAACTTAGTTTGGAGCTGCTGAACTACAGTGACAGCCTGTGGTTGCAGCAGGTTGCTGGGTTTTGCTTTGCAGGTTTCAGCTACTCTGAACTCTGCAAAGGGAAATACACGTGTGTCCTTTCACCCTGAACTATTTCCAGTTTCCAGCTCTGCTCCTGGGCAAAGATTAACGGGAGGGGAAGACTCTGTTGCTATGTGGATTAAATCACTTGTGCGTGGGGGGTTTGAATCTCAGAGCTTTGCAAAAACCGTGGTCTTTGTTTTGCTTCTCACACGGTTGTCTTGAACTTCTCCAGTTTTTGGAGGCTTCTTGTTACTGAGCTGGGGCTTGTCCTTGCAGCACACAGCTCTGGCACGAGGTGTGACCTTGGCAGAGGAATTATCTCTAAAGCTATTGCAACTGCTTCCTTATCCTTGTGCTGTGTGTTTGAGGCCTGGTAGTGAGCCACTCCTTAACTTCAGGATGCAGGAGCCTGGCCTCCAACATGCCCAGCTTGCTTATCTGTGTGTTTGTGGATATGAGCTGGATTAATGACTTTCACCTTTTAAAGTCCAGCAAATTGCAGCAGTGAAGTGGAGCATCGTTCAGTGGCTGGAGGAACTGTTACAGCTGCTTGTGGGGTGTTGGGATATCCTGGGGGGAGAATTTTTGCAAAAGAGTAGTTTTATTCACTGCCCTGTAACTATAGTTATTATTTCTCTACATGAAAGTAGCAAAAGCCATGTTTTTCCTCTGTGCCACTGCTGGATTGTTGGATTCCTCACCCAAAATGCCTTTGAGCAGCTCTGGGAGAGAGACCTTGAAGAACTCTTATCTTGTGCTGTGGGAATGAGTGTTTCTCTGTGTCAGGTGCCAGGCTGGAGTCTTGCAGTTCTTCTTGCCTGTTTCATTTGTAACCCTTTGACTCTAATTATGGTCCTTGTTGCCCAGGCCCAAAGTGAGCAGATCCTGTTCTCTCCCCAGCAGGCTGGGATGGTGTGTAAGTTTGTCTTGGCAATTCAAAACCTTTAATCTCCTTGGTTACCAGTCTGAGGAAATCATTAGTGTCTGTTGATGTGTGTAAGATTCCTGGGGAGTGGGGTAGGACTGGGCTAAGTTCAGGAGGAATCCTGACACAGCACAGGTGATGCTTGGTTAGTACAGATGTCACTAATTCGGTTAAGTTATACAGTTTCTTCTCCTTGACATATGTTTTTTTACCTTCCTTTCTAGGAAGGGGTCTGGAGGAGGGAAAATTTCCCTTTCTGGTGAAAGGGGACTGGAGCATTATGACAGTCAAGTCTTTAAAAGCTTATGAGTTCCCAGAGTCCTTGCCGAGTAGCCGCTGCCTCCGCTGATGTTGTCGGATGTCAATAAAGAGAGGTTGAAGGCAACACTTCTCATGGAGGTAGAAACGAAATACTTGGAAAATACCAAGGATTTTCCTGTTTTCATTGATAAAAAAATCACATAGGTGCTTAATAGCTGGGTAGACACTTGAGATGTGGAACTCTAGAGACAATCACTAAATTTGCCTGTATTTCCTGGCTTGACTTCTGAGGCTCCTCTGGGTTGCTCTCACTCACCAAAGCGTTCTGCTCTCTTCAGCAGGTAACATCGAAAGGTGCTGGCTTGAACCCCAACGCAAAAGTGTGGCAAGAGGTGCCCCAGGGCAGTGCTGAGGCCGTGCCCCCCACCAATGGCACAGAGCACACGTGGCAGGAGACAGCAGCAGCCCAGGGGACTCCAGCTGAGGGTGAGGTGTTGGGACAGGGCTCGTGATGTGGCCCCTCCTGGGAGGCACTCGGGGAGCTCAGCTGTGAGGAGCAACCTCTGGAAGCTCTGGACAGGAGCTGCTGTCCTTGAGTGCTGATGGAGCAGTGTTGTGAAGGAAGATGGGGAAGCAGCAGGTGGTTTGTGAGGGTGCTGGGTCTTAGGAAGGTTTCAGGAAGGGCTCTGAGCTCTGCTGGAAGAGGATTCAGGGGCCCGGTGATGACCAAGTAACGCGCTAAGAGGGAGCAGGGTGCTGAATGTGTAGAAATGGATTCGTGCCATGGCTGCACTTGAGCATCCACTGGACCCTGTGAACAGGAAAATGAGATCTGAGGGCCACCTGCAATCCTGGGGAACTGAGGTGCTGCTGAGCACTGTCAGGAGCGTTTGTTCTGGAGCAGAACAAATTCGTTCTGGAGCAGAACCCTGTGCAGTACCCATGGTTAACTCCTTTCATTCAGGCTGTTCCACTGCAGTCCCATCCCATCCTTACCACACAGGCAGTGTAAACTAAAGATTCAACTGGTTTCACTTGTCTGGCTCAGACTCAATCCAGGGTGTAGCTGAGGTGACTCAAAGCGTGGCAGAGGATGCAGAAGATTCCCTGCAAAATGGTTTAGTAAAAGTTAGGGATAAAGAAGAGAACATTCAGCTGGCATGGCCTTGTCAAAGGTTTCTGGTAAGTCAGCAGAAGTGAGGAGAGAGCGCTGGGTTTGTGCTTTGCCTGACAGAAACTCATTTGTCTCTTCATAACAAAGTGAAGCAATTGAGGCAGTGTAAGCAATTTTCATCCCTTGTTTTTAGCAACCTCACTTAAATATTTTAAATTTCACATGGAAGGACTGGTTTTTAGATTCTCTGCCACTTTGGGGATCGATTTCAGGATCTTTTATTTACTTTTATTTGCTTTTCCCTGAGAGCCTGGTGCAAACCAGATCTTCCTGAAATTGGAGAGGTAAAAGTTTTATCCAACACAAAGTCTAAGAAATACAGGCTGAGGTTAGACACTCTCAGGTACAGCTTTCTTGAGTATTTGTTTTAATGTTTGTAGCCAGAATTTCTCAAAGGGAAATATGCTGAAGCTGACAGGAGTTTTCCTGCTGCCAGGTAACATAGAGATCTCAGAGGACAGCTGCAAGCAGTATGAAGTGATGTATTCCCCGTCCTGTGAAGCCACAAGGAATGGCACAGGAGTTGATGAGGCGTCAGCAAATGGAATTGTCCTGGCCACTGAAGATCTGGGATACCAAATCTATGAAGTGTCTGGTGAGTGTTGAAGTTCAAATGCTGCTGTCAGTGTCTGTAACCCCCCTGGAGCTGCTCTAAGTGTGCTGTGACCAAGTTAGAACTCTGACCATGTCCATGTGTATCCAAGAAGCTCCAGTATGGCCTCAACACGTGGCCAAACGAGTGCAAAGTGGGATCAGAATAATTATGAGAGTGTAGAGTCTGGGGGTCTTTAATCATCTTGGATGAGCTCTTAGTCCTACCCAGAGGGATTTATTCTTGTATTCTGCAATGAGATGTGTCCTTGCCTGGTCTTGTTGCCATAAAAGTGGGAGCTGATGGTGGATGTGGTGCCTTTCAGGTGATGGCAGCTCCACTGCGTCCACAGAAGACATTAGAGAATGTTTGAGAAAACAGCTTGAATTCTGCTTCTCTCGGTAGGTGCAGTGGTATAAACCCTTCATTAAATAATCTTTGGCAAATATCCCTCTTCTTGGCTTGATATGTTCCATCATCTTGAGAAAAACACAAACCAAGATTTGCTGATGTGCTGTAGAAGCCCTGTGGCACCTTCCAGCTGTTTCAGCCCTGTCTGTGCAGCTCTGTCCTTGGGTGAGGATCACTTTGTGCTTCACAGTCATAAGACATTGAGATCATGTCCTGTGTGGCACCAGAAGTCTTTTTGGCAGATGCTTTTTGCAGACAAACGTGTAGGGCACTAGAACTTTATTAAGTTTTTAAAATTATCTTACTCTGCTTTGTGTTGATTTGCTGGGATTTGTTCCAGGAGAGAAAACCTGAGGGTGTTTTGGTTGTGAATGGTACTGGTAAATATTTATTTAAGCCTGTAGTTATCCTCTTGTTTTGAGTTTTCTCTAAGTTCAGGATCTTTATTAAATAATAATTTTATATCTTTTTAGAGAGAATCTTTCAAAGGATCTCTACTTGATGTCTCAGATGGACAGTGATCAGTTTGTTCCAATATGGACAATTGCCAACATGGAAGGGATTAAGAAGCTGACAACGGACATGGACCTTATTCTTGAAGTTTTGAGATGTAAGTCTGGGAATTTGATATTTGTATCAGTAGCACAAAGAATCCTTCCGTGCTTCAGAGAGATGTTGCAGTCTCTGAGCTGGTTATGGTTTGTTGTTCTGGTAAATGGTGACAGGAGCTTTATTGAGTAGGAAGCTCTTCCAAACTCCTGAATTCTCATTCTTTGTTCCAAATTCCATAAGAGAGTCTGCTACTGCTGAGATGTCCAAATTTTGTACTTTATTTTCAGCTTCTCCTATGGTACAAGTGGATGAAAGGGGGGAGAAAGTCAGACCAAACCACAAACGATGCATTATCATTCTCCGTGAGATCCCTGAAACTACACCTATAGAGGTAAATCAGGAGAAAGGAAATAAGTAACTGGTACTGGTTTTGGAAGGTGTTTTCAACAGGGCTTCAAAGAGCACCAGGAAAGGTCAGCTGGTATTTAATTGGATTAAACACAGATATTTTTCTTCTAGACCACATCAGTAACTTTTTCCGCTTGGGTGCAGTGTCAAAATATCCAAAACAAAAACTTATTGTTATTATCCCTTGCCGCATTTTACTACTGTATTTAAACCTTCTTAAATAAACTTTTTTTTCCACCAAAGCTGAGCTAGCTTGGCTTTTCTGGAAGGAAGTTTGAACTGGTTTCTTTTCAGATCCAAAAATAAATCAGTCCAGGGCATAGCTTGGAATTCAGGCTAAATTTTTGTCACAGCAATAACTTTACTTGAAGTCAGACAGTTGTTTTGGCAGCAAGAAATGTTGCTAAACATTTCTCATTCATTGAGCCCCAGCATGAGCTGAGCTCATTATGCCCGAGGAGGGAGGATAATAAAATTCCTCCTGATACTTGGCAAACAGAATGATTTAGTTCTTTGTTTTTTAAAGTTGTAATACATGGTGTTAGTCTACCAGCATTTTTAATGAGTTCTTTTAATGCAAACTCTGAGCAGCTGCTTGTCCTTCTCTTTACAATCTGATTATTGCAAAGCTGTCAGGTCGCCTTGACTTAGAAATATTTCATGGAATCATTGTTGTCTCCATGACTCTGCTGATCTAAAGCCACACTTTTCCTACCTGTTTCATATGAAAATATCACCAGCTCTCCACAGATCTTGTTTTCTTACCAGCTGTGGTTGCTCTGTTTTATCTTGGGGAGACCAGGAGGCTGAAGTAGGAATTGTGGTAGAGGGTAATTTGGTCAGGGGAATAAGAAAACATCCCTGGTCATGGGAGAGCAGCAGCTGAGGAGCTGGAGCATAAACTTGGGTCACTTACAAGGGCCCTGAACTTGTCTCCCCAGGAGGTGAAGGCTCTTTTCAAGAATGAGAACTGCCCCAAGGTGATAAGCTGTGAGTTTGCTCACAACAACAACTGGTACGTTACATTCCAGTCCGACACCGACGCCCAGCAGGTAAGGCTGCCTTCCTCTGGCACCCCAGCTTCAATCCTGCCCCTGCTCAGGGAAAGTGCACTTGTGCTTCCTGTGGCTAAAAGAAATATTTATTTACTGATCCCCTCTTTGTTGTTCTAAGAGATTACTGGCAGATTCTGGCTAATAAGAGCAAAGGTGAAAGATTGTGGGGTTTTAATTCCCTTGCCTGGCTCTTGCCTTGGCATTCTCTGGCCATGACTGGCACTAGAGTCCTGAATTTGAAGTGTTAATGAATTTAGCTGGGCTGACAGGGAAGCACATGACTGCACATTTGTGTTAAATCATGGAACATCCTTTGGGAAGTACAACTTGATCAAGATATTCTAATGTTGTTTTTTTTTTTTTTTGTATCTGCAGGCATTCAAATACTTAAGGGAAGAAGTGAAAACCTTTCAGGGCAAGCCAGTAATGGTGAGGCTGCTTTAGCTGCTGTTTCTGTTGGGATTGCATTGTGTTGTTTCTGTTTGGATGATGGTGACCATTTGTGGGGGGTGATCCAAGGATTCAGCAGTGGGATGATCCATAACTCTGGCTCTGGAGGCTGAGACTGAACGAGGTCATGGGGAGCTCTGACAAATTACAGTTCAGTGGCTGCTGGTTACTCACAGCACTGCTTCCCAGGGGGGCTGAAACACATTCCTGTGCTGGCTTCCCTTCTCCACTTGCCCCAGAATCTGGGCTTGCAGAGCTCAGGAGAGGGATTCCTGCCACTGTGAGCCTTGAGTTGGCTGCTGCACAAAGCAGGCTGGAGCAAAGTGCCTGGACTGTGACAGGAGCTGTCACGATTGGAGTCTGGACAGTTCCTGCATTTATCTTCAGTTTTACAGATCACCTAGCTAAAGCAACATGTGTCCTTCCCCTTATCATGCTGTGGGATTATGAGCTGGAGTGATTTTATCAGTTTTTATTCATAAACAGTAATGAACCTTCACATCCCTCCAGCAGGCAAGAAAGATTCCACGTTCTCCTTTTCTCCCAGCTGACACCTGGTGTGATTTGCTGTCTTGCAGGCCAGGATAAAAGCCATCAACACGTTTTTTGCTAAGAATGGTTACCGGGTGGTGGATTCCAGTGTGTATCCCCAGCCCGTGCAGACCCAAGCCCAGTTTGCCTCCCCCCTGTTTATGCAGCCTGTATATAGCCCTCAGCAGTACTCCATTTACAGCATCGTGCCTCAGACGTGGTCTCCAAATCCTGCACCTTACTTTGAGACACCACTGGTGAGTAACAGCTGAGAAGGGGAGGAGCCCAGCCCATCAGGGGGGATTTGGTTAATAATCCCTAGGGTGAGGGGGTGTTCCAGGTTTCTTGGTCAGATCCTCCTGTTTTGTGACACTTATGTCCTGATAAAGCAACGCTGGCAGAGGAGCTGCCAGTCTCACCGTTGGCTGCCACGTATTTCAAGGAATTTTGGTGTGAAATTCCATTCTTCTGCAGCTTGTATTACTGGAAGAGCCCACAGCTTTTCCAGGAATGGGGGAACTCTGCTGAAGCAGATGCAGACTGTGAACCTGTGGGGATTTGGCTGGAGTAGTGAATTCCCACCACAGTAGATGCTGTAGCCCAGTGTGAAATTACAGCCATGAGTAACTGCTGAAGCTGATCATTAATCTGCAAACCTTCTCTTTGTAGCTCAGCCACTGAGACTGTTGTGTCTGTTGCAGGCCCCGTTTCCCAACGGCGGATTTGTGAATGGCTTTAATACACCAGGATCATATAAAACAAATGCTGCTTCTCTGAGTATAGGTCGCCCATTCCACAGGAATCGGTAAGAGAGTTCTGCCAGGGGTTTGCTCCTGCAAAACTTGCACTGCTGAGATCCTCAAGTGTTCCTTGCATGCCCCATGCAGTGTGGTGGGACCACATTATTTATTTTGTTTCATCAAATGAGTGATGTTTTTTAACTTTACTAAAAAAATGAAGTAGAAGGTGGCAGCTTAAGAGCCTAAAATAATGGACACAGTGCTGGAGAGAGCCAAGGTAACTCCTTTAAAAGCCTCAGAGGAATTTTGCAGACAAATAAATAACTTCCTCCTCAGGTCATACTTGTAATTATGTTTGTTATACACAGATTATACACTCCTGCAGCACAACATAAGCCTTCCTGCTGGGATCAGGCTTGTGGAGCTGCTGGTTCCTGCAGTGGGAGTTGCTTGTCCTGATTGCTGCGTCCAACTGCTCGATGCTGGGGCTGTTCCTGTAATTTATTTGCTTTATCCCCATCTTTCCTGAGAGCTGTAAGGACTTAGCTCAGACACAAACACTGGGGAGGAGGAAACGCTTTGTATTGCTGGAGCAATTGCTCTGTGAACACAATGGAGTAGTAACCTGTGTGTGGGGGAGGGAGTTTGTGTGCAGCACTGGGCTGGGATCATGGGAATTGCTGTTGGTATTGTTAGAGGGATCAGTCAACAGCTGCCAGGGCTGTGAGTGGGTTTGTGGTGCAGTTCAGGTCTGTGGCTCTTGGCAGAAGGGGAACTTCAAGCTTTGGTCTGTGGTGACTCAGCAGAGTCTTAACACAGACTGTAGAACTGGGAGCGTGACTGCCTGGAACATGGAGCAGCTGCTCCAGTTGCAGCTGCTCAGCTTCAAACTCACATCTTGACAAAGGTGGTTTGGCTTTTGTTTTTGCTTTAAATTGTGCACAATCTTAAAATCTGTAAATCTCTCAGGTATATGGGCCCTCATGGAAGTACAGATGCTGCAGCTGTGCAAGAACTGTGGTATCCAAGTGCTAGCACCTTGAAATGCCTCCTTGTACGTCCCATCTGCATAACCCCAAGCTTTTAAAATCTTGATTATGTAAAGGCTTCAGTTTGTGAGACTTGTGTGCTTGGGGTGGCAGTTTTAGGGTCAGTGTGTGCAGGTCCTGGCGGCCCAGTGATGATCAAGTATCGCGCTAAGAGAGAACAGGTCACAGTTGGGGCTGGGCAGCCTGTGCTCCCTGCTTGTCCTTCCTCCTGCTCTTCCTTCCTTCTGCTCTCACATCATTTCTCCTCCTCTCTGCTCTTTTTTTTCCTCTCCTTTATTTTTCCTTGTCTTTTCTGCTTTGCTCTTCTGCCCAGACAAGACTGTGGCCTTCTCAATGACGGTTAAGATTATGAGATCTGAGGGCTGAACAGTGACTTCAGAATGTGCCATTTTGAGAACAACATGGACAAAATGGAAGAATTCAGTTGACTTTGTTCCACCTCCTCCCTGTGGTTGTTGCTGATGGGAAACTAAAACTTTACTGGGCCCTTAAATCTGGTTCTTGAAGCTGGAAAGTGTGAATTCATCTCTGTTCAGCAAAACTCCAGCTGCTTTTGGGTTTCTGTCCTGGCCCATTAAACCAGATTTGTTTTGTGGTACAGGCAGTTAATAGTTAACTGCTGGAGTTTTCTCTGTAGCTAAACATTTGTTTAAGCCACTCGTATTTATTTTGTGCTGATTTGTTGCAACATCCTTGTGGGAAAGGGAGATGGAGGAATTGTACTTTGGCTGGCACTAGGAGAGTTTCTTCTGATTTCATGGAATGTTATAAGGAGATTGTTTAAAAACAGCAAGTGTGCAAAATCCTCCTGCTGCCCTTAAATTATGAGATGTGCAGAGTTTACCCAAGGAGAGAGAATTTGGGTTCTTTGATCAGTGCTGCATGGAAAACCAGTGAGGGGCAAAAGTAGAAAATAGTTGAAGACACCTAAATGCTGCTCCAGAAAACTGTTCCATACTGTGCTGGATCTGAGTTTTTCTGGAGAATTCTGCATTTAAGACCCTGAGCCTGAACTTGCAGCAGCACTGAGAGTGCAGAGCTGTGTCTGTGCTCAAAGGAACCACAGCTTTAAAGCTGAATAATCAATAACAGGGTGGAACATTTGGGTGTTGGGAGCTGCAGAGTCAGTGCTGGGGGTTTGGGAATGGGAGCAGCCTGGCCATGCATGGTAGGGCTCAGCTGCCCTGGCCTGATCTACCATGTTCAGTCACTCCTGGCCTTGTGTCTCAGTTCAGTCTGTTTGCCTGTGGCCAGATCAGTCTGTTCCTTGGCCTTGGCTTGTTTCTCCAGCTCCATTTGCAATGCCCCGTGCCAGTGCTGCAGGCCCAGACGGAGGAAAAATTCCTCTTTGGGTTCTTCTGGCTCTTGTGCAACCCCTGGGTTTGGGATTTTTTTTAGTTGTTTGAGATTTTGGGGTTTTATTTCCCCTCTTGGGTATCTTTTGGGCAGCGATCTCAAACAGGAATTCTGCTGCTTGCTGACCTGCTTTTCTTGTCAGCGGTGAATCAACTGCAGCTGGTGGTGGCTCTGCTGTGGTTCCTCAGCATGGGGGTCCCACAGCTCCTGCCCTGCTGTGGTTCCTCACTTTGGGGGTCCCACAGCTCCTGCTGTGGTTCCTCAGCACAGGGGTCCCACAGCTCCTGCTCTGGTGGTGGCTCTGCTGTGGTTTCTCAGCACGGGGGTTCCACAGCTCCTGTCCTGGTGTGGTTCCTCAGTTTGAGTGTCCCACAGCTCCTGTCCTGGTGTGGTTCCTCAGTTTGAGTGTCCCACAGCTCCTGCCCTGCTGTGGTTCCTCACTTTGGGGGTCCCACAGCTCCTGCTGTGGTTCCTCAGCACGGGGGTCCCACAGCTCCTGTCCTGGTGTGGTTCCTCACTTTGGGGGTCCCACAGCTCCTGCTCTGCTGTGGTTCCTCAGTTTGGGTGTCCCACAGCTCCCACTCTGTCCCTGCAGGGTCAAGCCCCATTTCCGCTCGTCCAGCAGCTCGGAGCACCCGGAGGGGCCGCCCGGCGCCGGGGCCCTGCCCATGGGGGACCTGAGCAGAACCAGCTCCAGGAATTTTGTCATGGAGCGCCACAACAGCTCATTAACGGGGCACCAAGACCAAGGGTATTCCCAAAAGGATTCTCCCACGGCACAGCTGGAGCAGAACGGCGATTACGGCGTCGGCAGGGGCAGGTAAAGGGCTCTGTCCTGTGTGTCAATCTGGAACTTGGCTTGTGCGAGCCAAAGATATCAGCCATCAGCACAAAATATATTTCTGTAAGGAGCAGCCACGAGAAAACTGATGCTTAAGTAAATCAGGAGCAGTAAATGCTGACCTGGGGGCAGGAGTGGTTCCAGCTTCACTCTCCAGCTGGTAGTTACTCTGACAAACAGCTGGCAGTAAGACAGTGAGGTGTCTTTATTTTAAAGTAACTGATTTGTTTCCAGAATTAAAAGAGATGTTGAAGTAAAGTTGGCATCTGTATAGCTGTAAATAATAAGTGAATCCTCAGTTGGGAATTTGATGCTCCTCAGTATTTTAAGATTAACTGTTTTTATCTCTTTTGACTCAGGGTTTAGACACTTGAAAGAGCAGCTCAGTGAGAAATCAGTCTAATAAGTTTATTACTATAAAATAATTGTCCCTGTGCTTGGTCAGATGCTCATGCATGGAGCTGAGAAAGAGGAGCTGTTCCCGTATTGACTCTCTTCCAGCTTCTTTCAAAGCTGGAACTTTGGCCCCTCGTGAGGAGGGAGAACTTCCCAGAGCCATGTGTGGGGAAGGCTCAGCAGGCAGCTGTGCTGCCCTCATGCAGAGCAGTGCCCACTGCAGCTGGCTGCATGCACTGACTACTGTTCTTGTCTTTAAAGGAGGAACGTGTTCCGAGGTCGCAGGAGACGGGAGGACGACCGGGTTTCAGTAAGTTCTGCTTCCCTTTTTGCAGGAGTCACACAAAGTGCAGAGTGTTGGCTTCCCGGTTACTGAATGAATGGCAGAGTCCTTAAGTCCTCAGATTACATTGGGGGTTTACAGTTTCCCTAGGAAGTTCCTGACACTTGCTCAGGGCTTTCACTGCTGTGTTCCAACTCTAGTAACTTGTGTTTTCCCTCTCCAGAGACCTCAGCCTTCAGCAGAAACAAAGACTCAGACACCAAAGTTTGACTTGCTTGCATCCAATTTCCCACCTCTGCCTGGCAGCACAGCAAAAATCCTGGGAGAGCCTGTGCTGGAGAGCAGGATGTCCGACATTGTTAAAGGAGTCTGCAAAGAGAAGGTGCCTGGTCCTGTCTCTGTACTCACACGGGCATATCTGGGTGCTGGGACTCCCTTTTCTCTGTTAAAGGGTTTTTTGTTAGAGCCATGTATTCAGTGCTTTAATTCAAGACCTCATAGTGCATTTTCCCTTTTTTTTTTGAGGGAATGCAGCTAGGACTGATGCAGTTATGCTGTTGTAAACTCAGTGGTGTTTAGGGATAAAGTGGGCAAAGGAGGAATGTTGGAGTAGGAACAGTTCAGTGAAGTGTGGGCAAGGGATCTTGCCAGATGAATCCCTTCTTTGAGCTGGTGGGACTAAGCACTGACATTCTGGATGACCTTGCCTTAGTTCTGGTTTTACCCACTGCTTGTTTTGCCCATATAAGGAGGTATTGCTTTAGAGGTGATGATCCAAAAGAAGTAAAATTCCTGTCATCAGGACTTGAGCAGCCTTTGGGAGTACCCCACTTTCCAGATGTCTTACAGTGCTATATTGTGGAGCAATTTGAGAATTGTTCTGTATTTTGCAACTTTTGCTCCGTGTGCAGGAAAGCAAAGACTCCCTGTGCCCCTGCCCTGCTCCTGCTCCTGCTCCAGAAGAACAAACGCCCAGCACTGCCCAACCGCCCGTGCCCAGCGTGAGCTCCCCGAGCCAGACTGAGCCTGTGGTGCTGAGGTAGGCAGAGAACATGGGCACACCATGGAATCATGGGGTGTCCTGAGCTGGAAGGGACCCACAGGGATCATCCAGTGCAATCCCTGCATAGACAGCCCAACAATCCCACCCTGGGCATCCCTGGAGCAGCTCCTGCAGCTCTGGCAGCCTCAGGGCTGTGCCCAGCACCCTCTGGCAGAAGAATCTTCTCCTGATTTCCCTCTCCTGGCAGAGCTGCAGTGGTTCCCTGGTGTCCTGTCCCTGGTCACAGGGAGCAGAGATGGGAGCTGCCCCTTGGGATGAAGCTGCAGCCCCCAAGGAGTCTCCCCTCAGTCTCTTGTCCAGCTGAACAGACCCAGAGCCCTCAGCCACTCCTCCAGACCCTCCCGATCCTGCTTTGGCCCTTCTCCAACAGCTTTAGATCTTTTAGACACTGTGGTGCCCAAACTGCCCCTAGGACTGGAGTGAGGCCACCCCAGTGCAGAAGAGAGGGACAATCCCCTTCCTCACCTGTCTGGCAGTGCTGGAACTGATGCCCCTAGAGCCTGGTGACCCATTTGCATGTTCTAGCAAAGTCTCTCACCAGTGTCTTGCAGTAATGTTGGGTAGTATCTTCTCCAGAGGCCACCAGATGGAAAGAACAGATCATGCTGGGGGATGGCTGTGCTGTTCTGTTCTGCACTTGTGACTTCAAAGAAAGGAAATAATCTCTGAAACCTGAGTGTTGGTAGGTTTTAATTTGAGTTGTTGTTGGTTTATCAGCATGGTTCAGCCAGAGAGCAAACCAGAAGAAGTGTCTGCTCCTAAGGACGTGGCCAGCCCGGCTTCTCCGCCGGCATCCGTCTGTCCCATCAGTGCTGCAAAGCCACCGAGGACTGACACCTCCTCACCTTCTGCTCAAGCAAGTGCAGCTCCAGCTCTGTCAACACAGGTAAGGCCCAGAGCAGGGATTGGGAATGACACAGGGGGCTTGCTCCAGGTTGTGCAGCTGGTGGTGCTCCAGGTTGTGCAGCTGGTGGTGCTCCAGGTTGTGCACCTGGTGGTGCTCCAGGTTGTGCACCTGGTGGTGCTCCAGGATGAGCTGATGGTGCACCTGGGAGCTCCTCTCTGCTCGCCGTGTGTCTGTTGCTGCTGCTGTGTCCTGGCTTGGTGCCTGGCCTGGGCTGGGGGGTGGCTCTGGTGCATAAACCTCGCTCTTCTCCTTGCTCCCAAAGGAGCCTCGCAAGCTCAGCTACGCCGAAGTTTGCCAGAAGCCCCCCAAGGAGCCCCCTCCGGTCCCCGTGCAGCCTCTGAGGGAGCACCGCACCAACATCGTGGCCCCTGCCAAAAGCGAAGAGAACGGTACGGCGGAGAAGGCTCCGGAGAAGGCTCCTCACGAGAGGCCCGAGGGGAGAATGAAGGATTTCTGCGGCTTCCGCGGCAGCGGAGCTCCCAGGGGAGCTGCTGCCAAAATCAGGGAACAGAGGCGCCAGTTTGGACGCAGATCTTCGCCTCAGGGAGCGCCGCGCCGCGCGGGCAAGGAGCAGTTCGTGCCACCCCGGTCACCAAAGTAACGCTGGGCCAGCCAATGATTCTCTGTTTCACTTGAGCTGTGGACTAAAGAGCAGCAGAGAGACTGAGGAGGAGGGAAGGATTCGGGAAGGGGAGTATTGAACTGGAGCGTGGCTTGTGTGGAGAAGTTGTGGAGAGTCCCAAAATTCATCTCTAAAAGTGATTTCACAAATGCTGGAGGATTCCAATCACTATAAATATAGAGATTATAATTTTTGTATTTTTGTTTTTAATTTGCAGAGGGTTTCCTGCTTGAAATCAGCTTTGGGATTGTGAAAGTAGCGTTTTGACAAAGTGAAAGGATATGAGTTGACAAATTAACCTGTCCCTCGGTGTAGGAGGAGAAGGATAAGAGAATATTATTTTTGGAAAATGAGCATTTCTGTAAAATTAGAACTTTTTTTAACCTATTTAACGTTTGGCTTGTGGGCTGGTGTGTCTGCCATGGATGGCCTGGCATTGCAGAGGCCTCTGCAGCAGCATGAGCGGAGCGAGTGCAGCCAGACCTGTTGTCATCACTTAGTCACTGATGATGAAAACTGAATGTACTACTGTAGTGTAACCCATGTGTTTCCAGCTTGAAGTAGAGTCTCTTGACCTTACTAATATTTCATTCAGCAAGCTTTTTAAGGTGTAAGTTTTGCAGGATACTGGATTGTAGATGAGAGTGTGTGGACAGCAGAAATTGTCTCGTAGACGCAGTGGAAGGAGGCAAAGGGAGCATGTGAGAATCTTTATTATGCCCTTTTTCCTCGCCTCCTTTTGAGGGCAACTCCTTAGGTTTGGGGTTTTGTTTGTTTGCTTTTTCCCTCTCTTGTTACTTTCTCTAATTTCTTTATTACAGACTTTAGTGCATTTTTCTTGGTGTGTTTTCCTGAGGCAGCCCCAGGGTAGGATGGGCAGGTGGTGTTACCTGCACAGGTAAGGAGCCTGGAATTCCAGCTGCAGATGCTGAATTCTGCCTTGCAGGTGGGAACTCTGGGCACTCGCTGTCATCTCTGGATGACTGGGCAGCAAACCAGAGCTGTGGCTGGGTTTTCTCTGTGCTGACTCTGGAATAGGCTGTTGGCTGCTGTATTGCCAGAAATCAGGGTTTAGGCTCCTGGGAACTCGTTGTTTACAGCTGATGTCATAGCAACTGACTCTTTTTAACTGTTTAAAGTGGAGCTAAAGATGCAGAGTTAAGGAAATCCCCTCTGGAGCAGTGGCTCCTTGCCAGCTGTGTGCTGACTGAATTTGCAACACTATTGTGCAGTAAGTGGTTAAGTTTCAGGGTGATTAATGACCGAAATAGGAACATTCAGCGCATTAATCTGCCAAAATCAGCATACCAGGGTTCAAAGTTCTGTATAAAGCGTTAGGGAAAAGTAGCTTCCAGCAGTAAGAATCACATCTTTATTTTTTCCTCCTTTTTTTTTTTAGTGAATAGCAAGTGTACAAATTTAAAGTTGTAAGTTGTGAACACTGGAAAACTCAATTGTGATATATTCCGTAACCATCTTAGTAATATATGCTCGTGTTGCCATAGAATGAATGTAAGTGGCAGTTAAAATAACTGTGAAATTTTTCATCTTCTGATTTCTTAGCCAGATAACCCTTGGCGACTTGGGCCTCAGTAGGAATTCTCTATCAACTGCTTGGAGAACACTCATATCTATTTTTATAAATATATATATAAAGCCAGAGTTGTCATTTCTCTAACTTATTATTCAGCTTGGCAATTGCTTTGAGTTGATTCATAACACGATATAATGTATTTATGCAGTTAACTGTTCATTTCTAGGCATGTTACAAAAGAGAGAGTCAGAGAATCACCGAATGGGCTGACTTGGAAGGGACCCATCAGGATCATGGAGTCCCAACTCCTGACCCTGCCCAGACACCCCAAAATCCCACCCTGTGCCTGAGAGCATTGTCTGGATGCTTTTGAGATCAGACAGGCTTGGAGCTGTGACCCCCTTCACCTGGGGAGCCTCTTCAGTGCCCCACACCCCTCTGGAAAAGGATTTTTTCCTGATTTCCCACCTCAACCTTCCCCAACTCAGCTTCCTGCCATTTCCTCGGGTCCTGAAGTATGTATACATATATATATTTGTGTATATATATATATATATATATATATATATATATATATATATATGTATATGTATATATAAACCCCAAAATCACTATTCACTTTGAAACTACCTGTACTGGGTTTGGGAGGTTTTTTTTTAATTTAGTGAAAAAAAATCGTTGATCACATCCACAGTTAGGGATTCTTACAGACCCTTCTCCATTTATTTTGATGATGCTACTCTTGTTGGAACCATAGGCAAGTTTAAATATTTAGTGTCAAAGTCCTGAAATGCGGTGAATGCGAAGTTGAATTAGTTTTAAAGGCTCTAAACAATTCCTGCAGCCAAACTGGAACAAAACAAGCCTGTAGGGTGGTTCATGGGTGTTCAGGGGAGATGTGTTCTGGGACGTTGAGGCAGCGTTGGGATCTGACAGCTTTGGCTGTTTGGAGGAGGAATTGAGAGGAAAAAGGTCTGGGAAAAAATTCCCTGATCCAGTGTCAGTGACCTGAGTGGTGAAATGGAGCTTTGAGGGAAAACCCAACCAGCTGTGGCTCCATCTTCCTCGTGGGGTGTGGGAAGGGGGTGCTCTGTGGTCCTGGGGTGTCCCAGCAGCAGCAGCTCGTGCCTCGTGTGCAGGGGATGCAGGTCAGGCTGTAGCTTTGGCTTTTCCCAGCATATCCAAACTTCCCTCAGCTTAGGGCACTTGGAACGATGAATTTCACACCTGCATGCAAGGATTTCACGTTTCAAATTCCACCATTTCCAGCTGTGGTTTGGGGTTTGTTTTTTTTTTGTTTTATTTTTTTGCTTTCTATTCTTTTCTGTGCAGGGGGAAATTCCCGGTTGGATACAGAGGCTGTGAAGCTGTGTTGGGGTGGGAGTTCTCCTCAGCACTGGGACCTGGCAGGGATTTTTTCTCTCGTGCTGGGATCTCGTGTCTGTGCCCAGCAGTTTCCAGTTGGGCAGGCTGGGGAAACTGGGACAGAGGGGTGGTTTGGAGCCAGACCCAAGCTCCTGGATTCACCTGGCTCCAGGTGCTCTCCAAGTGCCCAGAGCTCTCCTGGTCCCTCTGGGTTTACCCTCACGGGATACAAACTGTCCTGCTCTGCTGATGTTAAATACCAGGAGGTGCAAATCACACCTGACTTTCAGTTTTAGGAACTGTGACTTGTTTTCAGAGTTGTTGACTTCTGTTTGGGACAGAAATACACTTCCCAGTTCAGGTCTTTTCCAAATTACTGCGTGTGGAAAAGATTGGGGCACTCTCTCGTGCTTCTGCTGGGGAGTGAAAAGAAGAAATTCTTTGCATGTGATAGTAAAACTAAAAGTGCAAAAAGTTTTGTTTCTTTTGATTTCTAACATTAAGTTAGTTTTATAGTATCTTACATTCCTGCTCTTGTTGTTTTGTTGGTTTTTTTTTGTTTTTCTTTAATTAGCCTGGCACAGTATGATGGTGCAGTTTTAGCTGTAGGAAAAAAAAAAAATAACCCACTATTAACCAGAAGAGAAAGATGATACTGTGGCAGATCAGTAGCAAATAAGTGACTTAATCAATGCTTTACTGTAGTTAAATAGCTATGGCCTTACTACTTTGTCAATATCAGCTTAATTGTCTTGAAACTGTCTGCGATTTTTACTGTTCCCAGGTTGAGTTTACCTGGGCTGAGATATCTGGTATGTACAGATGATATTTTAAATTTGTAAAATGCACCATTGTATTACAGATGATGCAACAGAAATGCACTTCGGGGGGAAATGGCTTCTGATGAGTTTTTTTGTAAATCCTTGATTACTACAGATATGCAATAGAGTTTTTGTTTCTAATTTTGATATTTCCTTCTGAAACGTAAGATTGTTGCCATTAATCTGAATGATTTATCATGCTCTTCTTTGCGTGTATATATTCCATATAGTCTGAGCTTCCTTTAGGATGGTACATAATTTTGGGTTGTTGTAGTATTTTAGTTGGCTCTTCTCTTCAGTGCCTTTAGCTCAGGCACTTCAAGAGGTTCATTGAGTCTGTTTTTAATGTACAGTTGGGAGGACTTGAAATGGAGTTAAAGCAACTTATTTCTGAGAAAAAAAATCCATCTGCAAACTAACCTGTAACAACTTTAAAATTTTATATTTAAGAACCAGATGTTTATTTTTATGGAACTTCAGTTATGGATACAGTTTCCAAAAAAAAAAATGCAACTTCAAATGTAAACAGACTGTGCATAAATGGGTTTTGTTCTAATTTTTATAGAATACAAAATATTCAGATAATATATTGAGCTCGAGTTACTACAGACATCTTGTTCCTCCCGGATGAATCCAGCTTCCCCTTGGCATTGACGATCTCTCTTCAAAGTGGTAGGAAAGGAGAAAAAAGCGACTTATCTGGCTTTTAGACTGTCTGTTCTGGTTTATTCCTGTTGTCAAAATGTCCAAAACAAAATTTGTGTAAAGTAGGTTCATGCTTTAAGTGTTCAAATGATAATACATGTATTTGTATTTGTTTTTGACATTGCCAAGGTGCTATGGGAAATTGAAATAACAGTTAGAAAAATAAAGCTGATTTAAAAGAGAAAAAAAAAAACCACCAAAAAAAAAAAAAAAAGAAAACAAACCAAAAAAAAAAAGAAAAAAAACCCTTAAACCACAATTGCCTGAGTTGTTCCTTGTGTCTGTGGAGGGTGAAATGTTTTTAGTGCAGGTGCTGGTGGGGTTCTGAGAATGGGGGTGAAGGGGGTGCTGAGAATGGGGGTGAAGGGGGGAACGGGGACAGGAACGGGAGCAGAACCGGGAACGGGCCCGGAGCAGAACCAGGACCGGGACCAGGGCCTGGGGGCTGCACTGGGAGCAGGGGCGGGCGGCAGGAGCAGAACCGGGGATCGGTAATAGAACCGGGACTGGGGATGGGAGTGGAATCGGCACCGGGAACAGAACCAAGATTGGTGAAGGGGCCCGGCAGCAGAACCAGGACAGAGAATGGGCCGGTGGCAGAACTGGGACCGGGGATCGGGAGCAGAACCGGGGATGGGGATGGGAAGTGGACCCAAGACTGGGAGCAGGACCGGGATCTGAACCAGGACCGGGATCAGTCCCAGGGCCGGGAGCCGAACCGGCACTGGGATCGGTCACAGAACCGGGAGCCGAACCGGCACCGGGATCGGTCCAGGGCTGGGAGCCAAGCCGGGACCAGGAGCCGGACCGGGAACTGGATCAGTCCCCGGGCCGGGAGCAGAACCGGGAACTGGATCAGTCCCAGGGTCGGGACCAGAACCGGCACCGGGAGCCGAACCGGGATCTGTCCCAGGGCCGGGAGCAGAACTGGAAACTGGATCAGTCCCAGGACCGGGAGCAGAAACGGCACCGGGATAGGTCCAGGACCGGGAGCCGAACCGGGATCGGTCCCCGGACCAGGAGCAAAACCGGGACCGAAATCAGTCCCAGGGCCGGGAGCAGAACCGGCACAGAGATCAGTCCCAGGGCCGGGAGCAGAAACGGCACCGGGACCAGAACGGGGACCGGCGCCGGGCGCGGGGCGGCTGCAGCGCGGGGCGGGGCCGCGCGGGGGCGCAGCGGGGCCCGGGGCGCGCGCGCCGCGCGGTCACGTGCCGGCGGCGCCGGGCTCAGCCATGGCGGAGGCTGCGGCCGCTCCCGCTCCCCCCGCGCCCCGCGGCCGCTGAGCCCCGCCGGACCCGCGCCCGCAGCCCGCCCGCCGCCATGGCCGAGCCCGCGGCCGTGTCCTCGCTGCCCCGCGAGGTCCGCGAGCAGCTGGCCGAGCTGGAGCTGGAGCTCTCGGAAGGTGAGTGAGGAGCGCCCGGAGCCCGGCCGGCCCGCCCGGCCCTGCCCGCGGGGCGCCGCGGAGCCTCCCTGTAAGGGGCCGGGGGTGCCGGGGTCGGGAGTGCCGGAGGTGCGGCGAGAGGCTCCGGGCTCTGTGTGAGAGGACCGGGGGAGGAGGGAAGGGCCCGGCCGGGGCTGGGGCTGTGTCTCAAGGGAAGGAGCGCTGGGAGCATCCTCTGTGCGGGGCACCCCGAGGAGAACCGGGGAGAACCCCCGGAGGGGCCTCATCTGCCGGGGATGGTGACCTGACCCCCCCCCCTCCCTCTCTCGGGAGTGTTTTTTTCCTTGTGGCCTCTTTTCCGCAGCTCCCGAGCCCAGGATGCGGAGTGGGAGTGAGAGACCCCGGGACGGGCAGTTCTGGGGCGGGGGAGCCGCAGTAACTTCGGTCACAATAATGACGGCAAACCCGGTGTTATTCCCACTTTCTGAATAAGTTCTTTTGCCATAATCCGTTCAGAGCATGCGCTTTTTGCTGGGGTGGTTTTTTTTTGGTGTTGTTGTTGTTTCCTTTTTTGCATGGGTTTGTCTTTGTTCCCCAGCGTTTAAAATGCTGCTCTCGGTACAGCTTTGTTGTGAATCTCCCTTGCGAAGCCGGAGGGCGAGGGATGAAGCTGAGGCGGAGGGGGAAGGTTGCAGAGCAGGTAGCTCAGATTTGCATCATTTAAATTTTCCTCCCCCCCCCATCAGGGTACGGAGCTTGATGCCAAAATCAGTGCCTTCTCAGGAGGGTTCACTGCATGGCTGGAACAACCAGAGAATCAGAATATCCCGAGTCCCAAGGGACCCTACAATGATCATCCACATCTCTCTTAGCATTAAAAATTAAGAAAAATCAAGTTGCAGGCACATCTTGCTCTGTTTATCCCAGAGCCTACAGTGCATAAAAGAGACTTATTGACTCTTTGGAGATCAGGAATTCACTGCCGGGGTGAGCTGGGGGCTGTCAGGCCCCGCTGCCCACGTTGGCACTCAGGGCTGTGCCAGCAGAAAAGGCCATGGCACTGCTTTCCCAACACAGCTGAACCCCTGATGTTGGCTGCCTGGGGCTTTTGTTAGCTCTTTCCCAGATAAACTTTCTGCAGACATTTAACTAAAGTGATAAAACTTTATCTAGTGTTTGCTTTTGGGGACTCCGTGATAACAAAGAATGAGGAATGGCGGTGTTGCTCAAAACGTAACATGAAATAGGTTTTAAAAAGAATCTGTTAAATGTTTTAAGCGTTTGCTTGGATTTTCTGAGGTTTGTTTCTTGTGGCACTGAAAGCCCGTTATGATTTGACCCTGTGATAGATTGTACTGCAATTTTAAAAATAAATGAACTCTGTTGCTGGACTGGCTGCTGTGACATCCCACTAATCTTTAATGAGCTGCTCCAATAGCTTCAACTTTGGTGCTACAGAGTGAAGTTTTGTGGGTTATGTAAGTAATTCTCTGAATGTTAAATCCACTGCCCCTTTGTGGGTTTAATACTTGGATTTCTTAATATGCATATCAGGGATTTGTTTGTGCAAATCACTTTTTCCTGTCAAAAAAAACCCCACGAGTACAGAGAATTCTGGGTGACTGTGTCCCCAAATTCTTGGGAACATATTTCAGGGGATGTTGTCGCTGAGATAACTGAGCTGTGGGAAGGGGGAGTGAGGTAATGTCATTGTGGAGTTCTTGAAAAATACGCCCTAGTTTGAGGCTTAAGCTGAGGGATTTTGAGGCCTGTGTGTGCATTGTTCAGCCGAATATAACCATGGGCTGTTGACAGTAAACAATATTGAATAGAAGCATTTTATTAAAAATGGCAGCAGGGCTCCATGTGCCACTGCTCAGTTGTTGCTCAGATAAGAACACTTGATCCTTTTTTTTTGCCACCCCCTTGTTGCAGCTTCGATTGTCACTGACTGTTGACTGTGTGGATATTTCTGTCAGGGTTTTTTTTGCATAGGAACATCTCATTTTTGGGAGAGGAGAGGAGAGGAGCTGCAGCTGCTGGGAGTAGCTCAGGATCCCTGACAGCAGGAGCTGGGGATGGCTCTGTCCTTGATGGATGGTGTGAAAGTGGGGAGTACCTGGCTCAGGGGCTGCGAGCACAAACACTTTGTGTGCTGAGCCTTGCAGTGAACTTCATCCAGGCATTTGCTACTGCTAACCACCACAGAGTAGAGAATTTATAACAAAACAGGGGGAAATGTAGTATTCAGACTTTATCTGGCGTTGTGGTTGTGAAAGGTGCTGTGTCAGCAAGCAGCATGCAAAGTGGAGCAGGATTACTTTAATGTATGCTGGAAATAGAAATCAGAGTTTGCAATGGTGAGCCATGAGTGTTTCTTAAGGAGCAATCTGTGCAGACAGAGCAACAGGACTAATTATACCCCTGGATTATTCCTTGCTGAGCCTTGTGGTCAGTGCAGGGGTAACAGTCATCCCATCCCTGGCTGCAGTGGGAATGTCTGAGCAAAGAGTGGGACGTGCTTCAGAAAACATTAATTGTTAATTAATCAACAGGAATTGCATCTTACTCCATGCCTTGGGTCTTGGCGATGGATTTGAGACCAACTCATTCATTTCTCAGTGTGCATAAGGATTCATTGTTTTCTATCAATGTGAAGAGAATTTAAACCTGAGTCAAACTTAGGGAGAGCTTCCATTCCCTCACAGAAGGGATCAGTGTTGATACCTCTGAGGAAGAATGTTCAAGTAACAATATATCAGCTGAGAATTGGGTCATGGAGCTGTGGGAGACCTGGAACCTGCTCATTACTCATGTTTTCCTTCTTTTTTCACTTTTGGGATATTTTTCTTTCTGGAGCTTTTCTTCATCTGTCAGTGACACCCACATTATGCATCACTAATGATGGGAAGGGCTGTCTTTGTATTTACATCTGTTTCTGTTTGATGAGTGAAAGTGCTGGGGAAATGCACTTTATTTAACTTTAACTTTCCCCCTGTTTTCGCACCTCTGTGAGTGTGGCAGCTCAGTGTCACCTTTGGCTTGAGCTGCAGCCCTGAGTGAAGGTGACTTCAGATCCACCACATGATGCTGTTCCTTAGAATGCTCCCAGTGTGTGCTGAAGGGTGCCCAGAACGAGGTAAATGTCTGAATTCATCTCATATTCGGTGAAAAATATTAATATTAAGGCACTTCAGCACTGGGTTTGGGTGTTTTTGCACCTTGGGTGAAACATTCCAGCATCTCCTCTCACATCAACCTCATCCCAGCTGCTAATGGAGCTGGGAAGCTCTGGAATATCCGGACTCAAAGGCTCTAATTAGGCACGTTCAGAGGGTTTGTTCCACACAGGGCACGTTAGTGACTGCCGGAGTGGGGAATGTGCTCTCCTGGAGGTGACAGCGGGGCCCAGCCTGGCTCTGCAGGGGTTAAACACCCACATAAAGAGCTGCTTTGGTTTGTGTCACTGTGGTTTCTGCCTTGCCTGGTGTTTCTGACCATAAAGGGGTGAGAACCCCAGCTGGAGATACCCAACTATCCAGGGAAGGGCAGGGAATTCCACCTCGTAGTAACCAGGAGCTCCTGTGAGCAGCTCAGCCCTTGGAGGTCATTTCAGCCCCTTGTGGGCTCTGGCAGGGTTACTCCCTCCTGCCTCGTGGGCAGAAGGAGCTGCTTTCTGTTTGCTTTGCTGGCTAAGCACACGTTTGCTGTCTGCTTCGGATTCGGGTGGGTGTTTCTGTGAATGGCTCCGTGCACCTGGGTCTGTTCCTTTTGAAGCTGATTGTGTCTCTGTCTGCAGAGCAGAGCTCTGTGTGAGGATTTGCAGAGGAAACAGAAGGATGGTGGCATGCATGGAAAAAGGAGTATCAGCAGAATGGTTTTAACTCAGGACTAAGGCCAGCCAAATGGGATAGAACCTTACTGGAAGAAAACATGTTGACTCAAGCAAGTGGGTAGAGCCTTTATTTTGTTTGGCTTGGGAATTTCTTACGGAATCAGGGTATTTCTCTGATCTTCTAAAAATTGTGTGTTTCAGGTTGCAATCTTTGATTGCCAGGCGCCTGTCAAAGTAGGTGAGGGCCTTTTTTATAGATTAAGCAGCTGAAGCACAGAATTTAAATTACAGAGTCAAAGGAAGTAATTGTCTGAGTAGGGACTGGCTGTATGGATTGTGCTGAGTGAGCAGAAATGTTTCACTTCAGTTGCTTCCCCCACTCAGGGAGGAACTGTGGGCAAAGCACAGAAAAGGTTGAAGAAGAGCTTTATAAACATGAGCAAGTTGGATCTGATCAGCCTGTAGCTAACAGGACTTACAGGTGGTTTTTGTGCATTTATGCAGCATCTCACCCACAAGTCTTGCATTAGGCAAAACCAGCGCTGGGAAAGCTTTAATGTTGCTTCCTTCATTTACCTGCAGGACTGGCAGCAGATGGGTCCCAAATCTGCTGAGAAATCTGTGCAGGGCTTTGGTGCAGTCTCTGTGTGCAGGTACAGAGTGAGAGCTTTGAAATGCCCAAAACCTCCTGGAGCTGTCACAGGGAGCTGCCTGTGCTCACCCAGGGATCATCAGCTTGGCTCTACAGAGATCCCGATAAAGATCCCTCATCTGCTTTCACCGTGGATGAAATTGTATTTTCTTTAGCTTCAGAGCCCAGGAAAAAGGGATGTAAGCACAGAGCACATGGATTCTGTGCAGTGTCTGTGGCACAGGAAAAGGAAATCCAGCTCCAGTCGTGACCAAGAGGAGCAAAGTACCAGATCTATCACCAGGGCAGCAAACAGAAGGTCCACAAGACGATCACAGATTTCTGCCCTGCAGATGGTCAAAGCAGAATGATTTGAGTGATTAATGGTTTGGAGAGAGGGAGTTAAACACAAATACTGCATGAAATATTTTGGCTGCTGTGAGTGGGAGTTGGGTTTGCTGTTGGTGCATGATTGAAGCATGTAAACATGGGGAAGGGCAGGAAGGTTTTTGGAGCATCCAGACTGCAATAATAAAAAATACCCAGGAAGGTTAAAGAATGTGCATATTTTTGCATTGTCCCTTTTATACTTAGGAAATGAGGAGCGAGTTTGGGGCTCTTTTGAAAGCTGCAGCTCTGACCCTTTGCCTTGGGGAGAGGAGGAAATTAGAGGCTTTAGAGAGAGTCCTGCACCTCCTCCCTGGCTGCTCCTGTGAAGCTTTGCTGGAATTAGAACCAGTTTCCTCAGCTGGGTGGAGGGGACACCTGCTAGCAGTGGTTCCAGCGTGGATTTTATGTGTCAGAGTTCCAGGATGGGTGCAGTGGTTCCAGTGTGGATTTTATGAGTGTCAGAGCTCCAGGATGGGTGCAGTGGTTCCAGCGTGGATTTTATGAGTGTCAGAGCTCCAGGATGGGTGCAGTGGTTCCAGTGTGGATTTTATGAGTGTCAGAGCTCCAGGATGGGTGCAGTGGTTCCAGTGTGGATTTTATGAGTGTCAGAGCTCCAGGATGGGTGCAGTGGTTCCAGCGTGGATTTTATGAGTGTCAGAGTTCCAGGATGGGTGCGGTGCAGTGGTTCCAGTGTGGATTTTATGTGTCAGAGTTCCAGGATGGGTGCAGTGGTTCCAGTGTGGATTTTATGAGTGTCAGAGCTCCAGGATGGGTGCAGTGGTTCCAGTGTGGATTTTATGAGTGTCAGAGCTCCAGGATGGGTGCAGTGGTTCCAGTGTGGATTTTATGAGTGTCAGAGCTCCAGGATGGGTGATGTTTGCCATTCCAGCTGGGTGCCCAGGCTGGCACTGCTCACCAGACCTGCTGGCCTGGCACAGCTGCACTAGAGCATTTGGAGTTTGGTGTCCTAGATAACTGATCTCCAGTTTGCTATTTTAAATGCTGTAGCATGAAATATTGAGTGGGAAATGTGATGGGTGGCAGAGGAGCTGCACAGAGCTGCTGCTCTTCCCAACGTGCAGCAATCCTTGGAGCGCCGCAGGGAAGGGCACGTGGAGCACCCCCCGTGTTTCTGGCTCACTGGTGATGCTCTGGAAAGGGTGATGGCTCCTTCCTGGTTCCCTCTCTCTGATTAGTGTTTGTCATGAAGTTTTCTGCCCGCTGGATTTATCGTGTTTATTCAGTGGCAAGTTTCAGGAGCCAAAGAGTGAACTCATGGTGAGCATTCCCCAGGGATGGGCAGAAGTTCCTGTTTGCATTTCTTTCAAATACAATGTGCAGATAATTTCTTAGGATGGTTTTCTTTAAACCATGTGTCTCAGTTATAAAAAGCATTTCCTGAATCTCTCAGTGACTTGCTCAGTTGCTTTTTTGGACATGGATTCATAGAGAGAGGAATTGAAGCATTTCTCTCTGTTGAGGCTGATTCAATCCATTATTTTTTTTGAGAGCTTGTGAAATCAGGGACGAGTCATCAGACCAGGATGTCTCGTTCTATTAATTAGAATGGAAGACTCTTCCATTTGCACCGTGTGTGAGGAAACAGTGATTTATAGCTAACGGATGCTCTGCAGGCAGCAGCATTCCATCTGCTGCACAAATTTCCCCATTGCATTTCATGAAAAGCCTTGGAGAAGCCTCACACCTGTATTTCTCATCTTGAATCATGTACTGGGTTGTTACTCTTGCCTGGAATTTGGAGTAAAATGCCTGTTTCCATCAGTTTGTGTTCTTTTCAAACTTCAAAGCCCAGAGTTTGTGAAACACCACTTGGAGTAAACATAGGCAGGACTTATGTTTAAGTTACACTGAGTTTATACCAAAGATAGTAATGTAATAGTAACATAACTTTCCTTGCTGTGAGCAATCACCTTGTTTTATTTAGTGTAACTTAAGCTGATAAAAAGAAAAAGGAAACAAAAAAAGGCTTAAAAGTTTTAGCACTTCTCTGCCAACATAAACTCTTTCTAATTCTTGTTGACTTGAGAATTGCTGATGCAAACTAGGTCTTCCTGAATTCCAGAGGGATGGGAGCCCACAGAGCCTACAGGGCATCCATTAATACATTTTATGGACCCAGGATTGCAGTTCCTGCCTGAGTGATCGGTGACAGAATTGTTCCCCAGCAGTCAGGCAACCTGCTTTCACCAGCTCCATGTCCCTAGGGAGCAAAAACAACCAGGAGAATTGTATCCCTGCCTGATAAAATTAGGTCTTCTGTAATCTCCCTCGGAACAGCCGGATGGCTGGCTGCCTTGAAAAACATATGTTTTAATGCAGGAATAATGCATTCCATTTAGGATGGCTGGAGCCGTGGGAGCTGGGTGGCTGAGGGCATGGAGAGCTCCCATTTTGCCTCTGGGATCAGGACTAATGTCAGACATCAGGTCTAAAGTGCAGCAGTGCAAAAGAATTGTTTGGGATGTTTTTCCTGCCTTTTGCTCCTAGGAGGGGTGGTGTTCCTGTGGCTTAGTCCTAAAGGAGTTGGACAAGTGAGGCTTTTATTGGAGATAAACTGCAAAGATGAGTCAGTGTTTGTATTCCTGGATTTCAGCTCACTGCATTTAGACATTTACTTGGGAACAGAAACACTGGTGTTCTGCTAGTACAGGTTTATAATTCAGTTCTCTGAGAGCTGCGCAGGTAACCTTGGGAGGAAATTCTGCTTTATCCCCTGCCCAGGGGGAAACACCTGACACACACCTGATGCTGTGTGTGTAGGACAAGCCAGGGGAGATTTTGGAAGTGTGAAGTTTGCAATGTACGAGCAAGGTAAGTTCTGATGGGACACTTGGTTGGCCATAAATTGGAAGGATGTGATCCAAGAGGGAGTGATACAGCAGAAAAGGTCGAGGGCTGGAGGATTTGGTGTCAGGCCCTGTCCCTGTGTGTGATTCCAGAAAGGGCTGTCAGGTGAGGACGTGCTTGAAGGAGGTTTGTGTTTCCTTTAATGCATCAGCTCCTCATTTTGGGTGCTAATTAACCAACTAGGAGCCATTTCAGTTTGAAGCACCTTTTCTGGAAATGCTGAGGTTTGCTCCCAGAGAGCAGCAGCAGGGTACATCAGGGTGGCCTGATACACCTGCCTGCTTTGCCTGCTGCTTGCACCTCTAGCATCAGCTTTCCCTGTCATTTTAAGTGTGCACTTCTCTGTGATCCCAGAGAGGAGCCGACCAGCCAAAAGGAGCCCCCAGGAGGGGAAGGAGGCTTTGAAGTTTTGTGCTCCTTTTCTAGCAAGAGGTAAGAGCTGAGTTAACAGCTGTCCAAGGTCACTCTGGGCCGCTCCTGCTCTGACATTCCTGCTCACAATGTGCATTGTCACCGGGGTGAGGACAAGGAGAGTTCCTCCCAGGAGCTGGGAAGTGACATGGCAAATTCCAGGCTGTGATTATTCAGCCTGTGATGGAGAGTGGGGTCAGGGAGTCAGGTGATCAGAGCTGGAGATAAAAGTCCCTGATCCTCTGCGGTGCTGGTGGAGAATAAACAGATCTGCAGTTATTAAACTGTGCAGCCTTTTTTTCCCCCCTTAATTGAATACAAGTGGAAAATGCCTATTAAGGGTGCTCCATTTCTGGCATTCAGGAGATTGCTGTGTGTCCCATGGGTGCTGCAGCAAGGTCCTGATGGCATCTGCAGGGCTGCTCGTGGTGTGTGATGAGGAAAGGAGAAGTTTGCTTCAGATGTGCTGCATCTCCAGGCTGCAGAGAAGCTCCTCAGTTCTGCTGTGTGTCCTCAGGAGCTGCACCCCAGGTTTCATAACAAAGCCCTTGGCACAGCGTTGGCTCAGGCTGCTCTCACCTCCTGGCACCTCACTCTTTCCATCTCAGGGAGCTCAGGTGCCGCGGCTCCACTGAAAGCTGTGAACTCTGGCAAACTGGAGAGGGCACGGGATGAAACCTTTAGGAATCTGAGCTGTATTTCCTAAGAAAACACCAAACTTTTCACTGTGTTTCACGAGCAGTGAAAGAACCAAATTATAAATAATTTTGAGACAGTTTTTTTGGGCTTTTGTGTCAATCCTGGCAAAACACTGAACATGAGACTGAAGCCTCTTGTGTTACAAAAAGGAGATCTCTGAATAGTCAAGTGCTCAAGTGTAAATGTTTTTTGAGACTGAGACCTGTGTTTATTCTTAGGGCAGAAACTTTAAGTGATCCCTTGTGGATTAAAAAAAGAACAATTCTCATTGTAATTGGAATGAAAACCTCCATTCTTACGCAATTTGGGGTTGGAAGTTGCTGCAGTGAAAAGGGGGAAGTATTGTTATTTTGAGTTCCCAGGCAGGAAGGGGGGGAGATGCACAGGGTGAGGTGAGCACACAGAGCAGGGGACATCAGAATTTGGTGGCTGAGATGTTGTCACTCACACTGTGACATGTGCAGTCTGATTAGCAGGGAGTGGATGCCTCACCATGCTGTGTGTTCAGGAAGCTTCTCCATCATGGTGATGGTCGGGTTTATATCATGTTTGAACATGATATAAACCCACTGTATTCGTGACATTTCTCCTCTCTGCTTTAAATTTTCAAGTCCTTCTTGAAGATGTCCTGATTTTAAAAAATCGTATGGTGCAGAAAGAAGTCAATTAGTGAGTCCCAAATAGGGAGAATTGTGGATGAAGGCGAAGCAAATGAGTCAGATATAAATAATCCTATTATGTCTTGGCTGCAGCCACACCTAGAAACCTTGAGCAAACATTTCTGTGTAGTTATTCCTGTGTTTGATACACTTTACTTGTTAAGTCCTGTTTTAAAATTGCAGCACGTAAAAATTGTGTAGGGCCAGTTGCCATTAATGTCAAAGGATTTTGGGAACATTGTTTTAATCATTTTGACCAGAAGCACAGAGACCTGAGTTAATTAGCTCTCATATTTCCCCAAAATCAGAAAAATCTATAACCTTGGAGCTGGTGTTGCCTTGCAGGACTTTCAAGGCAGTTCTTTTTGCAGTAGGCCTCCAAAAAAAATCTCAGGCAAGAGCAAACAGGAAGCTGTAATTACCCTTTGCCTTTTGTGTATCAAATCCCTGTTCATTGGACAGAGCTTTGGTAAAACACTTTTAGAAGGAGCTGCTTGTAGCACGGAAGCTGCAAGGAAAAGCATTTGGGTCCAGCTAAGTCGTACCTGATGTTCCTGTGATTCCTGTCCTGTCTTAGGGGTAATTACTCACCTCATGGTGTGGGTCTCCTCTCTTTCATGGTGGATAAGCTGATTTTTAATAAATCTGAACAAAGCTGTTTTTCCAGGTGTGACTTTAGGAAAAAAAGCACATTTGGACCTTTCTCTTCCCTAATTCCAATTCCTCTGTTGTAGCTCCTGTACAGGGAGGCCTGAAATCTCCCTGTTACCTGTGGCTGTTGCTGATTCCAGTGGGTTAGTACCAGAGGCCAGGGTTTGGATTTTGGTTCTTGTCCAAACACATTCTGTTTGCTTTTCGCTGTTCTCCTGTACTGCCTGCTCTCCTTTGGGCTTTCTCCTGGGAAATGGGATCCCGGGATTTGTCCTGCACACCACAATCCTTCCCTGCAGGATTCCTGTTCACTTCCCTGTGATGATTCCTGGGGTTGAACCCCATGGGAAATGACAGATGGAAATCAACGTTCACGTCCTGGAAGCTCTCAGGGATGTATTTATGGAGGCTCACACTCATCAATGTTGAGTCTGCAGCAAAGGTGACGGTTTCTCTTTGTCACCTTCCAGATGTTTAATTGGATTCAGCAAAGCACAAGGGAGGGAGACACAAAATAAGGGGATGATGGTCATAAAAACGTTCTCCAGGATGCCAGAACTTGGCCTCTTCTCCTAGAAAAGTAATTACTTGTTTATCTTCTGTTGTTTAAAATGACAGAAGACCTTCCTGGGAATGTTTAAAATGACAGACCAAGTGAAATGGTGTGAGCACAGAGGTGAACACAGAGCACTGCAGGCTCCTCTTCCAGCAGATGATTTGGGCACAAGGATAAAAGGAGAGAGCTGTCTGGAGAACTGGAGAAGGAGAAAATGGTCTTCTCTGAGAGCTGAGTTTGGCTTCAGGTTGTGGAGGATCTCACCCCAGCTGGGTTTAAATGCAGGTGCAAAGAAATTCACAGTATTGCACTGGAATCCTTGATACCATGAGAGCAATCTGTAAAATAGTCCAAGAAAGAGAGAAGGAAGGGAAGTAGCGAAGTAGAGAGACCTGGGAAATGTCAGAGCTGGTTTTTCTCTAATTCTGCTGTCAGGAAGAGCTATTTCAGAACAGTTTTCTGTGGGTGAAGTGTGACAAGAAGTCCCCAAGAGGTACTGTCACTCTGGGGTAAGCTGCAGTCCTTGGATTCTTTCCACCCCTCAAAGAGAACGTTTGAAGCTGTTTCCTGGATCCTTAGTTGAAAGGTGCATTTCTGCTCCTTCAGCACGTTCTGCCCCGAGCAGCTGCAGCCAGATCTGTGTCTTAACTCACTAAACCAGTTAATGGTGGAGCTCTGAGCACATTGTCTGCTCTCTGCTGTGACAGTGTTGGGCATGCCAGCGAGGAGGACTGTGCTGGCTGTTCCAGGGAGTTCCCTCGCCCAGGGGAAAAGCTGACTTGGGTTTCCTGTGCTGTCCTTTGCCTCTGATTGTGCAGGGTGTGAATTCAAAGCCACCCCTCCTTATCTGCGCATGGAAGCACATCTGAGGAGGAAGAAGGCAGCGAGGCCGGGCAATGTGCCAATTGCTCCAAGCCTTTGTTAGAGACTAAAGGAAACCTGAGTCCTTTTAGGCACTGCTGCATCCCCAGGGCCTTCCTTGGCCTCTCTGGGAGGGAGGTGAGGGCCTGAAGTGATCACACACTTCTGCACGTCAGTGTCCATTAGCTCTCAGGGCCCTGGTGGTGTTTGAATTCGAACATCTTGTGTTGAATTGTCAGGATTTTCCTCCTGTCAGGAGAACTCTGACCCTGTCCATTGAAACCAGACCATGGGGAAGGATCTTCTGCATGGAACTGGTTCCCTCTGGGACACCTGGGCCCACCTGTGACCTCCCTCTGCTCCCAGGGCAGGGCTGGTCAGGCTGCCTTGGCTCTGGGGTAGCTGCCTCTGGGATGTCCTGGTTTCTCCATGTGATAAATCCCTCACTCTCAGCTTGCTGCATGCAGAAATAAAAAGGAGAGACACGCACAAGTATCAAAATAAATGTCAATTTTAAACAAGTGCAACCAAGCAAATTAAAAATGGGCAAGATTTCATGTTCGGATCTTTACTGTTCCTTTTCCTCTGCATGAAAAGAAGATTTTTGGAGTGATTTATGGCTGTCATGCCAGGCTTCTCAGCACTGTCTGTCAGTTGAGTGGTTGATTTTGACAAGCTGCACTTCTGGGCCAGCTTTTTTTTGGTTTTTTTTTTTTTCTCCTTTTAGAGCTTTTAACGTGAAATATTCAATCCTGCCCTGTGCACAGCACAACTGATTCAGGTATCACACTTCAGAGAGCTGCGACCGCAGTGTTGGGTCGGGAACACATCCTGCATCTGTGGCTTCTGTGTGGTTGTGTATTTTTGTGGAACTGGGGGCCACCTGCCTGTGACTGGCAGTCCTAGGAGGAATTTTGTTGTGTCTTCTCCAGCAGAATTAGGGCTGGGGGAAACAGCTCTGCAGAGTTTCCTGGGTCCATCTGAGGCACTGCAGCCTGCAGGTGTTGTTATGGATGCTCAGGCTGGCTGTCACTGCAGGTCAGTGCTGTGTTCAGTAGGAAAATCTCAGCTGGGATTCTCCAAGGAATTAATTTTGTTTCTGCGTTTTTTCTACAGTTCTGTGTTGTGCTTGTAGAATCCCAGAGCTAAAAAAGAAATAATCCTGTGCAAGCAATGTTGGAGAGAAGTGCTTGTTTTATTTCCCAAACATCATCATTTCTCTTGAGAGGCTGTTACGTGTGGCATGAATTTTACTTCTGTGAAACACAGGGAGTCAGCAGAGAAGTCTTGGAGAACAAATTGGAGGGCAAGGATCCAACCCGGAGCTGTGTCCACAGTCCTTCTCTTTCAGAGGTTTTTGCTTAATTGCAGATTTTCTATTTGGTTGTTAATCCTTTAGTTTCTCTTTCTTGGCAGAATATCTCATCTTAAATTATTACTGTCAACACGTCCTTAGCCCTTCCTGCCCCTCCACCCCCTAATTGTGAGTGCTGTCTGTGGTGCTTTGCTTTGCTGTAAAAGGCTGTGCTGTTTGCAGCTGAAAGCAAAGCCTGCTGTGAATTTCATATTTTATCCAAAAGACACAAGCAGTTCCCCATTAATATTATTACATTGACACCCTGGTTTTATAAACAGAGGAATGTTCTGTGGAATGGTTGTTATCCTGTGATTATGGCTCCATTAGGCACAGGAACAGATGGTTCCTGTCCAAGTACTTTTTATGTTGTCATTTCTAGCAGGGAATAAAAGGGAATGTTGGATTTTCATCTCTTCAGTGGTGAGGCTGAAAAGGTCACATAGGCTGTGGTGGAGGAACTTGTATTAAAGTGAGGTTGAGAGACCAAGTAGGAGGTGAACTGGAGTCATGGAATGGTTTTGGAAGGGGCCTTAAAGCTCATCTCATTCCACCTTGCTGCCATGGACACCTTCCACTCTCCCTGATTGCTCCAAGGCCTGTCCAGACCGGCCTCGGACACTTCCAGGGGTGGGGAATGGTGTGGGATAGATGGAGCAAGACAGAGCACGTGGATGCTGGAATGGGCTGTAGGTCAGTGGAGCAAGGCTGCCATTAGGGTGATCCTCAGATGGGCAAACCACCAGGTTGTGTAGGATCTCCAGGTTGTGTAGGATCTCCAGGTTGTGTAGGATCTCCAGGTTTGGAGAAGGTGGGGTCCTCAATGGGCAAACCACCGTGTTCTGTAGGATCTCCAGGATTGGAACAGATGAGTTCTCAGGTGGGCAAACCACCAGGTTGTGTAGGATCTCCAGGATTGGAACAGATGAGTTCTCAGGTGGGCAAACCACCAGGTTGTGTAGGATCTCCAGGTTGTGTAGGATCTCCAGGTTTGGAACAGGTGGGGTCCTCAGATGGGCAAACGACCATGTTGTTTAGGATCTCCAGGTTTGGAGGAGATTGGGTCCTCAGATGGAGAAACCACCATGTTGCGTAGGATCTCCAGGTTTAGAACAGATGGGTTCTCAGGTGGGCAAACCACCAAGTTGTGCAGGATCTCCAGGTTTGGAAGACGTGGGGTCCTCAGATGGGCAAACCACTGTGTTGTGTAGGATCTCCAGGTTTGGAGAAGGTGGGGTCCTCAATGGGCAAAGCACCAGGTTGTGTAGGATCTCTGGATGTGGAAGAGATGGGTTCTCAGATGGACAAACCACTGTGTTCTGTAGGATCTCCAGGTTGTGTAGGATCTCCAGGTTTGGAACAGGTGGGTCCTCAGATGGACAAACCACCAGGTTCTGTAGGATCTCCAGGTTGTGTAGGATCTCCAGGTTTGGAACAGGTGGGTCCTCAGATGGACAAACCACCAGGTTGTGTAGGATTTCCAGGTTGTGTAGGATCTCCAGGTTGTGTAGGATCTCCAGGTTTAGAACAGATGGGGTCCTCAGATGGACAAACCACCGTGTTGTGTAGGATCTCCAGGTTGTGTAGGATCTCCAGGTTTGGAGGAGGTGGAGCTCCTGCAGTGATGGAGAGGGAAGGGCCTGGAAGGTCCTGCCTTCCTCAGCAGCCTGGACAGAGGTGGAATTAGGCCACAGATGTCCAGGAACTGTGCCAGGGTCCCATGTGGAGCTGAAGCAGCAGCTTTGCCCTGGGCACCTGTGTCCATCCAGGCCTCCATCCTGCCTTTTCATCAGGGTGATGTGGAACTGAGCCCCTCGGGGTCCCCACAAATGACTGACAAGTCTAATTCCATACCCTCTGCAATTCTTACCTTGCTTTTTCAGGTCATGCGTTTGTTTTGTCTCTTTTTTTTTTTTGTAGGTTTGGGGTTTTTCTTGGATATTTTAGAGTTGTGTGTTAAATTCTGCCCTGTCCATGCCCAGTGAGAATTTAGCTGGCAGGATTTTTTCCTGTTGTGAGAACCAGAGAGTTCAAAGCTGGGATTCTGTTTTCAATGAGTAAGTTGGAGGATTTACCTGTCTTTTTGCATTGTAACAAACCCAAGCTAATTCTGTGGAATTAAGTGCTAATGAGAAATAAGGCAATAAAGTTTAGTTTGTTATTGAAAGTAATTCTGCTTCCACCTTGGAGAGACAATGACTATTGCTGAGAGAAACTGCACAGTCACCTTTGCTTGGAATTCAATGCAGAATGGAAAATTAAAATATGATCTCACTCTCATTAAAATTAAGTAATTAATGTCATCATTCAATTCCAAGATTTTTTAGGAGCTTTCGACAAATCTTTTCAGGTTGTTATTAAAACCTGAATATCCCAACCAGGGATCCTTAAATTGGAGGAAATGGGGGTAGTTCTCTGTTAGGTAACAGAGAGGTAAGGGAGCATCTCAGGAAAATCCCCAAGTGGCAAATTCAACCCTGAACTCCCAAAGGCTGGGTCCTTCTCCTTCATGGAGATTCCAGCTCAGGAAATCTTTCATCTCTTGCTCTGGGCTACAGAGCTGGAATGGTGGAGACTCTGGGTTTCGTGCTGGCTTCATCATTTTCAGAGTATGAATTTTTAATTTAGGCTTCTTAAGGCTTTTAGCAGATTTATCAGGCTGCTTCCTGTGGCGGTGTACGTGAGGACAACTGGAGAAAACATTTGGATTCGCTTACAGTATGGAAATAGGCTTTATTTGTTTTGATTTATTACTGAAATACTTTTAAGAAGCTCATCTTGTTCTGTGAGTAACTTCCCCATAATCTTAAGCAGAAAAGAGAACCAGCAGTTCTTACTTTCCCAGTGCCAAGCAGTGTTTTGGTGACAGTGTCCAGCTTTTACTTGGTTAGGGCTGAAATCTGTTTTCAGATTTCAGCCTGAAATCTGAAAACTGCTGTTATGTGGTTAGAAGTTTATATAAATATTTCATCATTTTGGACCCGTTTTTTACAGTAAGTTTGATCTTGGAGGGATTGCACCTTGTTAGTGCAAATACACCATGGAATTTTTGCCTGTTATAAGACATAAAGTTCTTTCTTTTCCAAATTCATGATACTCTGGTCAAGTGAACAGAGCAGGACATGAGGACAGGTCTGGTTGCCTTTCAGCACATGAGAGCCCCTTTTGTTTGCATTCTTTCAGTTTTTGTCAAGTTGCTGACTGTGTGCTCTTAAATAATCCTGCTGATTTCTCCATACTTCCTTCCCTCTACGAGCGAGACATTCGAGAAATCAGTTTATTTAAATTGGAACAGGAGATATTGCCCCCTGAGAGAGGCAGAGGGAGGTAAATTCTCTCTCAGAAGTAGCTGTAGATTTGGAGATGGCTGGTGAATAAGATCTTTTTTACTTTTAGGCCTGTTTATTTTGGTTCAAGGTCCACTGGTGGCAGTGTGGAAGGGATATATGTCCTCCTAGTTTTGTGAAAATATGGTTTGGCAGTGATAGATAGATAGATAGATAGATAGATAGAGAGAGAGAGAGAGAGAGAGATAGATAGACAGATAGAAAATTCCGTGTGAGAGGATGTTTGTGTTTGGAACAACAGAAATATTGTGGTGATATCACAATATCCTGTGTAACAAGGGCAGTAAATTGACTGTGCCTTCTCTTTATGGTAAAGTGTATTTTTTTTCTATTTAAAAAGGCCATTTTGCAGCAAAAACTGGATGCCATTCATTTTAAAGAACTATTAATGTGCTTTATTAATTAGGCTATGCTGGGAGAAAAGTCTCTTCTCCCCTGCAGTGACTTTGGGGTGGGTTTGGGTTCTCTTTTCTCTCGACTTTGGCTCGTTATTTTGATCTTCCACGCAGCTTAAAGGCTTTCACATGAGCAGGATTGTGCCACATCCTGCTCTGCAGCAGGAACAAAGCTCTGCTGGAGCAGACGTTGACTCTGCCCAAAGAGCCCTGAACAGAAGTCACCCCTCTCGTGATCCCTCTTGCACAGAGCCTTGCAGCTGACAGGATAATGGGGTTTTTTAGGCCTGCTGGTGACGTGCCAACAGGGTTTCCTCAGCAGTGCCATTCTTTGAGGAGCCGTGGATGCTGATGTAAACACAACTGAAGGCTTCACACAGCCCGGGCCGAGCGCAGGGCCTGGAATCTGCTGCTCATGCCGTGCTGCGCAGGACATTTTTCTTCTGCTCTGTCTATTTAAATCTGCTTTCCCAGGCTCGTAGCCAGCTCGAATGGGTGGTTGTGCTGTTGAGTGCAGGAGAGCTGGCCTGCTGGCTGCGTGGAGGAGCTGTGCTGCTCCATGGGCAGCCCCCATTCCCAGGGTACAGAATCCTGTTTGGGATGGGGTGTGCAGAGCGGGTTTAATAAAGCACCAAAAACAAGGGGTTTTAGTTTCCCCTAGCCAGGCTTGAAGGGAATGAGGAGGAAAGCTCTGTGTGCTCCTGGAGCTGCTGCTGCCTCTGTCAGGAACGCAGAGTTGGGAATTTGGTGGGAGTCTCCGCCAGTCAAATTACAGGTGTCGCACACTAATTGGAGGCTGGTAAAAGTTTAATAATTGTATTGCTTTGCCTTTAAGTAGTGGGATCCTGCTCTGGTGACTAATCCTGTTTAACAGTGGCTGTCCTCGAGTGAACACTTGCGAGTGCAGTGACTCGGGGCTCTGTTCCAGATTTCAATGCTTTGGGAGAAAAAAAAATGTATTTTACTCTCTTGAGCAGCCACCACTTTGTCTGCTGCTTTTTCTATGGAATGGGAATAACATCCTTATAAATACACCCTTGCTACTGGCTGCTAGGGAAAACCAGGGTGTGGGATATGTGTCTCACCTCCTGATTTTTGAAAGATTCATTCTTGTGATTGTTCACTGTGCTTGGTTGGTTCTGTTTTTCAGTTGAGTTTTGTTTGAGGAGGGATCTTCTAAGTGGAAGTGCCTCTATCAAGTTCTCTTTCTTTGTTTCATCATGCATAATCATCGACCTCATTGCTGTGACTTGGAATAGCACTATCCCATCTGGAAATACATCATTACTGTGCAGGGTGAGGTGCCAACTGGGTTAGGTTCTGTGCTGTGTTTAAGGGCAGGTCGGAGTTGCTGAATACTTGATGTGAGCAGCTGTGTTTGATCACTAGATAGGGCAGTAATTGCTCTTAATTTCTTTCTTCTCCCCTTCTTGCATCTTATTCAGGAATCTAGGATTTATTTAGGAAAAGTAATTTCAGGTCCAGCTGGAGTGAAGCAGGCTGTGTGTCCAAACTGCCTTTTGGTATGGTTGGACAAGGAGTTGCTGTGGAGTCAGGATGGGAGGAGAGTCACCAGCAAGGAGTCCCTGTGGCACTTGGGTTATGCTAAAAATTGAAGACAAAAGAATTATTAAATATTGACCCCTGAATGCCAAGAAAAGGTGGCTGACAGGAGTCACACACAGGATTAAAACCCACAGTGACTTCTGTTATACTCTCTTTGGGTGCCAGCATGGTTTTGTCTTTGTTTTAATTCCTGGGCTAAAACCAGGCTTGATTTGGAAAATCATTTGTCCACACTTGTCTGTCCTTTGTAAAAGTGCAGACTGCCAGAACAGGCAGAGTTTGTGTGTAATCTCTTGTTGGGCTGGACAGGCAACTCCTGGCAGAGTGTTATCAGCATTCAAACAATTCAGTGTGTACCTGGAGGGTGACAGTGCTCTACCTGCCTGAATCAAGTGCTGAATCACAGGGCTGTCACAGTTTAGTCATTTCCTGGGGAACTTTGCTTTTCAGTCTGGTGGGAGAGAGCGAGCTCTGCGCTGGCATTGAGGATTGAATACTTGGGAATTTCTGTGAGCAGGAGGTTAGTCAGCAAAAAGAATTATTCAGGGCAGAATCCCTTCAGCTGGGTTATTCAATGCTCTGGGAGTTGTCTTGCTTTACTCAGCTCAGCTGGTTCTTGGGGACGTGTGTGACACTGGCTGTGTCCCCTCCTGCAGATTGTTCTGGTGCTGGAACCCTGCAGTGCTCCTGCCTCTCCACTCACATGGTTCTCACTGACTGCTTATTAAAAATAGATGAAAACATTTATCCTGAACAGATTTTGTAAAATCCTGCTTGTGACAAAGCCTTGGGTTTGTTGCCTTCAGAAGGGAAAATGCATTTTCCCCCAATGACAAGTTGTAGCTATTTCAAGGATTTTTAGTTTTTATCCCTAGGATGGGGTTACATGCAAGATTTTTTATTTGTGCATGGGATTCAGCTGTTTATGTGCATGTGCTGCACATAAATTTTATGGGCAGCATAACATTTATATGGCTGCACTTCACAATAGAATATCTCATATAAAGTTGACTTTGGTGATTTAATTTTGTAGGTGTTGGTTGGAGGCAGTTGAGCAGAGCTTGTGTTTCCAGTTATCAGGGCTAACACAATTAACTGATGGAGCTGGAGGTTTTAAGAGTTTATCTTCAAGAATCTTTGGAGCCTTTTTTAAAACATTTTGCCTTTTGGGAAGGTAGATGTTAGCTGTGCATTGGCAGCATGATTTGGGTGGCTGATCACAGAGTCACAGAATCACTGAGGCTGGAAAAGCCCTCTGAGGTCATCAGATCCAGCCTGTGACTGATCCCCACCCAGAGCACTCAGTGCCACTCCAGTCATTTTTTGGATACCCCCAGGGATGGGGACTCCACACCTCCCTGGGCAGCCCCTTTCAGTGTTTCACTGCCCTTTCCATGGAGAAATTCCTCCTGATGCACAAGGGCGTTGTGCATCCCCTTGTCCCAGCTGAGGATCTGAAAGGCAAAGTCCTTCTGGCTCTTTAGTTCTTCTGTAGAGGTGAAGAAGAAGTTGTTTTACCGATGCACCTGAGGAAGTCCTTTAAATAAACTTTTCTAGAGCTACCAGGACATGGTGACGCTGTGTGAGCCACACACGGTCACAGTGAGCACATTCTCATATCTGCTGGGAGAGAAGAATCAGCCAGAGCCCAGTTACACCCTCAGGAGCCTCTTTTATTCCCAGTGCTAGCTCCCAAAGCCCCTGAGATCTCATTTTGCTGACCCTGGGTAGTGCTGTTTTCAGCAGAAATGCCCGTGATGAGTTCCCAGATGTGTCTTTGTGCGGGAGAGGTTGAGCTGGTGACACCTCCTCATCACTGCTGTCCCCAGCCCAGGTGTACAGAGGGGACTGAGCCCTGTCCTGAGCTCACCCACTTGGTGATGCATCACATATGGCCTGGAAGATTACAGCTGGAAATACACAGCCCAGACGGGTGAGCCGAGGACACCGGGGTTGCTGCAGCTCGGAAATGCTGCTGGAAGATAAAGACATTCTTCAGTATAGTCTCAGGAGTTGGATTTACTGCTTAAAGTTAAAACAACAACCAAAAAAAAACCCCTTAAGGTTTGTGGCACCAAGAATGACCTGGGGAGAAGAGCACCTTGTGACCTGGAATGACCCAGGCCTTGAACACAGAAACCTCATCTCGAATGGAATTCTTTTGAAATAATAAATGTTGAGATTAAAATAGTTTTAATTTGGTAAAACAACCCTCCTAAGCCTTTAGAAAAGGCTTTTGGAAGTGTAGAACAGAGCCCCCACAGTGCTGCAGCCAAGTCGGCTTGTTCTGTGTGTGTAAATTAATCTGGAGCTGATCTGTCTGTGAAACTTTTAACACCGAAGCTGGAGCAGTTTAATGCTTGTGCCCAACAAACACAGCTTTGTGAGCCCTGCTGGGTTTTCAGTGCCCTATTCATGCTCCTAGTGGGAGCACAATGGTGCTGTTAAAGGGAAACCACCGAGCCCGAACCTCTGCTGCTTGTTTGGTGACAAGAACAGTGAGGAAGGTGTTGATTCTCTCAAGAAATCAGAGTTTTACTGGAAGACTGTTAGTTCATAGACCTTGCTAAGAAGGAAACCTGATATACAACTTCACCCAAAGGAAGGAGGAGGGAATCTTTGAAGCTGCATCATCATTTGGCCTCAAACAGAACGAGGCAGTTGTCTAAACTTGTTTCAAATGTAGTTTTTGTGCTGCAGTTGTAGCCAAGAGTGGTAGGAGGAGTTTAAGGCCATTGCACAGTCTATTTGAGCACACAGCCTTAGAAAAAAAAGGTTTAAATGTTGTTTTTAGGCTTGCTGAAGCCTGAAATTGAGGATGTCTCAGTATTAACCCTTGGTGAAACCATTGGGGAGAGTGTAGGATATCTAGAAGTTGCCAATTCTCCAGGAAAATCACAGGAACCCAGACTGGCTTGAGTTGGAAGGGAACTTAAAGCCCATCCAGTGTCACCCCCTGCTATGGGCAGGGACCCCTTTCCACCATTCCAGGTGGCTCCAAGCCCCCTCCAGCCTGGCTTTGGACACTTGCAGGGATGGAGCTGCCACAGCTCCTCTGGGCAAGCTGTGCCAGGCCCTCCCCACCCTCACAGGGAGGAATTTCTTCTTTAAGAAAGGTGGGAACAGCTCTCAGTGCATAAGTGAGTGATGACAGCATTCCTTACTGAGTGCTGGCCTGGTGTTGTGCCCATTTTTTGCCCAGGCCACGAGTGCACTTACTCCTCACTTTGGATTTCAGTCACACTTGAAAGGCCTTATCTGGAGGTGACTGCAGCAAAAGAACATTCTGGACTTTCAGCAGCACTTCTGGTCTTCGTTGCCTCGATGTTGGTACTCCAGGCTCAAGCCCTGCAGACCCGACTCTGTTTTTAGCTCCTTCAGAGCAGGTTTGAGATGATAAAACCACAGGGAGGTGTTGCCTGTCCTGGGCCTGGACATCAGCAGGGGAGTAGGCAGGAAAGGCCAAGTCACCAGGTCATTCATAGAGATGAGACCTGAAATCCAGATTAGTCAGTGATAATAGAATAATTTAATTATTTTTGTTACAATCTTGTCGTGTTTGCTTTCAGTAGAATAGCTCTGTATGTTTTGGGGCTAATAGAAGAACCAGAAGCACCACCAGGATTCCCTGGTAGCACAAACTGCTGGAAACATCAACAGATTATTTTTTTTTAAAGCATACAAACATTTTTTTAAATGCACACAAACTGCTTTCCAATTGGAATCTTTTCCTTGCTGCAGCCCAGTGTTTGTAGGCTTTGTTGGGGAGATGCTGTGCCCTACGTGATCATTTTCCTTAATTTCTCCACTGTAGTAATTACGGTTTTGTTAGACAGTAAATGATTCAGTGTTCTCATTGCATGGGGGAAGGGGAGCAGGGATGTTGAAAGAGGAGCATTGTCTGAGCTAGCAGGATTAGCGGGTGTTACCACCTTGCACTGATTGAGCACCACTGGTTAGAACAGATCATCAGCGCTAATTGCTGAAAAGCAGCCTGGCGTCAGCGGCCGGGTGGGGAGCGAGGCTCCCGGGGCTTCTCCGGGGCAGGGTTTGAATGCAGGTGTGACATCCAGGCTGGCCGGGTGTGACATCCAGGCTGCCCGGGTGGGACATCCAGGCTGCTCGGGTGGGACATCCAGGCTGCTCAGGTGGGACATCCAGGCTGGCCAGGTGGGACATCCAGGCTGCTCGGGTGTGACATCCAGGCTGCCCGGGTGGGACATCCAGGCTGCTCAGGTGGGACATCCAGGCTGGCCAGGTGGGACATCCAGGCTGCTCGGGTGTGACATCCAGGCTGCCCGGGTGGGACATCCAGGCTGCTCAGGTGGGACATCCAGGCTGGCCAGGTGGGACATCCAGGCTGCTCGGGTGTGACATCCAGGCTGCCCGGGTGGGACATCCAGGCTGGCCAGGTGGGACATCCAGGCTGGCCAGGTGGGACATCCAGGCTGCCCGGGTGGGACATCCAGGCTGGCCAGGTGGGACATCCAGGCTGCCCGGGTGTGACATCCAGGCTGCCCGGGTGTGACATCCAGGCTGCCCGGGTGTGACATCCAGGCTGGCCAGGTGGGACATCCAGGCTGGCCAGGTGGGACATCCAGGCTGCTCGGGTGTGACATCCAGGCTGGCCAGGTTGGACATCCAGGCTGCTCGGGTGGGACATCCAGGCTGCTCAGGTGTGACATCCAGGCTGGCCAGGTGGGACATCCAGGCTGGCCAGGTGGGACATCCAGGCTGCTCGGGTGGGACATCCAGGCTGCTCGGGTGTGACATCCAGGCTGGCCAGGTGGGACATCCAGGCTGGCCAGGTGGGACATCCAGGCTGCTCGGGTGTGACATCCAGGCTGGCCAGGTTGGACATCCAGGCTGCTCGGGTGGGACATCCAGGCTGCCCGGGTGGGACATCCAGGCTGGCCAGGTGTGACATCCAGGCTGGCCAGGTGTGACATCCAGGCTGGCCAGGTGGGACATCCAGGCTGGCCAGGTGGGACATCCAGGCTGCTCGGGTGTGACATCCAGGCTGGCCAGGTGGGACATCCAGGCTGCCCGGGTGTGACATCCAGGCTGCTCGGGTATGACATCCAGGCTGCCCAGGTGTGACATCCAGGCTGCCCAGGTGTGACATCCAGGCTGGCCAGGTGTGACATCCAGGCTGCTCGGGTGGGACATCCAGGCTGGCCAGGTGTGACATCCAGGCTGGCCAGGTGTGACATCCAGGCTGCTCGGGTGTCCTTCCCTGGGCGCTGCATTGCACGCTCATCCTTTCCCTTGCACGCTCATCCTTTCCCTTGCACGCTCACCCTTTCCCTTGCACGCTCATCCTTTCCCTTGCAAGCTCATCCTTTCCCTTGCACTCCCAACCATCACAACATTCCAGATAGATTTGTGCAATGAGGATCAATTCTATATTTTTCTCCCAAGAAATCAGGAGAACCAGATGATGATTGTGGTGGTGGTGGTGGGGTTTTTTACACCTGCACTGGTTACCTGGGGAATTTGAAGATGTCGCTGCGCCGGAGCTGTGGCTGCAGCAGGGGTGGCAGGAAGGAAGAGGAGCCTCTTCCTCCAGCACAGCAGCAGCTCAGCTCCCTCTCATCTCTCCTCTAAAACCCCTAAAGCTGCTTCCCTTTGAGCAGAACCCCATTTCCTGGGCAGGGCCTCAGCTTGGGGAGGCTGAGCCTCAGCTCACTGCGGATATGGATAAATGCAGAGTGAACGGAACAGAAATGGGTGGTGGCTGGGAGGGAGCCAGGAGAGTCTCAACACTGTTTGTGTTTTAATTTCTTCCTTGGGAATGAACAAACACCATTTAATAACCAAATTATCAGCTCTCATTTGCGTTGCTGGTGTTTCTCTGTGGTGCCCTGTCTTGCGTCTGCCTGGAGAGGGGTTGTGGTTCTCAGGGTGGGTTTTGAGCTCTCTGGGAGAATTCAGCACCCCAGATGTCACAGAGTGTTTTATTTATGGAAGGGGGTTAATGATTGACCAGGTTTATGTCAGAGGAGTGAATGGTTCCAGAGTTTGCAGCCCTTTTGTCCTGGTGCTCTTCCTGTGGCTGTAATTTATGATATTCCATAAGGAAGTCCGTGTTTGCGTCCAGATCTCACCGTTTCCATTTCCTGTAGATCAGCAGAAAAGGAATAGGCTGAAAGAAAACTCCCTTAGCGATTCTTTTGTGTCTTTGTCAGTGGATTGGTACCACATCTGGACTCTGCATGACCAGAAAAGAGGTTTTATTCAATAATTTCATTCCACCTGTGCCATGTGTCACAGGCACACTCGTTGCCAAGGCTGGCTGTGCCAATTTGGTTGTGACAGTTGTGGTTGGAGTATTCAGATCATCACATCCATGAGGTGACTCCACCTACAGCCATGCCTGCACATGAGGTTTTACCCAGGAGGACAATCCCTGTGTCTTGCTGGAGCTTTATTTCAGGTAATTGTGGTTTGGTTCACACCTGCGTGGATGGTGCTCCAGAAAAACTCCGATTTTTCTCCTTCCCCAAACCTTTCAGTCCCTGCTGCCCAGTTCCACTTCAGTAGGGCTGGTCTCAAAATTGAGACTTTACATTTTCAAATCCTATGCAGGTGTTTGAGACTGCCAATCTGTCAAAATAATGTTTGATCTATTTTTTTTATGTTATAACAACATAAACATTCAGATTGAATTGGAAGTTCAACACTAGGAAGACTGAGAGGAAGTGCCAGGGAGTCCCAGGAATCTATCAGCTTTATTATATTTATTGCTTGAATTTTTCTTCTTGGAACTTCCCTGCTTTTGCCAAATAGCATTAGGCTTTATTTTTTTATTGGCTTATGCTCAGAGAATCCTTTTTACAACAATAATATCAATCATGTGCCCCACGTGGCAGTTGAGGTTTCAGGTGGTGTTGTGGCCTGAGTTGGCTTCTTGTTTCTCAGGAGGATCTCACCTTGGCTTCAGATTTCCAAATCAAGCCTGGGAAACCATACTGCTTCCATCCCAGTGTGGATGGGTTTGTTTTATTGGTGGGATATTAGTGTGGAACAAGTAATTAGAGAGAATTCTCTGCTTCCCAGCATGTGAAACAGAATGGGGTGCTGGTACTGCCTAAAGTTCTGGTATTTGTTCATAATGTACTTACATTATTTGTATATGTTGTATTCCTTATTAATTCCACCAATTTTCTGTGGCAAATGTTTCATTATATGCAGTGTGTAACCACCAATGCGAAGAGTACAATTAAATCCTGTGGGGAAATTAATCACAGAATAACAAGCTCTGAACAAACCCGTGGGTTGGCTTGTAAGGAGAAATCCGTCCCCTTTGTGTGCACCTGTGCTGTCCTGCAGTGTCCATGCCCTGGATGCCTCCCAAATGGACATTGCCAGAGCCCAAAGGGTCACCTTGTCCTGAGGGCCACCAGGGCCAGTGTCACCGGCCAGGTGAGGATGGGGATGGTCACACTCTGCTCCATGGTGGGCTGGCTTCACCTCCAGTGTTTCAAAACCATCTGAAGGTGTTGCAGAGGGTCCAAAGCAGGGTCAGGAGGGTCTGAGGAGGGCTCTGGGTCTGTTCAGCTGGACAAGAGACTGAGGGGAGACTCCTTGGGGGCTGCAGCTCCATCCCGAGGGGCAGCTCCCATCTCTGCTCCCTGTGACAGGACACCAGGGAACCACTGCAGCTCTGCCAGGAGAGGGAAATCAGGAGAGGATTCTTCTGCCAGAGGGTGCTGGGCACTGCCCAGGCTGCCCAGGGAATGGGCACAGCCCCGAGGCTGCCAGAGCTGCAGGAGCTGCTCCAGGGATGCCCAGGGTGGGATTGTTGGGCTGTCTGTGCAGGGGCTGCACTGGATGATCCTTGGGGTCCCTTCCAGCTCAGGACACTCCACAATTGTCTGAAAACTGCCTCTGGAAGTGGAGGCCAAGCTGGTGGGTGTTGAGGCCCCTGCAGTCTCTCAGCACACAGTCCTTGGGCACACAGGAGCTCAGCTGGACGTGTCCCTGTCCCTGCACGTCCCTGAGTGTCACCTGAGCTCTGCACTGCAGCCAGGCACTGAATTACTGCTTTGCTTGGCATTTCAGTGCATCGTGGACATTCTCCCTTTCAGCTGCTGGATTTGTTTGGGCTTGTTGGGCCCTGACTCAAACATAGTGTTGGAGGAGTGAGATAAAATTCTGTGTGCAGATGCACACCCTGCCCCGAGCAGCACGAGTCAGAGAAGGATGGAATCAGGGAATGGTTTGGGTTGGAAAAGCTCATCCTGTTCCACCCCCTGCCTTGGCAGGGACACTTTCCACTATCCCAGGTTGCCCCAAGCCCTGCCAGCCTGGACTTGGACACTTGCAGAGATTGGGCATCCCCAGCTTCTCTGGGCATCCTGTGCCTCAGCACCCTCACAGGGAGGAGTTTCTCCCCAATATCTTATCTAAACCTCTGTCAGTCTGAAGGCACTGAGTCCCACCCCAGCTCTGGAGTCCTGGTCTCAGAGTCTGAAGTGCCACTGGCATTTGAGGAGTGGAGTCCATTCCCTTTCCAGGCATTCCACAAATCACCTTTGGAACCAAACTGGGCACTTGGCTGGAATGTTTTAGCAGACACTGGTGGTGGTGGGAGGCTTAGAGGCTGAAGCCTGTAATCCCCTTTAGTGCTGTGGAGGGGACTGGCAGGAGGAGGATCCAGTTTGGGGCAAACCCCACAGCCAGATCTGCTCTGGGGCGGAGGCTGCTCCCTCTCCTTTTGGGCTCACAGCAAAGAGAACATCCTGTTTGTGCTCCCTCACTTCTTGTCATCGTGTAACTGTGGCTTGATTTTAGCTTGATAGCAAATAATTCTGTTTTCTTAGTGCTGTGTGTTTGATGGCTCCCCATTTCTGGGAGGTTGTGAGTATGGCAGGCTCTGTGAAGAGGCTTGAAACGCTGCAGGGCTGTTTGTTTTAATCCCTCCAAGGTTCCAGTCTTTCTTGTGGTTCTGATGTAATGTGAGAAATTAAAACAAAAGACAGCAGCCAGATGGTGCATCTCCAGGATCAGACAGATTAGTTTTTTGAAAGAGGGAAAAGTTTACAAATGCTTCTTCTGGTCTCTAGAGTAATCACTCTAATAATAATCACTCCAGAGGGGATTCTCCCCCTCTGCTCAGCCCACCTGGAGCTTTCTGCCCAGTTCTGGGGCCCCCACAATCAGAAGGATGTGGAGCTGTTGGAGCAGGTCCAGAGGAGAACATGAGGTTGATAAAAAGGGACTGGAGCACCTCCCTTATGGAGACAGCTGGGAGAGTTGGGAACGTTCAGCACGGAGAAGAGAAGGTGGTGTGGAGACTTCACAGCTCCTTCCAGAGTCTGAAAGGGCTACAGGGAAGCTGGAAAAGGAGAATTCACCAGAAACTGCAGTGACAGGACAGGGGGAATGGGTTCAGACTGAAAGAGGGGAAGTTTAACTGACATATATGGAAGAAATTCCTCCCAGTGAGGGTGGTGATTCCCTGGCACCTGGATCGTGTCCACCCTTGCCTCAGTTTGTGGAGATCCCCTAAGCAGCTGCTGCAGTGGACTCACTTTGCTGTTTGATTAGTTGAAGATGAGGCTCTGAGTTTGCACTTCCCCCTTCACCCTTCGGGTTGGGAATTATCCCACTTTGTTCACATAAGTTGTTTTTTGTGGTTACAGAATATTTTCATGCACTCCCAGTTTCCCTTTTTAGTTTTTCACTGCTTTGATATTCCATTTAGATAGCTGCTGTGATCCAAGTTATTGCATTTAAATAGTGGAGAGTGTAGGTCTCTGATCCCAAGGGAAACTGCAGAAGTTCTGTAATATGGAGCTTTGAAATCTTAATGTGCTGGGATTTATTGAATTTCAGGTTTTCTTCAGCTCTGTTCAGGTGAAACCTTAATGGCACTGAAAAAAAAGCGAGCAGACCTCAAATTGCAAAATTCCAATGTGGTTAAATGAGGTTTCTTTGCTTGTTTTTAGGGGACATCACACAGAAGGGGTATGAGAAGAAGAGAGCAAAGCTGCTGGCTCCGTATGTTCCACAAACCCAAGGTAGGTCCTTGTTTTGGCTGGAATCACCTCCCACTCCCTTGGCTCCTCAAGGGCTCTGGATCAATCATGAAGGTCCTCAAGAAGCATTCTGGAAGCATTCTCCAAAATATCTATGCTCCAAAATATCTAGATCAAGGTTCTTAATGCCTTGTTGGAGAAACATTAGGATTTTTATAATTTGTTGCTTTATTTTGCCAGAGTAGCTGAAGTCACCTCCTTTGGGTCCAATTTCCTTTGGTTCAGAGATCCAGAGCAGCTCAGCTGGTTGTGTGTGGGATAATTACATTTAATTGTAAACTGAAGGACGTGGCTGAATGTGTGTCTAATTATTTTGGGGCTTACGTGGAATAATTGTTACTGATATGCTGAGATGTCCAGCCATTAAAAACTGATGTGTCTGCTTCTGATTTCAGGCAGTGACTGGCTATGACAGAGAGTCCTGAATGGACCTACTGGAATTTATTGAGCCTGGTCTACTGCCAAAAAAACATTGATAAAGAGTAAAAGCTCAAAGTGCATTTATTGCCCATCAACACCACGGGACTGGGGGAAATGACAGCAGCTCCCTTCAGGCACTTGATGGGGGAAATAAAGTTGTCATGTGGCAACTTCCTGACTCTCCCACCCCAAACCACTGCCCAGTTCCTGCTCTCTAGGTCGTTCTCAGGTTGGATTTGGTTGTTTATTGATCTCAAGGTGGGGCTTTTTGAGGTTGGGTTTTATACAGTGTGTTCTGTCTGAGCTGAAGGGAGCAAGGCAAGCAAAAATGTAATTTAGCCTTCAAAATGGAGATTTTGTTACAAACAGCTCTCCAAGTGCTGAGGGCTCCCTGGAGCAGGATGTGATGGGAATCTCAGAGACTTTGGTTGCTGCCTATTTATCAAATCTGTTTCTGTTACTTAAAGAAACCAAAAACTAATATCCACATGACTAATCCCTCTTGATAAGTAGGTATTTGTTGAGCAGGTTTTACAGTCCTCAGGCTAGCATTTGTGCCAGGGGAGATCTCGAGCCTGAGGAGGAAATGGGCAATCCTTGGGTAGTTCAGGAACTCTTGGCAGCCCTGCTTTTGTCCTGAGTATTCTGGAGTCTGAAGATGATACAATCCTGGCCCCAACCCTGGCACTGTGCACGTTTGATTTGTCTCAGAAAATGTTTAATTAGGAGGGGAGGAAGTGTTTGGCAAGGCTGAACTGTGCTCTGTTAATTGTGAGAGCTGCCAGTGGAGCTGAGGTCCAGGCAGAAGGATGAGGGAGGTCACCAATTAACCCAGAGGTTTGATTGCCCTTCCGGCCCAGCTCTGCAGCTTTTTATCCATCTCACACCCAGCTGCCCCAGTGTCTGGGAATCTCCTGTTGTAAAATCCCCATGGAAGTCATGCGTGAGGGATTCGGAATCAGGTCACCTTGGTAATGAGAAGAAAATTCATTTAGTCCACAGCAATAACAACAACAACAAAACAAACAACAACAAAATACTCAGTGCTGGCCATTTCGTGCCATTTCTGTGGGCACTGGGCTGGTGTTGGCTGATGGAGTGTCTCCATTCCATGGATGTGAAATGACAGGAAGGGAGGGGGTGACATGTCAGGGCGTGTCAGCAGGATCATTTAGGAGATTCTCCATTCACATGGCCTCAGGAGTTAAGGCAGCACTGTTAATTACCTAAAGATGCATTTTTTTCCTGGTGCAGTATCCATTAAGGTCCATTATGCTGCTAACTCCTAAAGTCTCTGCAATCTGCAGATCCCAAAATCTGAAGTCCCTAATTCCAGGCAGTTCTCCATGATGGGGGTCAGCAGCAAGCACAGCAAATGAAGCCCATGGAGCTGGGCCAGGTGTCCCTGGGTTCTGGGAGTGTGTTCAGGCTGCCCTGGGAACCCTGGAGGCTCAAGTTGGTTATTTCCATGTTTTTATGGGTATGTAGCTTGAAATAAAACATCTTCAAGGAATAGCCAGTCCAGCCCCAGCACTGCTGCTGCATTCTGTTTGCAGACAGTGGAGTTACAGGTTTGCAGCTGCTTCCTTGTGCATGTGGCACTTGTTCTCCTTGTTATTCATGCAAACATTTATCCTTGTTGATCTCCTAATGGTTCAGCCTCTGAATCTCTAAATCGTTGGCCCTTCACCAAAACACAGGGATCACAAAGCAGTCAATTCTCATTAGAAACTAAAGACAGTCAACAAATCCATGGCATCCTTCAAAGCCAATCTAAAAGAATTCATTTTTCATCTCTCTGTCATATTTGTCATGTTTCTGCCAGCAGAAAGTGCAGCTGTAGCAGGATTATTCTGAAGGGAGCTCTAAATAAATCACCTGTCACCTGCCAGGCTTGCCTTGTGCTGCTTTGTTGTGTAACCATCAGTGATTTACACTCTTTCCTCCTCTGTGTCTGAATGCTTGTGAGGCCACTGGAACATGTTATTATGTCAGAGCAAAATATTGAAACAAAGAGCTTGTTCTCTGTGTGTCATGTCACTTAGAGCCACCTCTGATCCCTTCCTAACTGGAATGTCATGTTTGCCCTGTGATGTCCCACGGAGAGATGAGAGGCTTTTACAAGACTCACGAAAGAGAACTGAATATGAATTTAATAATTCATTTAAAATACTGTTAAATCTGCTGCTGACATCTAGTGGGTGCCTGACTTTGTAAATACTCGAGTGATCGGAAAACATGAAGCTTTTCTGTTTGGTCTGTGAAGTCGTGGTGGTTTTGGATCAAAATAAAACCGGGCTGGGTTTGGTGAAGGCAATAAATGCTACAAAGATGTTAAACTGGTTATCAAGAGGAGGAATTTAAAAATATCTTTCTACAAGAGAGATGCTGAGGGGCTGGGCTGTGGGCACAGAGATGGGGAAGGGGCTGGGGAACTCCTGAGGGAGCTGGGGGGGGCTCAGCCTGGAGAAAAGGAGGCTCAGGGGGGAATTTTCACTCACACAGGAGGGTGGGTCAGGGGGTTTGGGTTGGGATTTGGGGTCAGGAGGAATTTCCCCATGGAAAGGGGGTCAGGAATTGGAGCTGCCCAGGCAGGTTTGGAGTGCCCATCCCTGGAGGTGTCCAAGGAAGGGCTGCAGGTGACACTCAGAGCTCTGGGCTGGGGACACGGTGGGGATGGAGCACAGTTGGACTCAATGGTCTTGAAGCTTTTCCAGCCTGAAGAATTGTGTGATCCTTGGAGATTCCTGCAGCTAGCTCAGGGTGATTTGCTGTTATTGTGAGTCCCTGAGCTCAGAGCATTCACCTGAAGTTGTTTACCCAAAACCACACGCCTCAAAAGCGGTGTGACTGGGTTGGAAGCTCAGGATTTGTGGTTTCCTCTCCATTTCTCTGATCCTTTGGTAGTTTGTGAGAATTCCAAAGCAGCACATACAGATGACACAGTTGCTCTTGGTTTTGCATGACTCCAGGTGATAGCCTGGAGGAAATTACAGCTGGGTGACCTCTGGGTTTTAATTTTCAAAACTTCCCTCTGACACACAGATTCATTTTAGAATTCAACCTCCAGTAGCAACAATTCCGAGTTGCTCTTGCTAAATTATGTAAAATTATACTGTTTATCAGATTATCTATTTTTCTTCCTGTTTTAACGGGATAAACAAACTTTTTCTGGATGATAAAGCCACGCACTGGACATGCTGAAAGCAAGAACCAGACAACTGGAGGTCTCCTTGGGTTTGTGATTAATGTGAACAGCAAAGGCTCTTGCTGCTGGTTTATTATTATTTTTTTTCCAGTCAATAACAAGCTGCTCACTGGGACACTGAGTGACAAACCAGCTTTGTGACATCCACGGCCCTGTCATGGGAGAAGGGAAGAGTGTGGTCCAAAAAATCTCCTTTCCCTCTCCCTGTTTTCCAGGGGTTGATCCAGCAGTGCAGAAGGAATCCAAACCTCAGATGCCCGTTCCATCTGCAGCTCCAGCCTCAGCATCATCCTCCTCATCCTCATCCAAATTCCACCGAGCTCGCTCAGGGGGAGCCAGAGATGAACGTTACCGATCTGGTAAGGGCAGGGACGGGAGTTCCATGGATGGAACTTCACTTTTGTTCACATCTTTTGGGGCCTGAAGGTGCCCTTGGATCACAGGCCCAGAGGGGATGTTTTACCTCACTAAAACGTGAAGCCAGTTAACTGCACTGTGCATGGAGCTCAGAGCTGTGCACTGACCCAGCACAGGGTTTGAAAACTAAAAAAACTGCAGTGCTGAGGCATCCCCTTGGTGCTGTGCTGGTGCTGAGGCACTTCCCTCTCGCAGACATCCACACGGAGGCGGTCCAGGCGGCGCTGGCCAAGCACAAGGAGCAGAAGATGGCCCTGCCCATGCCCACCAAGCGCCGCTCCACCTTCGTCCAGTCCCCAGCAGACGCCTGCACGCCCCCAGGTGAGGCTCTGTGGCAAATAGCTAAAACCCTTATTAAAATAAAATCTAAAATATTTACTTATTTTTATTTATTTTGAAATATTTATTTATTTTTATTTATTTTAAAAATATTTATTTTTATTTATTTTAAAATATTTATTCATTTTAATTTATTTTAAATTATTTATTTATTTTAAATTATTTATTTTTGTTTATTTTAAATGATTTATTTTTACTTATTTAAAATACTTATATTTTTATTTAAATATATATTTTAAATAAAATGTAAATGTAATTTTTATTTAAAATATATGTTTATTAATTTTTATCTTGGTATTTATTTTCTTATTATTTTTTTATAAATAAAATATTTATAAAAGAATTGTAAATATTATAATTACATTTCTATACAATTATAAAATATTTATAAAATCGTAACTTAAGCCTACTACCTCACTTAAGTAAAACTAACAGCAAGGCTGTTAAGTTCCCATGTAAAAAAAATTATAAAAATCAATGTACATAGCAATATATTCTTGTTAAAAATCCAGTTTGCACCTATAAAGAAGGAAATTCTACCCATAAGAATCCTTAAAGAAAATATGTAAACATCTGTGGAAAGAAAAAGCCTTAACACATACACACATACACACACACACCAACCAATAAATTGAGTAGCAAAAAAGTTACTAGCCAATTAAACCCAATAACTTAAAAAATTATATAAAAATAGGCTGTAGCATTAAAAAATCAGCTTTTCTGCATAAAAAAGCCCTCGAATTCTGTTTCTATTACACCAAGGCTGTGCTGGGCTGTCCAGGGATGCACCTTCCAAACGCAGGGGCTGCAGTGCTCCCTCCCAGTGTTGCAGCTCTCCAGGGAGTCTGTCAGTCCTCTCTCAGGGCTGGGAAGTGACCTCTCTTCCAGGAGCTCTTGAAGAACCGCGTGGTGGGATCCTGGGGATGTCCTTGGATGGTCCTTGTGGGCCCAGCCTTGGACCTTGGATGGTCCTTGTGGGTCCAGCTCGGGGTGTTCCTGGATCTGTGGTTCAAAATGGCCAGAGCTGAGCAGGTCTGGACTGAGGATAATTCACATCTTGATTCTGATGGATAATTCACATCTTGGTTTCACGAGTGGTTAATGCTCAGCACGCAAGAGGAAGGTTTGCAGTGATGTTCATTTCTGGGCACGGCCCTCAGAGGGGTCTGGTGGGATTCCAGACTTGCAGGACTTGTCTCAGCCCTGCCGTGTGCTGGCTGCAGCAGAATCCCTGGTGACACAGTGTCTGTCACGATGCATGTGCACAGAAATCAATAACCCTCTGTTTTCCAGCAGCTGGATGCCCTGGTGACAAACGAGTCCGTGTGGTTTTTGGCAGTGATTTCTGTGTTGTGTCTCATTGTGCAGAAGCATCGCAGCCGTTTGGATTGACAAAGTCATCCAAAATGTTATGAATCCACATCTCCCGGTGAATTCATAGCTCTGAAACTGCTCTGCTGGGCCACGTCACTCCTCCTCCTCCTCCTCCTCCTGATTTCCTGTTTTATCACATTTCCTCTTTCCCTTCCTTTCTCGGGGGGCTGATGCATGTTCCTGGTGTCTGCTTGGGTCTCAGCTCTGTGCTCACTTGTCCAGGACTGCAGCACATCCTGTGCTGGGGGAGTCACACCAGTTGAGGTCAGCAGTCAAGCATGGCTGGAGTCAGCCTTTGCCTCAGCTCCTCACTCTGTTCCACTCTGACAAGTGATAGAACATGATTTAGTACTTGATTTACCACTCCAGTGCAGGCAGAAAATCACTTTGAGTGCACCTGAATTTTAGGCCAAAGCCACCTGTGTGTTTGTGTTTAGCACTGTACAACTCAACATCTCAAGAACTGAGTGCTTGCTTCATGGTAATTAAATAATTAGTTCACAGTTTTGGGGCAGCCGAGGTATCTGTGCTCTGGGACACACAGGAAGCAGTTCCTTGCTGTAGATTTCTGTTTTGTTTTGGGGTTGGGCTTTTTGTTTGTTTTCTGCAATTGAAAGGGCCCCATTTAGAGCCCAGACAAAAGCATTTTCTGCTGTGGCCTTGGCACAGTTGTTTCCTGCGTTTTCTTTGTTCCTGGCACTTTGCAGTTTGACAACGACCCTGACCCTTCACTTTCCAGTTCAGAATGACCAGAGTTAGGCAAAACAGCATCTGATACTATGGAATGTGAACAGAAAAGTAATGAGAGTTAAGTTCTAGGCTTGGAGACCCCAGGGAAAGGATGTTGTCTGAGGAGGTGAATCAAACAGGGGTGAGTGTGTTCCCACCAACAATTCTGCTGCTTTAACCTCTGGTTTGGCCAATGTGGAAAACAGATCTTCCTGTGAAAGCCTGTGCTGTTGATATGTGATTGGAAAGAGCATGTTCAGTGCCATGTGCTTTTCCCTAAGCAGCTAGATTTTCTTTCTGCTTCCACACAGACACGTCTTCCGCCTCCGAGGACGAGGGCTCGCTCAGGCGCCAAGCTGCTCTCTCTGCTGCATTGCACCAGAGCTTACAGAATGCTGAGTCTTGGATCAACCGATCTGTTCAGGGGTCATCCACATCCTCATCAGCATCCTCTACACTTTCCCATGGAGAAGGCAAAGGGACCAGTGGGTCACTAGCTGATGTATTTGCCAATACTCGAATAGGTAGGAGCTGGGTACCAACAGAACAATCGCTTCGATTGTGCAGACTGTGTTGATAAAGGTGGAGTTGTCCCTTGCAGAAGGGAAATTCAGAGCAAGAGTTTAGCTGGTGTTGATGGAACTTGCTAGGATTGGTTGGAGTTGCACCTTCATGTTGTTTTCCTGAAGAATTGCAGAGGATTGAGGTGGTTGTAAAAGGGAGAGTGGGGAGCAGGAGCTTCTGGAAGCAGGGAAGACTCCAGGGACAGTGTGGACAGAGCAGGAGGCACAACTCTGTGTCCTGTGTTGCTTTATGTCTCCAGCTCTTGGGAGCTCCCGTGGGTACAGAGCTGCCCAGTGCAAGTGGCATTTTCATCTGTGTCCTGACGAATCCCTCAGGGGTGTCTGTGCCTGTGGAGTGGGGAAATGCTGTGTTTGACATCCTCATTTTGCTCTGAGCCCCCGTGGTTTATTGTTTGCGTTAGATCAGGAAAGAAAAAGAACCAAATCCAGCTCTGTGTGTGAACAAATGAGCCTGCCATTAAAAAACAGGGTCAGAGGAGTAAAGCTTTAGCCCAGCTCTTCCTGGCTGTCTGAGGAATAACCAGAGCATCCAGGTACTGAGGAGATGGAGCAAAATCTACAGATCTGGATACCCCGGGCTCAGTTTTCTGAGGCTCTGAGGTGCTCCTTGCTGCTGATGCTTCTGTATGAAATGGCCAAGTTTGTTTTTGCTCTGTGTATGTTTGTCCTTTTTAGCTGCTGGTGAGGAAATTCCTGCACCGTAGGACATTGTCTGTATTTCATGTGCTCTCTGCTTCTGCTTAACTGGGTTGGGGCAAGCAGTGCTTAGAAGTGCTGGTGATTTTATCTTTCACTTATTTATCTTTTTATTGCTGTTATTTTTGTTTGTTTATTTGCTGGGATGCAAATTGTTTCCTGAAATGGAAAACTGAGGAGATTGCCCATAAAATGTAGTCAATATAATTAATGTCTTTGAAGCAGAGAGGCTGTTTTTAATTGGAGCATGCAGAAGGCCACATTGCCTTTTGCAATGAATTAAGGTAACACAGCTTTTTACCTCCAGAATATCTACTGTCTAATCTAATTAGTGTCTCATGCAAAATAGAAGCTTTGAATCTTTGTCAGGATTCTATTTGCCACATTCATACCTTGTTAACACCTGGTTTAAATGAATAGAGCTCTCACACACACAATTCTGTACATCTCTCTCTTGAGAGCAGTAAAAAGTCCTGCAGATGTTTGGATTGTACAAATCCACGTCCTTTCCAGTGATTTTAGAAATTCAGTGCATGAGAAATATTCCTTGCCACTGTGTCTCCAAAGGGATGCAGAAATGAGTTATTTTTCCTCCTTAGGCAAAGGGAAATCACAGAATCACACAGAATCAATCACAAAACCCTGTGAGTGGGAATTATTTGGGATTTGACTTCAGACTATCTGTAAAACCCAACCCATACTTTGAGATTGTTGGGTTTTTCCTTTGTAAGCAACAGCTGCTGGTGCTGTTGAGCCAGAGTAGAATATTCTTGCCGTATCAGATGACTGAACCTGCTGGGTTGTGTAAAGAAACCCCACATTTGCAAAATCCCCTGTTTAAGAGACAGTTCACAGGAGAATTCTTGCAGGGTGCAGTTGCAGCCTTGGCTGAGAGGCAGGACAGTGCCCTGCAACTTGGAGCAGAAGTAAGACCCAGCTCACACCATTCATTGGATTTACTCTGTGGCTGCTGGACAAGCTCTGTAAGCACCCAGCTGGAAGGGATTGAAACCCAACACGATTTTTGCTGATCTGCTTCAGTCAAATTCCCACATGTTTTGTTTTCAAAAGCCCTCACTCACAAAAAAGCTAAATAGTAGAATTCTAGCAAGAGAGATCAGTGCATAGGTGAGGGAGGGATTTGTTCTGGACTTTGGATGTTTCAGAGCTCATGTGAATCACAAACTCTTAAAAAATTATTTATTTTTTTTTTTACAGTACTGAATGTCAAGAGATTGAGCTTCAAGGTTAGAAACCAAGAACAGGAATTCTGTTTTGCTGGAGCACTTTCCTGACATGGATAAAACCTTGTGGTTTTTGGTTTCCAGAGCAGATGCTGTGCCTCTCCTAGAGCTGCTGAACCCTTAGGAATCAGTGTGTTTAGCATTATGAGGGTTCCCATACATCCAGCCATTCAATCCTTAGGATTATTGGGAGCAGGTGACTGACACTGTGTTAATAAAAGGTGTATTTAGCAGCTTTCTTCTTTTTCTAGAAAGTTTCTCAGTCCCTCCAGATGTCACAGCAACTACCTCCACGCCCTCACCACGGCCAGCAGCCATCGACCTCCCTCCCTCTGGGATTGTGAAGGGGATGCACAAGGGATCCAACCGCTCCAGTCTCATGGACACTGCAGATGGTACGGAGCCCTCGGGGCACCCAGGGGTGCCAGCAGGGTCCAGAGAGGCCTCAAATCACATCAGTTGTTCTCCCAGCTCTGGGTGATGTCAGAATTCACAGAAAGACCAGGTTGGAAGAGACCTGCAAGTCATCGAGTCCAGCCCAGCCCTAACACTTCAATTAAACCCTGGCCCCCAGTGCCACATCCAGGCTTTGTTAAACACACCCAGGGATGGTGACTCCACCACCTCCCTGGGCAGCCATTCCAGTGCTTTATCTCCCATTTCTGTAAAAAACTTTTCCCTGCTATCCAACCTGTATTTCTCTTGGTGCAGCTTGAGGTTGTGTGCTCTGGTTCTGTCAGTGCTGTCTGGAGAAAGAGCCCAGCCCCACCTGAGCAAAGCCACCTTTCAGGAGCTGTGCAGAGTGATACGGTCACCCCTGGGTCTCCTTTTCTCCAGGCTAAACACCCCCAGCTCCCTCAGTCGTTCCTGAGTTGTTATCTCATTTAAGCTCTTCACAAAATCAGAATAGTTTCGGTTTTGCATTAAGGTGTTACTGTTGCTGCAGTTGTGGTGTTGGCATTGGGGGAATTTCCTCATGGATGGGGTGGTCAGGCTTGGGAAGTGCCCAGGGAGGTGGTGGAGCCCCAAACCCCTGGAGCTGAGTGGGAAGGACTGGACATGGCACTCATTGCTCTGGTCTTTCCCTCCAGGTGTTCCTGTGAGCAGCAGAGTCTCCACAAAAATTCAGCAGTTGCTGAACACCTTGAAAAGACCTAAAAGACCACCCTTGAAAGAGTTCTTTGTGGATGATTTTGAAGAAATTGTGGAAGGTAATAGCGCAAATAGTGATTTTATGCACATTTGTTACGACTGGGTACTCTGGGAGCTGAGTTCTTTTTTGTGTTGTTCTCAAGGTTGGCTCAGGTTCACTGTTTGCAGCAGCCTCCATGAGAAGTCTGACACAAAACCAGTGTTTCAAATAATTCACTGTTCTGCTGAGCTTTGGGGGACCTCCTCAACACTAAACTTCTTAAAAAAATATTTAAATAGATTTTAAAACCCCTTTCATTTACTACTTTAATTACTTTCCCAAAGGGGATTGTCCTCACTGGTGATTTTATTCCAGCATTATTTTGTAAGGTTTTCTTTTCTGCAGTTCTGTGTTCCTTTCCTTACTGATGTGTTGAACACCTTTGAACAACATCCTGTGAGAAACCTCTGTTCATGATCTCTTGTTCTGTGCAAGACTTCCCAGGAAAAGGGATGGAATGGGTTTTTAAGTGCTTTTCCTCATTCCTTTAGGTTTATTTTCAGCTTATTTCAAGCTGAGCTATCAGGTGACGAATGGACAAGGACGGGGAATATTATTTTACTTGGATTATATTAGAAATACCAACAGATTCTGGAAATAACATTGAATTTTCTCAGTTCCCCAGCCCGACCCCAACCAGCCCAAGCCCGAGGGCCGCCAGATGACCCCGGTGAAGGGGGAGCCCCTGGGAGTGGTCTGTAATTGGCCTCCTGCCTTGGAAGCAGCTCTGCAGCGCTGGGGAACCACTCAGGCCAAGTGTCCCTGCCTGACAGCCCTGGATGTGACGGGAAAACCGGTTTATACCCTCACATACGGTGAGTTGAGCCTCCCCTGCTCAGCTGCTGCCAGAGAGCAGCGGTGGGGAGAGCGCAGGGCTCACAGGGCTTGTGAAAACCTTCCTGGTCTTTGCCAGGGTTGTGGACAGAGCAGTGGAGGTGTAGGTAATAAAAAAGCCAAGGTGGGAGCTGTTCTCTTGTCTGCTTGGTGCAGAGCTCTGCAAGTCTCTGTTCTCTGCCTTCCAGGCAAACTGTGGAGCAGAAGTCTCAAGCTGGCCTACACCCTGCTTAATAAACTGGGGACCAAAAACGAGCCTGTGTTAAAACCCGGAGACAGGGTAAGGTCTTTGGGACTCTCTGGAGTAAAACCAGGGGTTTGGGGGCTGGAACTTTCCACTGACACCATAGTGAGACTCTGACCCCAGGACAAGGCTGCTTGGGACAGAAATTGGTGTGATTTTTCAGGGGTCCTAGCTCCTCTTTGAGCAGCTTCTTGTGTCGTGGCTGTATGTGAACCTTCACATGCCTGGGCACTGAGCTCCTCACAGGCACATTCCACACATTCTGTGTGAGGAAGAGTGTGAAACAACACCAAATTTTCCTAGCTTCGGTCACTCTAGATGTGGATTTTGAAATGTTAACTTGTGGCTTGCAGGTAGCCCTGGTGTATCCCAACAACGACCCCGTGATGTTCATGGTGGCATTTTATGGCTGTCTCCTGGCTGAAGTGATCCCAGTGCCTATAGAGGTACCTCTTACCAGAAAGGTAACGTTGATGGAACTTGGAGCAGTGATTGGGATGGAAACCAAGTCAGGCCAGAGCCTCTGACAGCATTTCACAGCCTGCAGCTGCTGCCTGAGCAGCTCTGTACCAACAAGGACTTTTGGGAGCTTGGCTTGGCATTTAAAAATGGAAAAACATATTGATCAGAGCTGTGCTGAGCAGCTGGAGATGGTCAATTCTCCTAAATGATGCAGTCTTCACTTCCTTACTGCAAATAATTTATACAGAACAGATTAGAGTGTGGATCTGCCCCTGGTTGATGGGAGGGGGCTCAGTCCAGCCTTGCTGAGCTCTGCCAGGCTCTGATTTTGCTGAGCATGGAGGTGCTCAGTGCTCCTGAAGACATTGAGCCACTTTTTGTAAATTATTTACCCAACAAAGTGTTTTCTTTACCCTTACCAGAATTTTTGCACTGTTGCCATATTATTGCTGTGTCAGGAGCTGTGTGAAACTATGGGGTTTCATAAGAGCTACAAAAACAATGGGGTCATGGCAAACATTATGGCAGGAGAGGTGGCAATTGAGCTGGGAGCTGGTCTGACAGGTGGCAATGAGCTCAGGGAACACTCAGGGACTCACAGAGCTTTGATTTCATTCTCTGCACTGTGGCAGACTGCTATAGCAACCAAATGCAAAATTAAAACTTCTCCAGTATTTGCCCAATCAGTTTCTGAGTGAGCCTCCTCATTTTATCATTGTGCAACAGAAATTGGCTCCAGGGGATGGAGAGGTCTCGTTATCCCAGTGTAATTACATGTTTTGCTTTTTTTGCCGCTCAATTCCTCTTTGCAGCATCTGGGTTTCCATTAATGCCAGGAGATGGGGTGAGCTCCATGCCTGGGTGCTGGGCAGGAGCTCCTGTTTCCCCTGCATTTCACATCCAGTGCATTTTAATCTTGCCAGGGCCGTGTTTCACGGGGTCACAGCATGGTTTGAGTTGGAAGGGACCTTAGGGACCATCCAGTTCCATCCTTTGCCAAGGGCAGGGACACCTCCCAGTAGCCCAAATTGCTCCAGTTGTGATTCTGTGATCCTGTGTGGAAATTCGTTGTTAAATTCTTTTCCTTGCCATTCCTTCCCCCAGTCCCCAAAGCAATATCAAACCTTGGATTTTGATAAGGGAAAGCTGGCTTTTGTCATCTTTGAGCAGGAGTGACTTTTGCCCTCTTCCCTCAGGATGCTGGTGGGCAGCAGATTGGGTTCCTGCTGGGGAGCTGTGGCATTGCTCTGGCCCTCACCACTGAAGTGTGTCTGAAAGGGCTCCCCAAAACCCAGAATGGAGAAATTGTGCAGTTTAAAGGTGAGTTGGTTACAGATTGGCTTTTGGTTGTGCTTCTGCTGCAGCTGAACCATCTGAAAGGAGCTGTCAGGACTCTGAAGGCACTTGGGGGGTAAAGGGGCAGCTCCTGATCCCATCAGCAAAATGTGTAGGATTTCTATTTGTGATGTCTGACACAGCTGCTCTGCTGCTCTGGGGGTCACAATGAGCCACCCCCCAACCAGGGTTGTGCTCAGGTCCCTTCAGTGGCATTTGGCAGCTTCCAAGGCAGTTTTATTCACAAGCTTTATTTAGGAATGCTGCAGGGATCTCCCCTGAGGAGAGGAAGTACCTGGTTGCCCACTGAACTCCCTGATGAGAAATGAGATGAACCTTCTGGCTGGTAGCTGGGCTTGGCTTGGAATTTAGCTTGTGTAACTGAACTTGGACAAATGATGGGGTTTAGTGTATTCTTGCAGAATATAAATCCCTCAATAAATAAACTGATATTAATGTAGCGTTTAATTTTGGCTCCAGGTTGGCCCAGACTCAAATGGGTTGTGACAGATTCAAAATATCTCTCCAAATCTCCCAAGGACTGGCAGCCCAACATCTCAGCAGCAGGAACTGAGCCAGCATATATTGAGGTAAGTGCTGAATGGGGAATAGAAAGTACCTTGTGTGAGCTGAATTTAATGTTCTCATCACCAGAGGGAGAATAGTTTCACCTCACTCCCTTCAGCTTCCCACTGAAACAAACCTTTCATTGGGGACACCCTGCTGTGAAGCTCATTTTGGGTTTGAATCCCTCTGTGGCCTTGAGCACTGCTTGGAATCAGTTGGAGAATTGTTTTTGTTCCCAAAAAGTGAGGGATGGAGGCAGCTGAGCTCTGAGGTGGTGCTTGGTAACCCCGTTTCTGCCAGTGCTTGAGGCAGCAGCAGCTGGGATTCTCTGTCCTTGCAGAAATGCTGATTTTTGTTCCTGTACAAGGTGACTTGTAGGGATTGTGTTGGTTTTCTCAGCTTTTATTGAGACAATTGAGAGGTGTTTTAAAAGATTTTATTCTGTTATCAGTCTTGATGAGTAGTGAGACACAAGAGATGTAAACCTCAATGCCATTCTATCAGAAGCTAACTTATTTTCTGGTTACAATACCTGATAAATTACAATAACCCTTTCAGCTTCCTAGGTTTTCTACACAATGCTGCTGTTACTTCTAACACCAATCACCTCTATTTTTTCCTACCTGGTCCTGCTACAATGCATCTTTCTCAGTTCTAATTCTCTAAAATTATGTAAGCTTTCTATCAAATTTTTAAAATTCTTTACAAATCCATTTCCCACAGGATTGCAGCAGTTTCAGTGGTGGTTCAGCCAGTCTGAAACACAGATTGGTTTTTCAGTTTGTTACAGGAGCAGGAAGAGAAGTCATGAGCAGTAGTGACACTGAAATAAACACAAAAAGGGATGGAATGGGTTGTTAAATTCTTTTCCTCATTTCCTTTAGGTTTATTTTCAGTTTATTTCAAGCTGAAAGATGCATTTTTTCTCCCATTTCCATGGAGATTTTCCACGTGTGCCACCACAATAACCATCTCCTCGAGTCTAAGCTTTCACACAGAGAGAAAACTTTATTTTCACGTGGATTCTGTGATTTAACTTCCTTCATTTCTTTTTTTCTTAACTCCCTTTAACCTCTCTCCTTGCAGTACAAGACCAGCAAGGAGGGCAGTGTCATGGGTGTCACCGTGTCCCGGGTGGCCATGCTGGCTCACTGCCAGGCCTTGTCTCAGGCCTGCAACTACTCTGAAGGTGGGTGAGGCCACAGAGCATCAAAGGTGACAAAATAAAGTGGTTCCCTCTCATATCTTCAACAGCTGCCTCTGAGTAACCAATATTTGCTTCCAAAAATAAATAAAATTTGAAAGTCCAGATTAATTCTTCCCCCCAAAAAGTGAAAATTAGCGCTGATGTTTTTCCATCCAAAATGGCATCATTTTCACTGCCATGATGAAGAGGAATAAAAAGGAGGATTTATAGAATTTCTATGAAGTTACTGAGTCTGTTCTGATGACAAAAAGAGGAACAAATGAATGAAAAATGGAGCATTTTCCACTAAGCTGGAGTCCCCTCTCACTGCACTGGTGGCCCATAGAAATGTCTTTGATTGCTGATAGTGTGTAAATACAAAACTTGCTGGAGCTGGGGCTGTTCTGGTCCTGTGAGGTGTTTTGGGGAACCCAGAAATGGAGGCTGGAAGGTGCTGCTGGTATTCCAGAGGGTTTTGCTGTAGGTTATGGTTTATTCTGGTCTGCCTTGTAAATCAGGCTAATCCCTACATCCATGAATGAAACTATTTATAGAGCTGTAGGTCACAGAGCTTTAAAATGCAAAGTTTGCCTTTAGAATCCATCACTTGAGCTAAAAGTCAGGGTTTGAGTGATGTTCCTGAGCTCCCCTGCTCATTCATAATGAGCTCCAGACCCTTCCTGTCCCACTGATGGACGTCTCAGGCTGGGATGTGATTTCCAGCTGGCAGCTGGATTTCCAAATGTGATTTCCTTGCGCTTTCTGGACGTGCTCCTGCTCAGGCATGGACGTGCAGTTGTTGCTGTGCTCAGTAACACGTGTAATCACACAGAGCCCTGGGCTGGCCCTGGAGCAGCTCTGGCAGGGCAGGGGTGTTCATCCTTGTGCACATTCCAGAGTAAGTGATGGCACAGCTGTGCTGGCACGTTGCACTAACAGCTTCACCTTTCTTTTCCCAGGTGAAACAATAGTGAATGTGCTGGATTTTAAGAAGGATGCAGGGCTGTGGCATGGCATTCTAACGGTGAGCTGGCTCCAGAGCTCTCTGGAATGAGAGATTCATGATTAGATGGGATATTAGGAAAAGTTTCTTCCCTGTGAGGGTGAACAGGCCTGGCAAAGGGTGCCCAGAGAAGCTGGGATCCCTGGAAGTGTCCAAGGCCAGGTTGGACAGGGCTTGGAGCACCCTGGGATAGTGGAAGGTGTCCCTGCCATGGCACTGGATGAGCTTTAAGGTCCCTCCCAACCAAACCCATTCCAGAATTCCATTATTCTGTGGTAACAGAGTCCAAGACTGGGGACTATTATCTGTTAAAACAACCATTTCTCTCCCTGCCAAATCTCCTGGGGGAACAACAGAATCATCCTGACTAAACCTCTATGAACTCCTGGTGGGGTGGAAGTTGATGGGCACTGAGGGTGACTCTTATTTCTAATAACTCAATGAGAGGTTTGGGATCCCTTTCCTAACAATCCTTTTCCTGTTTTTCAGAATGTAATGAACAAGCTGCACACTATCAGCGTGCCCTATTCTGTGATGAAAACCTGTCCTCTCTCATGGGTGCAGAGAGTTCACGCCCACAAAGGTAACCTGGGGGAATCCACAATTTCAGCTTGGAATTCTCAGGACCCAAGAGTGAGGGGCATTAAAATCTCAAATGCCTTAAACCCCTCTTGCTCCTCCATGGCAAATCTCAAGGGCCAAGAGTTTCACTAATGTCCAATGGTAGTTGATTTTTATTTTGCAGTATTAGATATGATTTTCTAGATTCTCAGGCAGGGCTGGAGCTCATGTTTGGGAGATTTTAAGCCCCCAGTCGTGTGGATACTTGTAAAACTCCTTGCATTGGTGACTTGCCAGAGGTTGGAACAGAAATGTGACAGCTTGGGAGGACAGGGGACTTTGCCATTTATTTCTGTGCACAGTCCCTGTGCCATGTCAGTGGTGGGGAACACGATGGGGATCTTGTGACTTGGAGCCAGTTTGAAACCAAGGAAATGGCAGAGTGCAGCAGGAGCCCTTGGTCCCTGGCCTCCCTGAGGGCTTCCAGAGGGTGATAATGATTTATGGCCTTTGGAGGAGGAGCTGTGATGATGACAGACCCTGGCTCAGGGGGTGGCAGTGCCACAGCAGGTGCCACTGTGTGTTGGCTTTGCTGTTACTGCAGCCTCAGTTATTTAAGGCTTCCTTGCTTAGGTGAGAACTCCCTCATTTGGAGGGGGTCTTGGACCATTTGAGTTCTATGAAAATAACTCTTGGAAAGCTTTGATGTGCCCTGAGGTGGTGTTTTTGTGTTGGTTGCAGCAAAAGTTGCTCTGGTGAAGTGTCGAGACTTGCACTGGGCCATGATGGCCCACCGGGACCAAAGAGACGTGAGCCTGAGCTCGCTGCGGATGCTGATCGTCACCGACGGCGCCAACCCCTGTGAGTGTCCCAGCCCTGGCCCAGCCCTGCCCAGCCCTGCCCAGCCCCTCTGCAGCCCCTGGCAGCAGGATCAGCTCCCTTGGAGCTCTCCTCTAGGCCAGAGCTCTGCCTGCTGCTGCTTGGGCACAGGACAAGGGTGTTTCGAGGTTTTTGTGTTGCCATCCTTTGGGGTGTGAGAGATCCTGCAAAGCAGGAAAAGGGAGAGTTGAACGGGGGGCAGTGTTTGTAAAATCAGAGAATTGTTCAGGCTGGGAAAGACCTTTAAGACCATTGAATCCAGCTCTTCACCTAGCACCGTGTTCACCACTAAACCCCGTCCCCAAGTGCCACGTCCACACGTCCTTTAAATCCCTCCAGGGATTGTGATTCCACCTGGGCAGAATTCACATGTCTGAATGTCCACTCTGGGATTGTTCCAATGCCTGCCCATCCTTGGAGTGAGGAGATTTTCCTTCATGTCCAACCTAAACCTCCCCAGCACAACTTGAGGCTGCTTCCTCCTGTAGTTTCCCAAATCCTCCTCGTGACCCTTCCTGTAGATGGGCATGAAATCAATATCTGTGAAGTCCTAGTGGCATCTTTTCTTTCTTCCTAGGGTCTGTTTCCTCCTGTGATGCCTTCCTGAGCTTGTTTCAGAGCCATGGGCTCAAACCAGAGGCGATTTGTCCCTGTGCCACCTCCCCCGAAGCGATGACCGTCGCAATCCGGAGGTAACAGATTGAGTCATCCAGCCTGGGCTTTCTTCACACTTGGCTTGGTCAGAGTTGATTTAGGCATGTAATAAACTCCTCTGACATTTACTCTGTGTGCTCAGGTACTCAAGTTGCTGAGCTTTAAGTCTCCCTCCTGAGATCCAGGTGATTTCTGAGGTGTGTGACAGCTCAGCTGTGCCTGAGCTCTGCTTTTCCTCCTCCTGATTTCCACAGCCCGGGAGGTGTTCTGAATCTGAGATGAGATTTGAGATCATTTGGACACTCTCATACTCTGTTTCTGTCCATTGCTGCCTGTAAGAAACAGGGGTGGGAGCTGGGGTTTGCCATGGGGTGAGGTGAGGAGCTGGCAGAGGAACTGCAGTGCCCAGAACACAATTCCTTAGGGATTGAAAATTTGGGTGGGGATCCTCACTGCCATCACAATTTGAAATGATTATGCAAAGCAGAGACACTGAACATACCTTTCTGTTGCTGTGCCATCTCCATCTGAGTCTAACACCAAGCTGGGTGCCTGATTGTATTTGTTCATTTTGTTCCTTCCCAGGCCTGGAGTCCCCGGGGCCCCTCTGCCAGGCAGAGCCATCCTGTCCATGAACGGGCTGAGTTTCGGTGTCATTCGGGTCAACACCGAGGATAAAAACTCTGCTCTCACTGTCCAGGACGTGGGGCACGTGATGCCAGGAGGTAAAAGCAGGCAGGAGACTGATAGGAGATGGTTTTGGGGATGTTTTAGGAGCAGAATGGGTCAATGTTCTCTCCCACATCCGCCTCAGTGTGGGAGAGGTGGGGCAGTGCCAGACTCAGTCATTCCTGTCACGATTAAACATGTCACTTCTCACACAGGGCAAAATTTGGGAGCTGTTTTTAACAAAGCCTGATTTTTCCTAGGCATGATGTGTATAGTGAAACCAGATGGGCCACCCCAGCTCTGTAAAACAGATGAGATTGGTGAAATCTGTGTGAGCTCCAGAGCAGGAGGAATGATGTACTATGGGCTGGCAGGGGTGACAAAGAATACTTTCGAGGTAAGTCTAGCAGGATGCATCTTTCCTGCCCCTTTTCTGTGTAAAACTCATGGTCTTGTGCAACTCCTTGGGTTTGTAACTGAAGTGTTAATGTTGGTTTTTATAAACATGCACTGGAAATCTCCTTGCAGTTAGAGACACTCAGAATCCCCTCCATAAACATCTCCCACCCTGGCTGCACCGGGGATGCCCTGCCCTTCTCCTCTTCCCTTCACTAAGTGCTGTTCTTGGGGTGGTTTTTCTCCACAATTTTGGGGTGGTTTGGGAATGTTTTTCTCTCCTCAGGCCTCCAATGTCCTCCCTTGTGTTGCAGGTGATCCCTGTGAACTCCTCTGGCTCTCCCGTGGGGGAAGTGCCCTTCGTGCGCTCCGGCTTGCTGGGATTTGTTGGACCTGTACGTGAGGAGAGCCTGCACTGCTCTGGCCCTTCAGCCTTGCAGAGAAAAGCTTTGGGGAGGGAGGATGTGTGAGAGGAGCTCTCTGTGAGCTCCTCACTATTGCCTTCTTGCCTTGCAGGGCAGTTTGGTGTTTGTGGTTGGCAAAATGGACGGGTTGCTGACCGTGAGCGGGAGAAGGCACAACGCCGACGACATCGTGGCCACTGGGCTGGCCGTGGAGTCAATAAAAACAGTTTACAGAGGAAGGTCAGCACAGGAAACCCCATCACCTGCTGCATGTCATAAACCAAAGCGCAAGCTTTAGTGCTTTCTTGGATTTCTCTTTGGTAGCTCAGTTAAAGTAAACATATTTTTGATTTAGGTAGTAATTGCCCTGATCCTGCCCAACACAGATCTTTTCCCCACTATCCAGCCTGGCTTTTCATCAAGTCTGTGCTTTAGGGAAAGCAATCAAGTAACAAGATAAGTCAGGGACACAGAGAAATTAATTCTCTGTCTCTGCAGAGTTGCAGTCGTTAGCTGCTGGCTGGTGCAGCAAAGAAGAGTTTCATTAATGTCCAAAGATATTTGATTTTTATTTAGCAGTTGTGGATACAATTTTCCAGATCTTCAGGCAGAGCTGGAGCTCATATCTCCGAGACTTAGTGAGAGATTTTAAACCATCCTGTAGGTGCCTTTAAATCCCCTTTCATTTGGGCTTTGCCAGAAGTTGGAACAAGAATGTGACAGCAGGTTGGGAGAACGGGGGACTGTGCCATATGGAAATTCCATCAGAAAGTGGAGTTAACCCCTTAAATACTCCCCAGTCTTTCCCTTTGAGTCAATGTTAATTGTCTGATGCTCTTTCTCTTGTTTTTGCCCCATGATTATTTTAACAAGTCCTGTCTTTAATCTCTCCTTGGCCCCCTGTTTCTGAGGAGTGAAACTGGAGTGTGGCTCTGCCCTTTTCCTTAGGATTGCTGTGTTCTCCGTGTCTGTGTTCTACGACGAGAGGATCGTGGTGGTGGCAGAGCAGAGGCCAGATGCATCTGAGGAGGACAGTTTCCAGTGGATGAGTCGGGTGCTGCAGGTACAGCTGGGGGAAATCCTGCAGCTTTTGGGGTGTGGGCAGAGCAGAGGCCACCAAGGGCCCCGATGGAGGTGCCACAAGCTTTGCATCCCTCTTGGCACAAGGTGTTTGTGCAGGGTCACAAGCTGTGTCCAAGCTGTTCTGTTGTGTCCTGAGGGAACTGGAGTGACAGGACAAGGGGAATGGCTTCAAACTGAAATAAGAGGAATTTAAGTTAAATTTTGGGAAGAAATTCCTCGGCCAGTCTGGGATTCCATGAATCCCAGAGAGCAGAGAGGCTCTGGCAGTCTCCTCTCAGAACTGCAGAGCAGATCTGTGCTCAGGCTTTGGAGTTCTGCTTTTAGTCTGGATCATGTGGAGCTCAGAGTTCGGCTTTAAAGCCACCCTTTTCTTTGGAGATGCATTTTCAGCAGGGAGCAGGTGGGCAGGGAAAGGCCAGAACAGCTGAATGAGTGTGGTCCTGAAAGAATGAGTAGCAAGAACTTCCTTTGAGAGCTGCCTGCGCTGCATGTGTGTCATTCCAGGAATGACATTCAGGGAGTGAAGTGTGCGAGCTGGGGTGGAAAACCAGGGAAGTACCTGGTGCTCTGAATAATGGATCAGATGCCTGAATGCTGAGGCGGGCAGGAGGGAACAGAGTGTGATGGTTCACAGGAGACAGATGGATGCAATCCCGAGATCAGAATCCTGTGATTCATCAGGCAGCCGTGGGTATTTTGGGATTTTGGTCATGAAGGATTTAAAAATGGATTTGGTGTCCATGAAATGGGCTGTAAAGGCAGGGGGGTAGCCAGCACTTCAGGCTCACTGCAGGGCTCGCTGGTGGCACGGAGGGCAGGTGGGATGTCAGTGATTGACTCACAAGCCCAGGGATTTGTCTTGCAGTGTGAGTGCATCAGCAGACTGTGCCCAGCAGTGCCAGCAATGCCAGTGACCATCTCTCCTTTCTCTAGGCCATTGACAGCATTCACCAAGTGGGTGTTTACTGCCTTGCTCTCGTGCCAGCCAACACATTGCCAAAAACTCCGCTGGGAGGGATCCACATCTCCCAAACCAAACAGCACTTTCTGGAGGGCTCTCTGCACCCCTGCAACATCCTCATGTGCCCACACACTTGTGTGACAAACTTGCCAAAGCCCAGGCAGAAACAGCCAGGTAACCTGAGGCCCTTTTTGTTTGGTGTTGTTGAACTGGGGCTCAGTGCTCAGCCCCGGGGACTGGGTGATGTCCTCCTCCCTGCCCCACGTGCTGGGGACCAGGGCCTGTCTTGTGCCCCATGGCTGGGGCTTGTTCCAGGCCTCTCTTTGCATGTGTTAGTCAGGAATTTTAATTCCCACCTTTGAGCTCACTGGGATTCTCCCTCCTGGTGGACAGAGACCAGCAGTGCCTGCTGGGCTCCATCAGTGAGGCTCATTCCCAGGAGTAGGGGGATCTCTGTCCCTTGGCTCTGCTCCTTCCCAAAGTGCTGCTGTCTCTCCACAGGGGTGGGCCCTGCCTCTGTGATGGTGGGGAACCTGGTTGCTGGGAAGAGAATCGCTCAAGCCTCTGGGAGAGATCTGGGTCAAATAGAAGACAATGATTTAGTTAAAAAGGTAAATGAGTGTTTGTGACAACTGGAGGATGGGAAGGAGTTTTCCCTGCTGTGTGCAGAGCAGCAGTGGGGAGCACTGAAGGAGAAGCTGGTGTTGAACTCCTTCCTGTGTCTTCCAGCACCAGTTCCTGACAGAAGTGTTGCAGTGGAGAGCTCAAGCGACTCCTGACCACCCACTCTTCCTTTTATTGAATGCCAAGGTACAGTCAGTGCTGAGTTGTTGGGTTTTAAGGTCCATGTGCTATCCAGTGCCAGTTGGAGAGTCTTTAAAATCTTTTGCCCTCTGCAGTGCCTCTCTTTAACCTCTGTATCAGATTTTGCCCATAGATTTGTAACTTGAAACTTGACCCTTTGACTCTCTAGGTCCCTTCAGCAAATGGCTCTCATGGTTTGACACTTCATTTTAAAACTGAGCGTGTTTGTAGGTCCCACTGGTTCCTGTATCAGTTAATGGTGTATCCCTTGGTGCCACCATCCCTATCAGTGGTGTTGAGTATATTCTGGCAAGGTTCTGGTGCAAGAAGACCTGAACTGACTCCCTGGCAGGTAGAATTTTCTAGAGCAGATCTAACTCCATCTCTGTCCTTTGGTACTGTAGTGGATGAGTGGCTCACAGCAGCCTTTAGGTAGAGATAACTCTTAGCTGTAGCCTCCTGCTAGCCAGCAAGCTTGGGTTTATCTCAGAGCAGCCAGTTTGGGTTGTGCCAGCCCCTGTTGAGAGCATTTTTGTCTCCTTTCAAGGGAACCACTGTATGCACGGCCACCTGCCTTCAGCTGCACAAAAAGGCTGAGAGAATTGCATCAGTGCTGTGTGACAAAGGCCATCTCAATGCAGGAGACAATGTGGTGCTTCTTTATCCTCCTGGTGAGTGGGTCCCGCTGGGGAAACACAGCCTGGGCTTGCTTTGGACTCTCACTGGGATCTGGAAATACAGGAAGGGCGCTCAGGGCTAGTGAGAGGCGCTCACTGCTGTGTCCTGACTGGCTCTGGAGTCATTTGATGTTCTTTTCCTCAGTGATGGAGATGCTTTCCTGTGTGGTTCCTTTACTGTCCCCATTCCCTATCCCAAGCTTTCTCAGCTTGCTGCTGCCCTGCTGATGTTGCCCAGCTGTGCTGTGGGAGGGGCAGCAGTGCCCTGCTGTGCCCAGGGACCCCTCCCCAGTGTCCCCTTGGTGTCCCTGCAGGCATCGAGCTCATCACGGCCTTCTACGGCTGCCTGTACTCGGGCTGTGTCCCCGTCACCGTGCGCCCGCCCCACGCCCAGAGCCTGGTGGCAACTCTGCCCACAGTGAGGATGATCGTGGAGGTGAGTGCCAGCCTGGGCCCCAGGGGTGACACCTGTGTCACAGGGACTGGGGCTGGATTGCTCACGGGCTCCTGAGAGTCACACTGAGTGCCCCAGCCTCGTGCTCCAGGGGTGACACAGCTAACAGAGCTCGTGGAGGCTGTGTGACAGGGACTGAGGCACATCTTGGAGCTGAGGGACAGTGTTCTCCTTCATAAATGCCAGAGAGAGAACCCCCTCCTCACACACCTGTCTGACAACACCGACGTGGTATTGCCACCCAGAATTTCACCTTGACACTCCTGAATGCTGGGAAAGTCCAAATCCTGCAGTTAAGTCACTTCCCAAGCTCAGTAACCAGGGGACAGCACGGGGAAGAAAGCTGGATCTTGCTGTGACACCTTCTCACAGGTTCTGCCAGGGTGGGTCTGTGCAGGCTGGGCTGCACTGGGGGTTCAGTGAAGGGGAAGCAGAGCAGAGTGTGCAAAAGGCAGAGAAAGGAATTCAGGTTTGCTGATAGGATAAAACAGTCTCTGCACATCAGAGACTGGGACATGAGCTGCTGGGACATGCTCCTGCCTCTTTGTTTCAGTGAGTGTTGGTCTTTGCAGGTCAGCAAAGCCGCCTGCATCCTCACAACCCAGACCTTGATGAGGCTGCTCAAGTCCCGAGAGGCAGCTGGTGCTGTGGATGTGAAAACCTGGCCAACCATCATTGACACAGGTGAGCTCCCTGGCCAGGAGGCTCCTGGAAGTCCTGTGGAGGGGTGGCTGGTGACTTCCAAAGGGACTGGCCCACATTTCATTGAGTGGCTCTTGAAAATTTGTTTGAATATGCACAAAAGCTATCCAAGATGTGCCCTTGTTCACTGAGAACTCTTCTGTATTGAGCTGTGCATGGGAAATGATTACAGGGATTTCTGGAGACAACTTTAATCTGCTTAAGACAAGGATGAGTTGGTCATTATTCATCATTTTCTCCCTTTTCCTGAGAATAAATTTTCTTGGCAAGAGATTTGCCATACACTAGCCTGTCTTTTCTGGAAGGGAATTAATGGAAGGCTTTATCTTCCATCTCTGGTGTTTTGAAAGTCATTTTCTCCTTTCAAACACCAGTTAAGTAACCAAAATTAACCTGTTTGTTTCTGTCTTGCACAGATGATTTGCCCAGGAAGAGGCTGGCCCAGATCTACAAGCCACCCACACCTGAAATGTTGGCATATCTAGATTTTAGTGTTTCCACAACAGGCATGCTCACAGGAGTAAAGGTATAGCAACGGGTTAGGAGATGGGCATTTGTGTCTTGTATTGCCTGACCCTCTGACCCATCTCCCCTTGACCTCCACCTCCAAGTTGTAGCTTAAACAAAGACTCTGATTTTCTTCTGACAAAGCTGTGGGCTTCATTTCCCTGAGTCCTGCTGAGGAGAGAAACAGGTCTGCACAGAGGGGTCAGGAATTCTGCTGCTGCCTCCCCTGGAGAGCTGCTTGGGAGAGCAGCAGAGCTCTGAGCTCCACCAAGAGCAGAAGAGGGATGCCGTCAGAAAAAAAGAGGATAAGAAACTAAAAAGAAAAGCTTTAGACTGTTGTTAATGCTCATGTGTGTTTGGAGTTGGAATCACAGGACAGTCAGGGCTGGGAGGGACCTCTGGAGATCCCCCAATCCAATTCAGGGTCACACAGGTGACACAGTTCACTGAGCAGGTGACACAGGAACGCGTCCAGGTGGGTTTGGAATGTCTGCAGAGAGGAGGACTCCACAACCACCCTGGGCAGCTGTTCCAGTGCTCTGCCACCTCCATGGAAAGTTCTGGCTCATGTTGAGGTGGAGCTCAAATAGCTGCAGCTTCAAGTTTAGCTGCTGGTGTCACTGTTGGTGTCACTGTTGGTGTCACTGTTGGTGTCACTGTTGGTGTCAGGGCTCTGCAGTCTCTCCCTCTGCTGGGGAAGCTCAGGAACCAAACCTTGGCCTTGCCTGCCCACCAGCTGTCCATGAGCTGCCTTTGCTGTCTCTGGGGGTGTCTGGGTGCTGCCCTGGACCCCAGCAGTGTCTGGGGGACCCTGGGTGCCGTCCTGGGCCCCAGCAGTGTCTGGGGGACCCTGGGTGCTGCCCTGGCCCCAGCAGTGCCTGGGGGGGTCTGGGTGCTGCCCTGGGGGACCCTGGGTGCTGCCCTGGCCCCAGCAGTGTCTGGGGGACCCTGGGTGCTGCCCTGGGCCCCAGCAGTGCCTGGGGGGGTCTGGGTGCTGCCCTGGGGGTGTCTGGGTGCTGCCCTGGCCCCAGCAGTGTCCCCCCTGTGTTGCAGATGTCCCACGCTGCCGTCAGTGGCCTGTGCAGGGCCATCAAGCTGCAGTGTGAGCTCTACTCCTCGCGGCAGATTGCCATTTGTCTGGACCCCTACTGCGGGCTGGGATTTGTGCTCTGGTGCCTTTGCAGGTAGGATTTTCTGGGCACAGGGGCAGATGAACTCCTGGCTGCTTGGAAATGGGAGATGGGTGTCATTACACACGTGTTGACATTACAGAACGACTTAATTTACAGTGAAGGGGGGAATTTGTCTTGGAGCTGACAACAACACGTTCCCTTTTGCTGCAGATTAGCAAGATGTTATCCCATCTTGATTATGTGTGTTTGTGCTGCCAAATATTCCTGGCTTCAGAATGTTTCTGTTCCCTTTCTTCCTTGATTACATGTTGCAATAAGGGAGGTTTTGTTCTCTGTGGGGTTGAGCCAGTTCTCTTCCTTCACTGTCAGTGTGTGTTTGTGTGTGGATAAATTGTTATTCTTGTACAGTAAGTTGCATTTTTAAAATGTTGCTGCTCCAGTTTGCCTCAGCTGCAGTCCCACAACCTGCCTTTGGACTAGCAGGAATGTAATGTGCAGATACAGTAAATATTAATTTAAAGATAGCTACAAGCTTCACTAAAATGTTTTCTCCCTTAATCTTCCTCACAGTGTGTATTCTGGACATCAGTCAATTTTAATTCCTCCTATGGAGCTGGAATCCAATCTTTTTCTCTGGTTATCTACTGTCAGCCAGTATAAAATAAGGGACACTTTCTGTTCCTATTCAGTCATGGAACTGTGTACAAAGGGACTTGGAAACCAAGTTGAAATGTTAAAGGTAAGAAACGTTTCCTGAGTGTTACATCATATAAATTAAGGAAACTGGTAGTAAAGCAAAGTGATATGATTGTTAAATTCAGATTTTTCCCGTTGCACAAATCTCCAGGCCAGAGGTGCTCCAAAAGGAAATCTCCAAAAGCAAATCTCCAAAAGCAAATATCCAAAAGCCAATCTCCAAAGGCCAATCTCCAAAAGCAAATCTCCAAAGGCCAATCTCCAAAAGCAAATCTCCAAAAGCAAATCTCCAAAAGCCAGTCTCCCTGGGAGAGGAGGGGACTGGGGAGGAGCAGGGGCTGTGCAGTGCAGGGAGCACCTGTCAGGGAATGTCAGGGCAGCCCTGAGCAGGGAGGATCCCAGTGCTGCTCTGCAGCAGATTCCTTATGTAACAGTCTGCAGTGGAGGCTCACACCAGCACATGATGGAAAGCACATGTCAGGAGAGCTGCTCAATGGAGGTGTGTTCTCCTTGGAGATGAGAGAAGGGAATAAATAGCTCCATGCCATGCCTGGGGTGGTTTTTTCCTTGGGATTTCCTGGGTTGTGGCTCTGTGAGATGAAGGCTCAGCCTTGTTCTCTGGCTGGCACAGAGCTCTGCAGGTGCCTGGGCTGTGTCACCAGGTGAGCAGCACACGGGAGCTCCTGCCTGGTGCAGGTCAGAGCATTCACCATAGAAATAATGATGGGTTCAGGTGCCAGTGTTGCTGCAGAGTCCATGCAATCCCAGTGGATGACTTTATTGTGCCTGGGTTTGGTTTCCATCTGTATAAGCAGTGACTCAGAGGTGTAATCTCAGCTGAGCAGCTGTGCAGAGAGCTGGGGCAGTGAGGGAAGCACTGTCAGTCCATGTCTTGCTCTGGCTGCATTTCTATGCTCTGGTCAGGCATGATTTATAATTACAAATAGAATCAGAAAGAGGAAAAGTAGCTCAGAACACAAGAACTGAGTTTGTCCTGCATTTCCTGAGTAATTTAATGGGATAAGAAGCAAATGTAACTGGTTGAGAGGGGATAGATGAACACCAGTTATCTCAGCTGAACAGCTGAGAGCTGGGACAGAGGAGGGAGCTCTCTCAGTCCATGTCTTGCTCTGGCTGCATTGCCAGGCTCTGGTCAGGCATAGAAATGCAGCCAGATTTATAATTGTGAACAGAATCAGAAAGAGTGAGAGTAGCTCAGAACACAGGGACTGAGTTTGTCCTGCATTTCCTGGGTAATTTCACGAGCTAAGAAGCAAACAGAGCTGGTTGAGAGGGGCCAGATGAGCAGCTGCAGCCCTTTGCCTGGTGTTTGTGTGCAGGCCCGAGGCATTAACCTGTCCTGTGTCCGGACCTGCGTGGTGGTGGCCGAGGAGCGGCCGCGCGTGGCCCTCACCCATTCCTTCTCCAAGCTCTTCAAGGACATCGGGCTCTCATCCCGCGCCGTGAGCACCACCTTTGGCTCCAGGGTCAACGTGGCCATCTGTTTGCAGGTGAGGCTTCCCAGGGCTCCTGCTTGCCGCTGGCACCAGGTTGCAGATGCCAGGCTGGGTTGTGTTCCACGCTCCCCATCTGGGCACATTTCCGAAGCCCAACATCTGCCCTGCAGAGAACAGCTGGCACGAGATTTAAGCAGCTTCTCTCATTTTCAGCTGCCAAGTCGTATCGCAGATGCTCAAAACAAGTGAAACGTGAATCTGAGCTGTTTATTGCCACATAAACAGTGCCTGGTGGCTGAGAGGGCTTGGGGTGTCTCCCCCCTCCCCAAGGCTCCTTCCCCACACAGGTGTCCCAGAAAGTCACCTGCTTACTGAAGGGTGCAGCTGCAAAGGTGGGGGAATATGAGTAGGAATTGTGCTGTAAGAAACCCCTCAAAATGTTTCTGGGCTCAGGCAGAAATTCCCCTGATTGCTCTAAACACATCAATGTTTTTTAAATATTAACTCCTCAGGGAACATCGGGGCCAGATCCCACCACGGTGTATGTAGACCTGAAATCCTTGAGACATGACAGGTACTGTAAGTTCACTTAAACCAATTTATTAACTGTATAAAACTCTGCAGTGGTGCTGAGTTTTCACACCACTCCAGCCACTTCAACTCTGGTTTTTCACCTGACAATGTTTGTTTCTTGACCTTCAGAGTCCGTCTGGTGGAACGAGGAGCTCCCCAGAGCCTGCTGCTCTCTGAGTCTGGAAAGGTAAATCCACGTCTCCCCACCTGCCACTGCCTTTGTAGCTGGGAAGAACAGTCCTGTGGCATGGGAGGGGGTGGCACTTGGTTACTTTGTCCCTCTGGAATTTGATTATGAGGAATTACCCGTTGATTTAGGAGTGTGTTTTGCTGGAGCTGTTGGGGGAATTGGTCCATTTTGCAGTAAATTTCCACATCAGAAGTGTGGGCTCTGGTGTTCTTGAAATCAGGCTGTAGTTGGGATTCACTGTGGCTCTTACTCCCTCATAGCTTAACAGAAAGAGGTTGTCCTGTAGTTTTTTAGTTGAATTCTTCAAAATCAAGGTCAGAATATCTTACCTGTGTGACCCTGGAGCCATGGGATGCATCCATACCCTGATCTTGCCTTGCTGTACCTGTCCTGCCTGTTTTATCCCTGTTTGTGATGTCCGTGGGTGCAATCCTGCCCTGATTGAGCAGCCTGTGTGGTTTATTATGCTGAAGATAATCCAACGAGAATTGCACATTTCCTTTTTGTGCTCTTTAGATCCTGCCTGGGGTCAAAGTGGTCATTGTCAATCCAGAGACAAAAGGGCCTCTGGGAGATTCTCACCTTGGGGAGGTAAGTGCAGGTTTTGCTCCTTGGGGACCTTTTCCTGCTGCTCCTTGAGCTTTTCTCTGCTGGGGGACAGTTTGGAGCTGTGATAGAGGCCTTTGTAAGATGAATTATTGCTGGAGCATTCAGAATTTGGGTGTTATTTCACTGTCAAGTTTAAAGAAAACCCACTTGAAAAGAAGCTTGTTCCACCCTAAATCTTGCAAACTGGCTCTCAAATAGTATCATTTACATTTGGCTTTCTTTTCTTTGATTACACACCAGTATATTGATCTGTGTTGGTGGATTATTATCCAGTTTTGGACTGGATGTGTTAAAAACGCACAATTTATTTACTCAGTGAATCCTCAGTCACAGTTACTGCAAGACTACACCTCAAGGTGCATTTTTAAGGTTCTGCGGGTTATTTGGAAATTCAAGCCGAATTTTTCTGACCTGAAAAACCACAGACAAAACCAGAACCTTCTTGTTGCAGTTCCTTTACCCCCTCCATGTGGGCATTCCTGGGGACCTGACCCTTTTCCCCTCCCTGCACAGATCTGGGTGAACAGCCCCCACACAGCCAGTGGCTACTACACCATCTACGACAACGAGACCCTTCAGGCCGACCACTTCAACACCCGCCTGAGCTTCGGCGACGCCGCGCAGACGCTGTGGGCGCGCACGGGGTACCTGGGCTTCGTGCGGCGCACCGAGCTCACGGCGGCCAGCGGAGGTGGGGCCGGGCAGGGGCATGGGCATGGGCATCCCATGGCAGGGCACAGCTGGCAGGGACACAGGGGTACCTGGGCATTCCATGGCAGGGCACAGCTGGCAGGGGCACAGGGGTACCTGGGGCATCCTATGGGAGGGCACAGCTGGCAGGGACACAGGGGTACCTGGGGCATTCCATGGCAGGGCACAGCTGGCAGGGACACAGGGGTACCTGGGGCATCCTATGGGAGGGCACAGCTGGCAGGGACACAGGGGTACCTGGGCATTCCATGGCAGGGCACAGCTGGCAGGGACACAGGGGTACCTGGGCATTCCATGGCAGGGCACAGCTGGCAGGGGCACAGGGGTACCTGGGCATTCCATGGCAGGGCACAGCTGGCAGGGACACAGGGGTACCTGGGCTTCGTGCGGCGCACCGAGCTCACGGCGGCAAGTGGAGGTGGGGCTGGGGCACCTGGTCATGGGCAGGGGCAGCCTGGGCATTCCAAAGCAGGGCACAGCTCACAGAGACACAGGCAGCCTGGGCATTCCGTGGGAGGGCACAGCTGGCAGGGGCACAGGCAGCCTGGGCATTCCGTGGGAGGGCACAGCTGGCAGGGGCACGGGCAGGCTGGGCATTCCATGGCAGGGCACAGCTCACAGGGGTACCTGGGCTTCGTGCGGCGCACCAAGCTCATGGCAGCTAGTGGAGGTGGGGCTGGGGCACCTGGGCATTCCATGGGAGGGCACAGCTCACAGAGACCTGGGTAGCCTGGGCATCCCATGGGAATCTCATGGTTTAACCAAGGATTTCACTGGGCGCAGCTCACAGGGGCATGGGCAGCCTGGGCATTTCCATAGGAGGGCACAGCTGGCAGGGACATGGGCAGCCTGGGCATTCCCATGGGAATCTTGTGTGGATTAACCAGGGGTTACACCTGGGCACAGCTCACAGGACATTCCCATGGGATTCTCGTGTGGTTTAACCAAGGGCTGCACCTGGGTTGATCCAGGCTGGGCATGAGCAGAGAGAGCAGCCCTGGGGAGAAGGGTTTGAGGTGCTGGACGCGCCCCAGGAACCCCCTGAGCCTGGGCTGAGCCCCCAGCCTGGGCAGCAGGGGAGGAGGGTTCTGCCCCTCTGCCCTGCTCAGGTGAGACCCCACCTGCAGAGCTGCCTTCAGGCTGGAGAAGAGAAGCTTTGGGTGATCTAATTGTGGCCTTCCAGTGCCTGGAGGAGCTGCAGGAAAGATGGACACAGGACATCTTGGGGTGCCAGGACAAGGGGCAATGGCTTCAAACTGCCAGAGAGCAGGGTTAGAGGGGATTTGGGGAAGGAATTCCTTCCTGTGAGTGTGGTGATGCCCTGGCACAGGTGCCCAGAGCAGCTGTGGATGCCCCTGGATCCCTGGCAGTGCCCAAGGCCAGGCTGGACAGGGCTTGGAGCAGCTGGGACAGTGGAAGGTGTGGGACTGGATGGGCTTTAAGGTCCTTTCCAATGCAAACCATTCTGGGATTCTTTAGCTTATACAAGAGACAACTTTTATTTACAAAACTCCATTTATTCCCCCTCCTGTCCTGTCTCCCCAGAGCGCCACGATGCCCTGTACGTTGTGGGAGCCCTGGATGAGACCCTGGAGCTGCGGGGGCTGCGCTACCACCCCATCGACATCGAGACCTCAGTGTCCCGGACCCACAGGAGCATTGCTGAATGGTAAAACACTGCTGAGCAGTGCAGCCACCCTAGCCCAGCTGAAATGCAGCAGTTCAGGCAAAGATGCAGGGTTTCAGCTGAAAAAAAATGTAGGGAAATTCAGGGGTTTTTGTGCAGGTCATACACCTGATTTCCCGTCTGCAGATGAGAACATACTCTGTGTTTTCTGACAAGCCTCAGTTCAACACAGAAATGATGATGATGATTTCCTTCTCTGGGGTGTAAAGAGCCATTTCTGAGTCAGTGACTCAGATGCTTTGGGTTCCTGTCTCATACAGGTAGTGCTGAGGTAGGTCTGATTTTTGTCACATCAGGACCAAGTCATGTTGCAGTTAGGTTGGAAATACAGCCCAAAGCAGGAGGTATCCATGTAAGGATAAAGAACTGAAAACTTTGGATCCTTGTGGCAACAACTCAGTTTTGTGTTGTTTTTCCTCTGTCGTTTCAGTGCCGTGTTCACCTGGACGAACCTGCTGGTGGTGGTGGTGGAGCTGTGTGGCTGTGAGCAGGAGGCTCTGGACCTGGTGCCTCTGGTGACCAACGTGGTGCTGGAGGAGCATTACCTGATTGTGGGGGTGGTGGTGGTGGTGGATCCTGGAGTCATCCCCATCAATTCCCGAGGCGAGAAGCAGCGGATGCACCTCCGGGACAGTTTCCTGGCGGATCAGCTGGACCCCATTTACGTGGCCTACAACATGTGATGGGAGCACAGAGTGATCAGGGTGCTTGTGGAGAGTGAAGCTGGTGAAAATTACTAATACTTGATCTAAAGTTTGAGGTTGCTGCCACATTCCCTCCCTCCTGTCCTGGGGGTTTCAGTCCTGGTGGGGTGAAGGAAGTGGGAGAAGCAACAGCAAACGTTTGTAACAGTTTACTGAACCATGAGCTTTAGAGAACTGCAAAGGGGGAAGGAAAGTGTGTGAGCTACGGAATCCCCAAGGCCTTTACAGTAGTGTTACTTTTTCACCCGTTGTACATATTTGTATTTTTATCTAATCCCGGGTTAGGATTCTATAAGGGGTGGGTTTATTTAGTTAAGATAATAAACTATTAAGAAAAGGGTCATCAGAGTTCTGCAGTTCCCTACTCCATGATCTCCTTTGCATCTGGAGCTTGTTCATCCCACGGGATCACACGACTTATTGACAATTGTGCCATGACCAAATCAATAACTTACAGAATCAGAGTTACTTATTCATATAGAGATTTCTGGAATTTAAAAAGAATTTTGCCTATATTTTAAATATGTAAATATTATTATACATAATTCACTTAGATAGAAAATTAACTTGGCTAGCGAGGGCAGCTGAAGGTTGATGTTTTTAAGGACAGGTGACTTTTGTGGTCCTCAGCATCATGGCATTGGCTTAGACACAATGTGAGATGCTCCCACCTTCCCCAGGTTTCTGATTTCATTTGCATCTTTATTCTGGCCAGAAGTGTGCAGAACCCTTTGGTTTTAAGGCACATCTTTCTGCAGGAGGCTGAACTCAGCATGGAACTGGGGAGAAATGGCAGTGCAGGGAAGGCACTGAGGGACAGCCTCTGCCTCAGCCTGTGGCACCAGGTGTGGAAAGGAAAACCATTCACACACAGGTGAATTCCCTGCTTGTGCCATTCCTCTGGGATTCCTCCAGCTCCCTGCAGGCACAGCAGAATTACTGTGAACAGGCTTTAGTGGAAGCTGGGAGCAAACAAAAATGCTTTCCTCAAAAGAATGGGAGAATCCCAGGTTTAAGTTGGACACAATTTTACTGGAGAATCCAGTAATTCTGGCAAACACATTGTTAAATAACATTGTGAAAATTGCTGTCCCAGCCTTCCACATCCTGTGTCAGCTCCAGCGTTAGGGAATGGGAAGAAAGAGAAACCTGAAAGCAGCAGGTACAAGCTCTTCCTGCTGGTGGTTGAGCTTTGACTCAAAATTATCTCTTTTTTTTTTTAATTCTTCATCTTTTAATAGCAATTACACTTCTCTGGGTGCTATTATATGATTTTGGAAGCTTCAGGAGCTGCTACCAGATCCTGCAACAGGGTTTTTTGAGTCAGATGTGGTATACAGTGTAAATAAACTTTTCAAAATGTTCCAGATTACCTCACAAAAAAAGTTTTTAGGCAGTTTTTAAAAGGTTTGTGGTGTGGATTTGGAAGATCCTGTGGCAGTTACTGGAACAGAGTCCAGTGGATCCACGAGCAAACCCAGCTGTGTCCTTGAGAAGCTCCTGCTGCATCCTGGTGGCTCCTCACTGCAAACAGGAGCTTTAAAACTCAGAAGTTTCAAATGATATTTTTGAAAAATACTCGGTGGGGAAATAGGAACTGGAAGTTTTGTGGCAGGTCTGGACTTGAGGTTCTTTGCAAACACTTTGGGTTTCAGGGGCACATTTTGGAACCTTGTCTGTGTTTATCCACTGCAGAATATGCACAAAATCTACAATATATTTAGTTTTAACAAATTGAACACAAAGTGGGGACAGTGGCAGGTCAAAGACTAAAACAGTTGGTCCTGCAGCTTATTTTGGGTGTAAAGTGCATAAAGGGTGTTCTCCCCTTTCAGCCAGAAAATTCCTGTTATTCCATGTTCTTTGTCACCATTTTTGTGTTTCCTGCACAGCCCAGGCCTGCCCAAGCAGCTTCACTCCAGTGTGACCTTTCCAGAAAATCTGGTGGTCTTGAACCTTTTTCTTTACTCAAGGCTTTAGATAAATTGTTTCAACAAACATTTTTTTGTCCTCTGAAGTAGATTTTAAGTCCAATTCCAGGATTGTCTTTCATTTTTATTCGTGATTTTTCACAAATAAAACCACGTGTGTATTAATTCCATCAGATGTGGCAGGTGAAATTCCTGAAATGGCATTTTTGATTGTGACTGGATTGATCTTTTTTTTTTTTCTTTTTTTTTTTTTTCCCCCCTTATTTTTTGGTTTGGATAGGTACTGGTAGCTTCCTATGGTTTGAGGTTTTACCTTGCAAGTTGCCTGTGTGCTCCAGATCTCCCAGCACGTTCCATTTCTGTGTGCTGGAGAACTGCAGGACACTGCCCATGGGACGAGAGAACATTCCAGGGACAAGGAGAAGCTGCTCAGTTTGGATTGCCCGAGTGCTTTGAGAGTTTTCTATCAATCCATTTCCCACAGAGAGCAGGAGGAGGAGGGATGGGGCTGTGGAATCCCCAAAATTCCACCCCCAGCTCTGCTCAGCACTTGCCATGAGCCTTGCACAGATCATTCCACGCCTCCCTCTGTAGCTGGCGATGATATTTCCATATTTTTTGGGAACAAAGCAAGATCTTTCACTCCAGGATTGGCAGGTGGGCAGGGCTGGGTGCTTCTCCCAAAAATCAGCCTCTCCCCCTGGTGTGGCTGCAGCTCTGGGGTTGCACTGGGCACATTATTCCCTTTTCTTGCCCCTCGGGCTCCAACTTAACTGCAGTGAAACTGAAAAACTGGGAATTCTTCCCACTGGACTGAAGTATATTGTGTGTGTCTCACTGTTTCTGAATCTTCTCTGAGCAGATGCTGTGGGAACAGGACAGTTGTGTCCCGTTTTGTTAGAATTTGCACTTCATTTCTGGTTTAAATCAATTCAGCTGTGTCCTACTAACTGTCCTAAAATAAGGTTATAAAAACCAGATCAATTTTAGCCCTAGATGCTTTTTTTTTTTTTTTTTGCTTTTATTTCTGTCAACCTCTTTCTCATTGTCCAATCCAGACTCCGGCATTCTGTAATTATGTATAAAGGTTTTATTTATTTAAAACTAGATTAGTTACATTTTTAAATTTAACACCTGGCTGGACAGTGTCCCATTAACGCATTGATTGTGTTTCCTTTGTCTTGTGTTAATAAATATTGATGCCTGGTTGCTTGTTTAGTCCTTCCAGCGCTGTTTCCATGAAGGAATTTTATTTTTAAGGAAGAAAACGCGGGTTAAAATTGATCCTGGGCAGAGGGAGAACTTGTAAGTATCTTGTATTTTGTATGGAGGAGTGTTGGGTGTGAAGGAGCTGGGCTGGGCTGTTCCTGTACCTGGAGCTTTGGGAATCAGTTTTTGGGGATCAGAGCAGGGAGCGGAGCTGGAGAAGGGGATGGAGAATCCTGAGGGAGCTGGGAAGGGGCTCAGCTGGAGAAAATGGGGATCAGGGGGAATTTCTGCTTCTGCACAAGGAGGGGACAGCCGGGGGATTCGGGATTTATCCCACGGAAGAGGGACAGAGGAGAGGGAATGGGCTCAGGGGGGACTCAGCAGGAATTTCCCCATGGAAAGGGTCAGGAATTGGCACTGCCATGGGTCACCTCATCCCTGGAGGGGTCCCAGGAAGGGCTGGAGGCGCCACTCAGAGCTCTGGGCTGGGGACAAGGTTGGATTCCATGTCTCGGAGGGGTTTTCCAACCTCAGGAATTCCGGGATCCTGTGAAAATCAGATTCCTGTTCTTCGAGGTGCTTGGCTGCAGTTGGTGCTTTACAGGGAACACTGAATTTCCACTGTGCTCCCCAGCGATGCCTGAGGAACTGTCCCATGATGGGGGCCACTGATCGGATCCCAAATCCTTACTGCGATCCTAAAATCGCTGTGGAATATCCCCGAGAGGGACCAAACCTCATCACCTGCCGCTTCCTTAAAACCCCTCAGTGCCAGCGGCCCGGCCGTGAGGAATCGCGGCCACGATCCTGCCACACTCCGAACGGGACGTGCCCGGCCGCACTGCCTTTGCCCACGGTTGGGCGCGGGGGCCTGGAATTTCGGGAATTTTGGGAATTTCGGGATTTCCCCGGGGCGGTCGCGATCCCGCTCGCAGAGCGCGGTTCCCGCCCGCACCGCGCCGTTCTCACCGGCAGGGGCGCTGTTCCCGCGCCGCGCCCGGCAGCGCCGCTCTGCCGCCTCCTCTCTGTGGTGCGCCCGGGCGGGGCCGGCTCCAGGCGGCCGCTCTAGCCCGGCGCCCGCGCGCTCGGCGCCGCTGGGGCTCTATGGCGGGGGCCCTTGGGCGCGCACTCTATGGTCGCGGCCCGCCCCCCCCGCCGGCGCCGCTTCCCTGAGGCGGGACCGGGCCGGGACCGGGGCCGGGACCCGGCGGCGGCTCCGGCGCTCCCCACGCGCGGCCCTGCGGGGCTCTGAGGTAAGCGCGGGCTGGGGAGGCCGCCCCGTCCCCCTCGGCCCGCCCGCCGCTTCTTCTCCCCCCGCGTCCGCCCCCGCGGGCCGTGAGGGGACGGGCACAGGCCGCGGCCTCGGCGCGGCGGCCGCTGCGGAAACCGCGGGGAGTTTCCCCCGCAGCCGGGCCTGAGGCGCTGCCCCGCGGCCTGGGGCTGCTGCCGGGCCCGGGCCCGCTCGCCCCGAGACGGGGAAAGGCTTCTGGGGGGTGACGGGGAGCCCCGGGTCCCGCTCCCGTCAGGGATGGGGAAAGGTGCTCGGGGGTGGCTGCGGCTCCAGCCGGTCCCGGGCAGCGGTGGCTGGGTCCCCGAGCCTGCCCGGGCACAAACTCGGCTTTATCTCTAACTACACCGCCGTTAATGGGCGTCCTTACCTGTTCGCTATGAATTTTGCCCCAGACCCACGTCTGAGCCTTGACTTCAGTGCTCAGTGAGGATCGGGTGGATCCAGGGTGGTACAAATGATAAAAATGATGGTATAAATGATCTCTGGGCTATTTTTCTCTCACCACCATCTGATGCGGATAGAATATTGACATCCTTAGGCTGCAGCGTTTATTCCTGAAGCTCCTGTCAGGGGATGTTCCTGTACAGGCTGGTGCTGGGTGCAGGGGAGTGGGAGAAATCCTATGAGGAAAGTGCTCGTGGAGTTTTAAGGAATAACTTTGTGTGTTTGTGGAATGGAATCTGGAGCAGTGACTGGGCACCTTCACTCGAGACTGCTCACTTGTTCTCTGGCACATCTGGTGGGATGTGCTGCCCTTTGCTCTGTCTTTTACTGATTTCTGGGAGGAAAAAAATTGAGTTTTCTGGGTGAGCAAATTTTCTCCAAGTGTCTTAATGGCAAATTTAGGTAAATAATATTTTCACTGCTGAAAGCAGCTGATTTTGAGAACCCCAAATTCCCCAAGATTACTTAAGCATCATTTAAGAAAACGTTTTGGAATCCCTTTGTACGGTTTGTAAATGTCAGAATTTGACTCCTGTCACTATTTGAGAATAGAATTTTGTGTCCAATATTCTTGATTTCTGATGTTATAAAAAATACAATCAATTGGCTCTTACAATATTTCAGTGATGAAACATCATTCAGACCCTTCCTCTACTCAGTTTGCAAAACAGAACTTGGTTTCTTCCTCTGGTGCTCTCTGCAGCACTTAATTAGGGAATTTCCAGAATTAGGGAATCAGTGGAAGTTGTGGGAATGAGTTTTCTTTTTTAATTGATGCTCCTTGAGCGCGTCAGGTGTTTCTGGTGGGTTTGTGTGGTGGTTTAACGCACTCTGAGGTACTTGGAGGTGTCTGTGAAGTTTGAGAAATGAAATGTGTCCCGATGGACTGTGACATTCCTGTTTGTGTCTCAAAGGAAGATGGTTTTGAGGCTCAGGTTTGAAGTAGGATGAGTTTTCTTGGCTGGAGGGAGATGATGCCCAGAATTTTAGGAGTTCCTTATAGCAAATTTCATGAGCTGCTGTTGCAAAATCCTTTCAGTTCAATGACTTTTGAGGTGGAGCTGCATGGAGACTTTGGGTTTACTATGAAAATCATCACCCTTACCTGTCTGGTTGTAAAAAAGTGGTGTTTATACAGATTGGGACAAAAATCATTCTCTGGGTGATAAAGTGATAAAGCCTCGGTGTTGCTTCTCTTCCTTCTTTACCTGCTTTCAGCTAAATAAATTCAATTCAGCTGTCAGAGCAGGTTTATCCAGGGGGTGACTGTGCTCAGGTTTTCTCCTTTTTGGTGATTCTTCTGCAGGTTGAGGTTTTTCTCCCATTCCAGGGGGAAATTCCTGGTTTTCCAGCTAATTGAAGTTAAAGGCAGGGAAGTCTTGTGTGACACTCTCATCCCCAGAGGCTGTGAGGTGCAGGATGAATTTCCATCTTGTTGCAATCCTTGCTAAATCTTTTTATTGGCTGATGTTGAATGGATAATTGAATATTCCAGAGCAAGCAGAGATGAACTAAACTCAAAACTCATCTTTCTAATGGGAAATACTTTATCTTTTATTCCTGTAAGCAGAACTTCACAGCAGTGAGAGAAAGGTCAGCAAAACCCTCTGTGCTTTCCCTTTGGGGTGGTTTTATTGGTTTTGCTGTTTCTTGCAGCCTGTTTTGAGTCTTTCATGGGACAGTAAGATAGAGAAACTAATAGCAGAGAGCAGGGAGGGCAGGCTGTGGTTTGGTGCTACAGAAATGAACAGAGGTTTCTGTAGCACTGGAAATTTATTGTCATTTTTGCTGCTGCCTGGATTTCGGTTTGAGGGGCCTTTGTTACCTGAGACACTTTGCAGGGTGCAAAATTTTCCTTTATAAAATCTAAAACTGTGTTTGAGGGACAGACAAAGTTGTGTCCACTGAAGGTTCATCATTAATTCTGCTGATAATCTTGAAGTTGATGTTTGCAGCCACGAGGGAGCTGCATCATTGGCTGGGGAAGGTTTGGGCTAAAGGACACAGAAACGTGGGTTTGTTTTGGCTGGAAGGGACCTTAAGGAACATCTCCCTGCCATAGCAGGGTCACCTTCCACCATCCCAGCTTCCCCCAAGCCCGTCCAGCCTGGCCTTGGGCACTGCCAGGGATCCAGGGCAGCCTCAGCTTCTCTGGGCACCTGTGCCAGGCCATGCCCACCCTCACAGGGAGGAATCCTGCCCAGTGTCCCACCCTGCCCTGCCATCTGTCAGTGGGAGCCATTCCCCATGTCCTGGCACTCCAAGATGTCCTGTGTCCATCTTTCCTGCAGCTCCTTCAGCTACTGGAGAGGCACAACTCGGTTACCCTGAACCTTCTCTGCTCCAGGCTGAACAATCCCGGTTCTCACAGCAGAGCTGCCCCACCAATCAATCAATCAATCAATCAATCACAGTCTCCTGTATCAGCCACCATCAGTTTTCTCCCTGCAAAGCTGCTTTGGTGACTTTTTGGGGGCCCTGCAGCAGCACCCTCAGACAGGGAGGGTGCAGGAGCAGGACCCTGCTCTGGGTTGACTCCTCGTTGGGCTGCGTGCTGTGGTTGGGCTCAGCAGGGAAAAATCAGTGACTCACATTTCCACGGAAAGCAATGTAATTTCCAGTCTCATAGCAACTGTCCTTTCAACACTTTCAAACCTTCTGTGACAAAATGTTTAACACTCACCCATCAGCTCCTAATGCTCCAGGCTGGTCCGCCCACCAGCCCAGCTGAAACCTGCATTTGTGCATCCCTGAATCCCCCAGAACCCGAGGGGGGATGCTGGCAAGACGTTGAACAGTTAAATATAAAATCTTAGACATGAGACAAGTGTTGCTGACTGCATTACATCAAGACAGAGTGACTCTTAAAATTCAAAACTGTGTTCTCTTCACTTTGATTTCAGTCCCTGGTTTGTGTTTATACACCTTCAGATAGTTTAAAATAGGTTTGGCTGGTGGCTTGGCTAAAATATTTTTGGAAATTATCTTACTTAGAGAAAGATATTCTTTAGTATAAAGAATCTTGGTTTTCTTCCTGGATCATCCTTCAAAGGGAAAGAGAGCAGGGTTAGATGGGATATTAGGAATTGGATATTATAAAATAAATGGCAACATTGGAGGGCAGAGAGCTCCTCCAGCACATCCCAGTGAGACCAGAACCATGGGGCACTGAGGAACTGGGCACCTGTGTGCTGTCCACACTCATTACTAACTGGATTTCACTGGTTTTCTCGTAGCTGATGATGGAAGAGGTGCACAAGGGCAGCAGCAGCAGCTCTGTTACGTCCCAGCCCTCAGCTGTACAAGGTACAACCCTCCAGGCAGCTCAGCTCTCTCATATTGCTCAACAGGTAAAGCCTGGGCTGGATCTCAGCAAACGTTTCAGGCAGTTCAGAGCCAGTTTTGTGTGCTACAAACTATAGAGCCATTCTTGGAAGCAATCAGAGAGGAAAAAGCAGAAAGAGGATAAGAAAAATGTGTTTCCTTGATGGTGGATGACATAAAATTAATTGTAAAATGTTTAAGGTTATTTTTTTGTGTTTGTACAATGCAGAAGTGCAGCCCAGATTTGGGCTTAGTCCTCCAGAGGAGCTGCTCAGGAATAAAATTAGGGCCTGGTTTCATTTTTTCCTTAGAAAAAGCATTTCCAGCTCCTTTTGTAGTAGCAGCAATCCTGGGTGCTCAGCACCATGGAAACCCTTGGATTTTAGCCCAACATGAACATATTTAATCTAATAAACCACATGAACTTGCAAATTGAGATTTTTCCTCCAAGGTAACATCCATGTCAGAACTTTAACCTGAATCCCTTAGAACTGCTGAAGGAGTGAATCCTTCCAGGAGGGTTTTCCTGGGAAAAAGCAATGTTTAGCAGCTCATCCACTGTTTATCCTGTGGAGGCAATTGGGATTTTGATGCAAAATTTAGATAAAGGAAAGGAGAGAACATCAGTTGATGTCCTGGGGTTTGTTTCCAGGCTGGTTTCCTGATCTGTTTTTATCTAAAGTTCTGATTGTCCCTTAATATTGTGAGTTATGATACAAAAGTAGCATTAATTGGAAATTGAGCTGTGTGTATTTTAATGATACCTTCGTCTTATGTATTTCAGATTAATAAAAGTACTGAAGGAATTTAATTACAGAAATGGTTATTTACTTAGAATATTCATGTATAACTTGAATTGGTTTTGGTTTGAGAACAGATGGAAATGTGAACAATATAAATTGAATTAAAGTGTAAAGACTCGTGGGGGTTCAACATCAAAACTACAAACCCTCTAGGAAGCTGAAGCACTTTCATGTTTTTAATATGTTATGTAATATCACATATTTGATTATGTGACATAATGCCACATTTGATTTTTCTCCAACCAGAGGAAATAACGAACTGTTTCAGCCTTTTTCATATGCAAATAATGTCTTCAAAATGTGCATCTTTAAAGGTACTTCTGTGACTTGATTAGAATGAAAATAAGCTGCTAATGGTTTTCCTACACGTGTTGCACTTCCCGAGTCCTGTGGCACCAAGGTTTTACCGATGGTTTTTGGTCTGTTGTAGATGTCTCTCCGAGGTTCTGCTCCCCTCACAGTGGTTCAGCTTCCTGGAGAGCAAGTCCAGGTGCAGGGAGTCATTCAGACAGCTCAGTCCTCCTCGGTGATCCACTCCCCTCAGGTGCAAACCGTGCAGGTAACTCCACCACGGCTTTAAATACCCACATCTGCAGTTCTGTGGGTGAGAAGATGGGGAAAGATGTGGAGAGGCTTCTCTGACCCAGCTGTGCCCTGCTGTAAGAGAGAGACAGTGAGCAATCCAAGGGCAGCCCTGTGGGATCCCTCATTTGGGCTTGAAATTCTTCCTCGTGGGTTTTTTGACTCCACACCTGTGGAGTCAGAATGAAACCATTTCATGTCACCTCCCTTTACACAAAAATCCAATGCACAGCTCTGTAGTTGTGCCCTGGCAGTCAGGTGGGGTCTGACACCCAAAGGAGGGCAGTGGGGAATAATAGAATAATTCAGTGGTGGATTAAAATGAGTGTTTGGGAAGGTGGAGCTGTGTGAAGGGGAATGAGCTGCTGGGTTCTCTCTCGTGCTGTAACTCCCTGTCAGTGGTACCCAAGTCTCTGCTTGTGTCTCTTACTCACTTGCCATGTGGTTTTTGTAAGAATCCCTTCCAGAAGGTGCCCAGGGAGTTCAGTGGGTCTGTCCCTGCTCCTCTCAGTCCCTGCTGCTGAGCCCCTGGGGACCTGGAGTTCCACTGGGAAACCACTGCCCTAGGGAGGAGCTGCCCTAAAAGCCAGGAATTTGTCCCTGATCCTTGTCCCACACTCCTCACACCACACGAAATTGATAAGCCATGAGAAGCAGAGCTGGCAGGGACTGTCAGCTGTCACTGCTGTAAGATCAGAGCAGGGACAGGAGAACATGTGTCACTGCTGGAAGCACTCAGGCATCTGCACTGGCTGCTTGTTGGTGCTCATGTCTCTGTTAAATCTCTCTCCTTTTCCCTCCCCCTGGTTGCACAGTCTCCACTGACTGGATTCATTCCTTTTCTGTAATTTATGGACTTCGTGGCCTTGGTGGAGGGAAAAACAAAGTACAACATGAGCAGGTTTTTTTCCCTGCTGGTCATAGGCTGCTCTGTCTCTGCAGTTCAGTGAGAGGCTTTTCCCAGAGCTCTGTGCATTCCTCTGCACTCTGTTGCTGGCACACGGATAAGAGCAAATAAATATTTTGTTCACTTATAAGGAGCATCAGAGACAAAATTACACTTTGAACTGGATGAGCACACAGTGGAATAACGAAAATTGTAGATAGTACTTTGCATATTTACTCCCTGATATGCTGCTGCCTTAAATATTGTTTTCACTGGATTTCACATTCTCACCAACAAACCCCACTGCTCCTTTCCTACAGAAAAGATTCCAGGTGCTCTCTGTGTTTGTCCTGTACATCAGTGTGCTCCTGTTCCCTTTCTCCCCAGGTATCTTCCTTGTCTGAGAGTGAGGATTCTCAGGACTCCTCAGACAGCATTGGCTCCTCACAGAAGGCTCGAGGCATCTTGGCTCGTCGTCCATCCTATCGGTACAGCTGATACATTTAGTGGTTTTATTTGAAACCAAAACAACAGCCCCTTCCCATGGTTTGCAGTATTCTGCTGCCCTCCAGGTCGTTTCCTTTCCCTTGAAACACTCAGTGAATCTGTTCATGCACTGAACTTTCTGAGCCATCATTGCTGTGAGGAAACTTTGACTCCACTAACTGGAGGTTGGCCTCAGCAGGGTTTTGTAAAGGGCAAAATGTTCACCAGCTGTGATTTTACTCAGTTGTATCATTTGACTGAAGTGAGGAGTGCAGTCAAATGTCAGACTCCTTTTTTCACAGAAAAATTTTGAAAGATCTTTCTTCTGAAGACACACGGGATAGAAAAGGAGATGAGGAAAGTCCTGGGGTCTCCACTGTGGCCTCCATGTCCGTTCCCACGCCCATCTACCAGACAAGCACTGGACAGTACAGTAGGTTACCCAAATATCCTCACAGTTTTTCTTCTACTTGCCTCAAAATGCAGATTTCATTAGATATTTGAGTAAGATGAAGGACAGAAGTTGGTTATTATCTAGTAGTCAATAAAGTTTGTATATAGAAGTAACTGGTGTCTACAGACTTCAGACAAACTCAGTGCTCTGTAATTTTAAGTTTTGCACATTAAGACATTTAAGGGTGTTGGTTTGGAGCACACAGCAGAGTTCTTTGCTGGATTTAACCCAATATATCAGTAAAGACACAGAGATAGAGAGATGGATGGATGGATGGATGGATGGATGGATGGATGGATGGATGGATGGATGTACATTATAGGCCATACTAAAAGGCTTCTGTGGTATCAGAGAGGTACGAAAAAATTAGGATTTGTTCTTTTGATGTTCCCACTTGGTGTTTATGGTGCTTCACACTGTTCCTCTCCATCCTGTGAGTGGGTGAGGCCCTGGCACAGGGTGCCCAGAGAAGCTGTGGTGCCCCTGCATCCCTGGCAGTGCCCAGGGCCAGGCTGGACAGGGCTTGGAGCAGCCTGGGATAGTAGGAGGTGGCAGGAGTGGCACTGGATGGGCTGTAAGGTCCCTCTAACCCAACCCATTGTAGGATGCTGTGATTTGCCTGTATTTTCTGCTGTACATCCTCTGTCCCTGTGCCTTCCCTTGCAGTTGCCATCGCAGCCAACGGGCTGCAGCTGGCGGGGCCGGGGGCAGACGGGGTGCAGGGGCTGCAGACACTGACCATGGCCAACGCCGGCGCCTCCCAGCCCGGCACCACCATCCTGCAGTACGCCCAGACCTCGGATGGGCAGCAGATCCTGGTGCCCAGCAACCAGGTGGTGGTGCAGAGTGAGTATTATCCCCTGGGGACACGGTGACACCCCTGGCACCGTCAGTGCCACCTGCTCACGCTGCCCCCTTTGTGTCCCCTAGCTGCCTCCGGGGACATGCAGACGTACCAGATCCGCACCACGCCCACCACCTCCTCCCTGCCCCAGACCGTGGTGATGACGTCCCCTGTCACTCTGACATCCCAGAGCAGCAAGACAGATGACCCACAGCTGAAACGAGAGATCAGGCTGATGAAGAACAGGTATGTGAGGGCACCTCAGCTGCTTGGGTGGTGGGTTTAATCATGTGCAATCACTGGGGTTGGAAAAGACTTCCAGGATCATAAAGTCCAACCTGGGACAGATCTCCACCAGAGCACTGAGTGCCACATCCAGGGATGGGGACTCCACACCTCCTTGCCAATGCCTGACCATCCTTTCCGTGAAGAAATTCCTCCTAATGTCCAACCTGAACCTCCCCTGGCACAGCTTGAGGCTGTTTCCTCTTGTCCTGTCCCTGTTCCTTGGGAACAGAGCCTGATCCCCCTGCCCCTGCTGCCCCTCGTGTCAGGGAGTTGTGGAGGAGGGAGGAGGTTCCCACTGAGCCTCCTTCTCTGCAGGCTGAGCCCCTTTCCCAGTTCCTCAGGAGCTCTCCAGACCCTTCCCCAGCTCCATTCCCAGCTCTGGGTGTGCTCCAGCCCATCCATATTTCTCTTGCAGTAAGGGTCCAGAACTGGGGGGCAATCCCTGCCCTGGTGCTGTGCCACACCATGGCTGGTACAGCCCAGGTGCCCTTGGCCTCCTTCCCCACCTGGGCACACCTGGGATTGTGGCACATTCTGACCCAAACATGGGAATTTGTGACCCAGACGTGCTCACAGCGTGGAGAAGCCAGAACTGGGTTTCCCCTGCAGATTGGCTCCATGTGTGTTACCAGATCCTGCTGAATTTCCTGCTCTCCTCAGGCAGTTTTGGCTCAGTTTTGTTCCTCACTGCAGTTCCAGCTCTCTGGTGTTGGTCAGTATTGTGACATTCAGAAAACAGATCTCACACCTAAAATCAAGAACTCTGCTTCTCTGTTGCAGAGAGGCTGCCCGGGAGTGCCGTAGGAAGAAGAAGGAGTATGTGAAATGTTTGGAAAATCGAGTGGCAGTCCTGGAAAATCAGAACAAAACTCTAATCGAAGAGCTAAAAACTTTGAAAGATCTTTACTGTCATAAAAGTGTGTAAGAAGAGAAGGTAAAAACATTTGGGGACTGGTGAAATATCAGAGGAGAATTTTTTTTTTTTTATACTGAATTTTTTAAACTAGATGAAAGGTCAAAAATGAAACTTTTCTACCTAGATTTCACAGCTCAAAGACTCTATAGATTTTCTTTATAACATGTTGGTGACAAAGTACAAAGAGGAAACAAGAAAACCTCACCAAAATTCCTGCTGGCACAACTGGAAACTGCTCAATTCAAGATTGCAGCTACAGCGGAAGGACAGTCACGTGTGGCGAGGCAGGTGATGAGAGTTTCTTTGAAAATTCCTGTGAATGCCTCGAATTAGGGAGGCAAAATTTGGTTACAAAGAAAAAACATGGATGAAACAGAATCCTTGCCATAGCTGACATTATTAGTAACGTTTATAACCAGTGTATGTTTTGATTTCTTACTCTTTTTCAAGCCTTTTTCCTTCAGTTATTTGTCTGTAAATATTTTTATTTTAACCTGTAAGTTGGTCTTTACAGGTGCAGATGATAAAAAAGCTGATACTTTGCTCGAGGTATAAATTATGTTTTTACTCTTTCTCAGATGACAATTTAAAAAGTTGGGATGATTTTTTTTTTCCATGTTTGCCGTGTTTATCAGATTGGGGAAGGATCTGCAGAAGGCAGCAAGAGGCCTGGTCCTGGAAATGTCTGAGGCACAGAAAATTGTGTTGGTTTTCTTAGAGAATTCAGCACATCAGTGATTTTAAAGCACAGTGTGAGGGACGAGGACTGGTGACAAAAGTGCTGAAGAATTTCTGAGATTAAACTTCTCAAAGTTGTTAATTTCACAAGAGTTTGTTCTTAGTTCTGGGCATGAGAAACATTGATCATTGAAAATTAAATTGTGTGCTGATCATATCTACAATTAAACACTCAGTGCTTGTCCTGGCTGGGGATTCTCCTGGGCTTTGGAACATGAAACCAAATAGAAGAAAAATGATGTAGTAAAAAATGAAAGATCTATACCAAAGGGTTATGAGGTTCTAATCTCTGGTTTATTGCTGGAAATAGTGCAAAATTACAATTTCCAGCCTAATTTTGTAAGGTAGGAGCTATTTTGCAAAGTAATGGTATCTTTGTAAGCAAATACTATATTGCAAACAGGGAGATGGTTGGTATATTTTGTAGCTAAATTGTGATCTTTACAAAACCTGAAATTGAGTTTCTATACGTATTTTGACAGTTTATATCTTTCATTTTAGTAACCAAATGAAATATTTTGTGAACCAGATTTTCAAGGATATATTTTTATGGATAGTACAAAGTCAAATGAGATCCTCTTTGGTGTAGGAGATACTTGAATTAATTTTGTATGTCTGTAGGCAACTTGCAGAAAAAAACGGATCCTAAAGAGTATTGGGGGGGGGGGAAGGAAGAAAAAAAAAAAAAGAAATTAGGGCTTTTCACTCCCCAGAGTTGACAATATCTGCACATTAGATCTCATTGTGTCAGAGAGTCCAGTTTGTACAATTTAAATTTGTTTCGGGTGAAAATCAAAAGTTTGACATGATCAGGACTCCTTTACCTGGGGAATCTCTGTTCTTGGAGACCCCGGAGCTGTCTGGCTGTGGGCCTGGTGGGCAGGACCTGGCACTGGTGGGGACACGGTCCTGGCAAGGTTTGGGCAGGTGCTGGAGGTGACTGCAGTGCCTCTGGATGAGTGATCAACCATTTCCATAGCTGGGATTGAATCCTGCTTCCAGTTCTGTCAGTGGGAATTACACCATGGCCTGTGCTGCTGTTGGAGCTCCGTGTGTGTCGTGCTGGCTCAGATCTGGGTGGAATTCCAAGCTGTGCTCCCTCCCTGGGTGTGTAATGCTCATCCCATGCTCAGGCAGGATTTTTGATTTTGCTCCTTTGGGAATGAATGGACTTGTAGCAAGCAGAGCTCTTTGCCATGAGGAATCTGCATTCCACAGTCTCTGGTTAGTGGGCTAGAAAAGGTTATTTTTGTTTTCCCCCTGAAGTTCCTGAGTCTCTGATTGTTGTGGGCACGAGCCCCAGTGCATTTCCTTTAGGCCAGGCTGGAGTGTGACTCCTGGTTGCCATCGTGGCAGAAAAAAAGCTTTGTGACCCATCAGAAATAAGGTTGGGAAAGCCCTAAACTGAGGGAGCTGCTCCTGGAGAGGTGTTGGTGTTTCCCTTTTCTGTGGTGGAATTCAGGAGAATTGAGCAGCCTGGAATGTGCCTGGAACCTCAGAGCATTGGACCTTTCCTCAGCTGTGTGTAACCTGGCATGTGGGAGAGGGTTTCACCCACAGCTCTGAACTGCTTTGGCAACTCCTTGGTAGCTGATCCTCACTGTGTTCTCTCTTTTCCTTTTGTAAGATGGAACAATAATAAACAAAAACTATCAAGTGTTAAGACTGTCAAAACCTGGTGGCCAATTAATTCTTCTTGTATCCAGCAAGGGAAGCACCTGTCCTGCCAGACACACCAGGAGTCAATTTTTATACTCTTAAATAGTGTGTTGGAAAGAACAGCTGAGTTTTCATCATGGGAATATTAAACAGTAACACAAGTTCGCTCTTTAAGCACTGATCATGAGGTTCTTAGTTTGGATTTACTTTCAAATCTCGATTTTAAAGAGTAAAATCTCATTCCTGAGGGTAAGAGATGCAGCAGCTGACGCTGTTCTGCTGGTTGGTTCCAAACAGTCCGTGCTTTCATTGAATTGTAAATATTTGTTGAAACAATTAATGGTTGCAAATTTTGATCTTGGTAAATAAAGTCGCTAAAATATTATAATTCTGCTGGTCCCTATTTATTTTTAATGAAGTTAGAGCTGCAGTGGTGGTGACCAGGTGGGAATACCTGTGTGGGATCAAGTCATATGACAGCCAGGAATAAATAATTGTCAATTTTAGTGGATTAAATGGCATTTTTACACACCTGCCAGTGCTAAAAATCATGAGTGCAGAACCCTTCCTGCAGGGTTTTTCACCTTCTTAGTTTTCAATAAGCTGAGCCACAGGTAAGGTTTAGTTAATTAAATGGTTAATTAAAACCTTAGTGTGCTCTGCTGGTTTTTACCCGGCAGAGGGAGCATCTGCCCTCCCCAGCCCCTGGTGGCGTCACTGAGCGTGTTTAACCTCCTGATGGCTGGAAAAGCACAGAAATGGGGCGGGAAGAAAGTGTTTCCAGTCCATAACATTTCTATATTCAATTTTCCTCATTAGTGCCGAGGCTGGTACTGTTTCCTCTCCTGTCAGTGTGGATATCAGAGGCAGGAAACAAAAAATACAATGGCAGACACGACTCCTAAAAAGTAAGCGCGCATCCTTTGGCTCTCGGATTTATTGTCAGTCAGGAGCGAGCTGGTTTCTCCAAGCTTTTCCAGGCAGGACAGACCTCCACGAGGACGACACGCTGGATTCCCCTCTACAGAATCTGCGTGAGCACCGCATGCCCCAGGGCCAGGAGCACGGTGAGTGTGGTGCTCAGGGGGCTCCAAGCCCTGTTAATCAGCAGGAGTTTTGCTTTGATCCATTTTCTGTACTGGGACAGGCGCACGTAGATGCCGGGGTAGCGGGGGCGGCCGCAGCCCACGCCGAAGCTGGCGATGCCGATCAGGTAATACTTGTCCGTGTCAGGGTGGTAACACACCAAGGGGCCCCCGCTGTCGCCCTGGAATGAACACCACAAAAACCAGCAGCATGTGAGGGTTTCCTTCCAGGATACACTTCAGGCAGTAAGCAGTCTGATTTTTGGGTTTATTTTAAGCAGCTCAGTTAACTGGACAGTCACAATGGCAGTAGCATGTGGGCAACTCAAGGTCAGTCTGGTGTTGATGGAAGGCAGAATCAGCATCCCTGAGGCTGGAAAGGCCCTCAAGACCATCAAGTCTAACCTGATCCCCATCTTGTCACCAGACCAGAATGCTGTCACCCACATCCAGCTGTTCCTTGGACAGGGATGGGGGGACTCCACCACCTTCCAATGCCCGACCACCCTTTCCATGGAGAAATCCCTCCTGATTCTGGTCAAGACTGCACTGACCAGAGCCCTGCACTGCTTCTCTTAACTGAGCTAAAAGTAATCTGAGTATCTTTTAACTCAGATTCTGTTTTCTCTCTGCACCTTTTCATGCCTAAACCTAAACCTTCACTCCTCACTTAATTGGGGAATTTGTCCACACGGTGTGGGAGCTCCAAGAGACACAGTGAGGAACACACATCCTGTGTCTTGGCCGTGTCACCTGCTCAGGGGAAACTGCTGAGGGAAGCAGCAAGTGGATCAGACAAAGCACTTAGGGTACATTATGGGGTTTCATTAGTAATGTCCCAGCTGGTGCTGCAGCTTCTGCCAGTGCTTTGGACCCGAGGACTGGCTTTTCTGAGAAAGAGGTGGTGATTGCTCAGCATTTAAACGAAAATCATGCCACATGCCTGAGCTGCTTCCTAGAGCCCTATCCCTGAACCTCATCCCTGAGCCACTTCCTAGAGCCCTATCCCTGAACCACATTCCTGAGCCTTATCTGTGTCCAGTCCTGAGCCTTATCTGTGTCCAGTGCTGCTCTCCAGCACAGGAACAGGTGAGACATACATGTGCTTCACACACACTGTGCGGTACAGTGTCCAGTGTTTTGTCTCATATATAATTTACTGCCACCTTTATGGCATAAATGTCACATTCTTTATCCTTCCTCTTTGTTCACCTATTCCTGTCATCCTTCCAATATCACCAAATTCTTTGTGTACATTTTTGCTCTGCAATCTCTGTCCCAACCCTTTTATGATGCTTATTTGCATTTGACATGTTTTCCAGTTACTATTTCTGCTGTTTTAATTAATCATGCTACAAATCACGATGCTGCTGAGCCTCTGGCTTGGGAGTTCCACTGAGGCAGGTGTGGCACCACCTCCCTTCTTAGCTGGCAGGACTGGCACCACCTCCCCTCTCACCTGGCAGCTGTGGCACATTCCCCTCTCACCTGGCAGGACTGGCACACTCCCCTCTCACCTAGCAGGACTGGCACCACCTCCCCTCTCACCTGGCAGGACTGGCACACCCCCTCTCACCTGGCAGGACTGGCACACCCCTCTCACCTGCCAGCTGTGGCACACTCCCCTCTCACCTGCCAGCTGTGGCACAGCTCCCCTCTCACCTGGCAGCTGTGGCACAGCTCCCCTCTCACCTGGCAGGACTGGCACACCCCCTCTCACCTGCCAGCTGTGGCACACCTCCCCTCTCACCTGGCAGGACTGGCACACCCCTCTCACCTGGCAGGTGTGGCACACTCCCCTCTCACCTGCCAGCTGTGGCACAGCTCCCCTCTCACCTGGCAGGACTGGCACATTCCCCTCTCACCTGGCAGGACTGGCACACCCCCTCTCACCTGGCAGGACTGGCACACCCCCTCTCACCTGCCAGCTGTGGCACACCCCCTCTCACCTGGCAGGTGTCGGTGCCCCCGGCCCAGGCGCCGGCGCAGAGCGCGTTGTCGTTCAGGAGCCCCGCGTAGCCGGCAGAGCTGTTGCACAGGCTGGAAGGGAGGATTGCCACGTGGGCTTCTTTTAGCACAGGTGAGATTTTACCTTGAAAGGAGACAGAATTCAGAAAGGTGAAATATGCTGGGGTGTGGAGCAGTTTTACTGTGGGGGTTTTGTTGTTTTGCCAGCCTAGGTGTGTTCCTGGACGTGTTTAGACATGGGTATGACACAGACCCTGCCTGTTGCCAATGGATTGGAATTTGAGTGGGTTAAAGGTTGGAAAACTTGGGTTGGATGTAAATTTTGCAATTCTTCCTCAGAAGAAGCATCAATGATGATATACATGCCTTGCTCAAAATGTCAGAGGTGACTTACCAAACGGGCTCATACAATCTCAGCTGACCCCAAAACTCCCACACACCACCTGGCATTGAATTTGTGCCCAGTGGGAGTAAAGAGAGAATTGGAGGGGGTGTAGTCATTCATAAATCCCATGGGAACCCCTCAGTTCTCAACGTGTGGCATCAGAATTGTTGCTTTTCAGTATAATAGCTGTTTCCAGCAGCCCACGTTGACCTGCACCACGAATGGGGTGAGTTTATTTTCCTTTTTTTCATGTTATACTTAGAAGAAAGGCTGGGAAAATCTATTCCTGTGGTTACAGCTGTGTGGGTCTAACCTGCTTGTGATGGAAAACCCCTGAGAGCAGATCTCACTGCAGAGTTAAATGACATTGTGTGGGGAGACCATAACCTGAGCAAATCCAGTTAGAATCACAGAATGGTTTGGGTTGGGAGGAACCTTAAAGATCATCCAGTCCCAACCCCCTGCCATGGGCAGGGACACTTCCACTATCCCAGGTTACTCCAAGCCCCATCCAGCTGACCCTGGACACTTCCAGGGTGCACTGGGCAATCTGTGCCAGGGCCTCCCCACCCTGACAGGGAAGAATTTCTTCCCAATATCTAATCTGAACCTGTCCTCCTTCAGTTTGGTACAAGGTCGGGAAAGGCCTCTAAGACCCAAGTGCAAGGAGAGTTGATAAACCCGGGGAGCTGGAGCGGGTGAGGATGGGAACAGGAGGGTCCCAGCAGCGGCAGAGCCCCGTACCCTTCTCGGAGGTGCGTCCCCAGCCGCTGATGTAGCAGTCGGAGCTGTTCTCCAGGGGCTGCACCAGGGCGGCCGGGGCCAGGCACACGGGCTGGATGAAGAGGCTGTAGCGCACGGCCGACCTCAGCTCGAACACGGCCACGTCGTTCTCGAAGGTTTCCCTCTTGAACTCCGAGTGCACGATGATCCTCCTGATCCTCCTCCTGGCCGTGTGCCGGCTGTGCTTGTGCAGGTTGTGCACGCCCAGGACGGCTCGCCAGGAACACGGATCCCTGCCAGAGAGTTCACAGGGTCTGACATCGCTTTCACCGTTGGTTTTCATAGAGCCCTGGGATCCAGGAAGGGGTTAGGTTGGATTGGATTGGATTGGATTGGAGGTACCTTAAAGCTCATCTTTAAGATGAGAATTCACAGCGCTTTACATCACTTTCACTGTTGTTTTCATAGAGCCCTGGGATCCAGGTATGGGTTGGGTTGGGGGCACCTCAAAGCTCATCTTTAAGATGACAATTCACAGCGCTTTACATCACTTTCACTGTTGTTTTCATAGAGCCCTGGGATCCAGGAAGGGGTGGGATTGGATTGGATTGGATTGGATTGGATTGGATTGGATTGGATTGGAGGTACCTTAAAGCTCATCTTTAAGATAAGAATTCAGGTGGGTTTTACATCAGTTTCACAGTTTGCTTTCACAGAGCCCTGAGATCCAGGTATGGGTTGGATTGGAGGCAGCTTAAAGCTCATCTTTAAGATAAGAATTCAGGTGGGTTTTACATCAGTTTCACAGTTTGTTTTCATAAAGCCCTGAAGTCCAGGTATAGGTTGGATTGGAGGCACCTCAAAGTTCATCTTTAAGATGAGAATTCAGGTGGGTTTTACATCAGTTTCACAGTTTGTTTTCATAGAGCCCTGGGATCCAGGTATGGGTTGGATTGGAGGAACCTTGAAGCTCATCTTTAAGATGAGAATTCAGGTGGATTTTATGTCACTTTCACCGTTTGTTTTCATAGAACCCTGGGATCCAGGAAAGGGTTAGGTTGGATTGGATTGGATTGGATTGGATTGGATTGGATTGGATTGGATTGGATTGGAGGCACCTCAAAGTTCATCTTTAAGATAAGAATTCAGGCAGGTTTTACATCAGTTTCCCAGTTTGTTTTCATAAAGCCCTGCAATCCAGCTGTGTGTTGGATTGGAGGCGCCTCAAAGCTCATCTCATCCCACCCCTGCCATGGCAGGGACACCTTCCACTGTCCCAGGCTGCTCCAAGCCCTGTCCAGCCTAGCCCTGGACACTTCCAGGGATCCCACTTCTCTGGGCACCCTATACCAGGGCCTTCCTCACAGGGAGAAATTTCTTCCATTATCCCCTCTATCTTCTTTTGCTTATGCACTTTTAGAAATATACATTGAAAATTCCATAGTAAATATTTCCTGGAACAGATTTGCCTCATTGCCATTCTGCCCATGTGAACACTCCCTTTGCTATTAGTGGTAATGGCTGTTAAGGAAAATTCAGATTAAGGATTTAAGCTGACATCCAGATTTTGCCTTTCACCCCATCTCAGCAGAGGAAACCAGGAGATAATAGTCTGAAAAAGCTGAAAACATGGTTATATTTTAGATAAAATAAAGAGGCTCATCCCCACAATGCTCATAAAGACTCTACTTGCACCTAGACCTGGGAAATCCATTATCTAGAAGTAAAATAATGACAATCTAGTTAATATTAAATTTATAAATAGGGGCAGAGTCATTCAGATCTAGTTGCTTGCCAAGTATGTTGAACAAAGTCTTTATTAAATGAGCTTTGAATTTGGCCTGGGATGAGCTATAAAATTCAAATTAGCCTCCAAAGTTAAGGTAAAAATTAAATTGATAATTTAAAGAGAAATTATATTGCAAATAAATATTTGTTAAATGCAAACAAGAAGTTGATGTAACAAAGTCCTGATAAAGGACAAAATTTCAAGTTTTGCAGATTTTTACAGTTCACTTTCCCCCGGGTCATGGTTGAGTCAACAGTCGATGTTGACAGATGCAGATTGTGCAACTGTGGTAAAGGCTGGGAAAGAGACCAGTGCTGGGAGCTGAAATGCTCCAGAGTTGCTGTAAGTGCAGTTAAAAATCTGTTCTGAGGAGTTATTGCCACATTGTCAAAAAAAAAAACCCTTAAGTGCCAAATTGTTGGTTCTGATCAACAAAAAAAAAAAAGGGAAATTGTGTTAAAACTGATGAATTGGAGCGTTTGTAATCTAAATATCAAAACATTTTGTGGTGAGGTTAACCAGAAAAATCGGAGCTCTGTGGAACAAAGCAAAGCAAACTGTTTTGGGGGAGTGGTCTGGGGAAGGGGGCAGAAAACCTGGCATGGGAGAGGGTCAGTGCTGTGGCCAAGGTGGGGATCAGGCAGAGCTTGGACCTGAAGGTCTTGGCGATCTTTTCAGTCAGTGCTCCAGCCCCTTCCCCAGCTCTGTTCCGAGCTCTGGATGTGCTCCATCCCTCAATGGAGGGAGAGAGCTGAACACAGCACTGGAGGGGCCTCACAGTGCCCAGCACAGGGGGACAATCCCTGCTCTGCTCCTTTGGCCACCCTGGGACACAACTCAGGTACCCTCGGCCTCCTTCTCCCTGCCCAGGGGGCTCAGACTTAGTGCCCAGGGGTTTCAGATATGGTACCCAGGGGGTTCAGCCATGGTGCTCAGCGAGCTCAGCTGTGGTACCCAGGGGGTTCAGCTGTAGTGCCCAGGGGGTTCAGTCATGGTGCCCAGGGGGCTCAGATATGGTTCTCAGGGGGTTCAGACATGGTACCCAGGGGGTTCAGCCGTGGTGCCAAGGGAGCTCAGCCGTGGTGCCCAGGGGCTCAGCCATGGTTCTCAGGGGGTTCAGACATGGTGCCCAGGGGGTTCAGCTGTGGTACCCAGGGGGTTCAGCCATGGTGCCCAGGGGATTCAGCCGTGGTGCCCAGGGGCTCAGCCATGGTTCTCAGGGGGCTCAGCCATGGTGCCCAGGGGTCACCCAGTACGTACGTCCTGCCATCCACGCAGTGGCCGGCGGTCAGCACGGCTCTCCGGCCCAGCAGCACGCCGCCACACAGGTGCACGAAGCGGACGCCGCCGCGCAGCACCTGCAGGCTCACCACCCACGGCCACGCGCCCTCCGGGGCCTCGTAGCCCCCCACGATCCAGGACACCACGCTCCGAGCCACCGCCAGCTGCTGCTGACACTCTGCAAAACACAACGGGCTCCTCAGAGAGCCTGGAGGGCACAGCTCAGCTTTTGGGGCAGCGTTTGTGGGTGCTCTGGGTGTATGGGTTGGTCTTTTTTTTTCTGTTGTCTCTGGGTTTTTTATGGTTGGGTGTTTGGGGTGTTGGTGGGTCTTTTTTGTTGCTGCTGGTGGCGGTTTTTGTTTTTGTTTTTTAATTTGTTTTGGGTTTGGATTTTTAAATCTCCAGCATCACCACAGCACAGGAAGGACGTGGAGCTGTTGGAGATGAGGCCACCAGGTTGTTTAGAGGGATGGAGCACATCTGCTGTGAGGAAAGGCTGGGAGAATTGGGATTGCTCAGCCTGGAGGAAAAAAGCTTTGGGCTGATTTAACTATGGCCTTCCAGTGCCTGTAGGAGCTGCAGGAGAGATGGAGAGAGAGCATATAAATGGGCATGGAGTGCCAGGACAAGGGACAACTGCCAGAGGGGATATTGGGAAGAAATTCCTCCCTGCCAGGGTGGTGAGGCCCTGGCACAGGGCGCCCAGAGCAGCTGTGGGTGCCCGTGGATCCCTGGCAGTGTTTGAGGCCAGGCTGGACAGGGCTGGGAGCACTGGGACAGGGGAAGGTGACCCTGCCATGGCAAGGATGGCACTGGGTGGGCTGTAAGGTTTCCCCCTTCCAGCCAAAACCATTCCAGGGCTCTGTTCTGCAGGACTCGCTGCCTCACAGATCCTGGTGACTTGGGATCCCAGTGCTTTCTCAGCCTATGTGAAATACGGCGTATTTATCTGACTAAGGTGTATTTCTGGTGTATAGATTTGCGGTTAAGCGTGGTCAGTTGCCACTGCTTTACAAGAATTCACCAGATTTCTGTATAAACCAGAGACTCTTCCACCCCGCCTCGCCCCGCTCTGCTCAGGCTCTTCCCCGCTCGCTGCACCCTTCCCCGACCCCTCCGCCCCGGCCCGGCCCCGCTGGGTCCCGGTACCGTCCACAGGGTCTGTGGGGGCCGTCCCCGCGGGCAGGGGCCCCGCGAGCAGCAGCAGCAGCAGCGGCAGCGCGGGCCGCGCCCGCCGCATGGCCGGCGAGGGCCGAAGATGGCTGCGGGGCCTGAGGGGAGCCCCGCGGGGAACGGCCGGCCTCGGCACCGCCACCGGCACCGGCACCGCCACCGGGCCGTTGGGGCGGCGGGGACGGCGCGGGAGCGCGGACGGAGGAGCCGGTGAGGGGCGGGAGGGGCCGGGCTGGCCTCAGCGACCGCTGGCACCGAACCCTCAGCCGGGTAAAGGGTCAGGGGGTTCGCCCTCACCTGGGCACAGGGTCAGGGTTAGGATAAACTTCACCTGGGCACAGGGTCAGGGGGCTCAGCATCACCTGAGCAGAGGGTCAGGGGGCTCAGCTTCAGCTTGGCCCAGGGTCAGGGGGTTCAGCCTCACCTGGGCACAGGGTCAGGGGGATAAACTTCACCTGGGCACAGGGTCAGGGGGCTCAGCTTCACGCCTGCAAAGAGTCAAGGTTTTCAGCCCTGAGCTAAGGGTCAAGGGTCTCACCTTCAGCTGGACCAAGGTTCAGGGGTCCTACCCTCACTAGGGTCAGGGATCAAGGATCTCACCCTCAGCTGGGTCAAGGATCAAGGGACTCACCCTCACTGGACCAGCAGTCAGGTTTGGGGGTTCAGGTTCTGTCAGGTGGAACCATGAAGGGAGTGTGTGGAAGGGGCAGCAGGTAAGATGGAGCCCCGGTGACATGCCAGCTGGGGAGCACCTGAAGGATCCCTGTTACAGAGTCAACCAGGCACAGACAGCAGTCCCCTTCCATTAATACATTTATTTTCTGCTTCCCAGGCTGATTTTTGTTGTCCTGGGAACCTCCCTGGCTGCACTGGGTTCTAGCAAGGCAGGGCCAGCAGGCTTCATTCAGGAAGGAAACTCAAGGTATAGCAGGGGAGGTTTAATTAGATGAAAGATTTCTTCATGGAAAGAGCTGTCAGGCCTTGGCACAGGCTGCTGAGGGCAGTGGTGGAGTGCCCATCCCTGGAAGTGTTCAAAAACCATGGGTGTGGCATTGGGGATGTGGTTTAGTGGTGAACACAGTGCTGGTGCTGAGTCGGACTGTGATCCAAAAGGGCTTTTCCAACTTTGTTGATTGTGTGATTCAGAGACACTCAGGAAATTGACCCTCTCTTCTCGCCTGACAGTTTGGTTTCTGATTCAAGTCCTTCGCTGTGTTACCGATATGGGCACGCGTGGAGGAGCCTGTGCTGTGCAGGGTGTGTGGGTCACAATGAGGAATTTTGGGGGACAGGGGGGCAGGACAGGGGTTACTTCACCCCGTACCCCACGATGTGCGGCTCGATGGGCATCCAGGGTAGCGCCACGCTGATGTGCTGTATCTTCAGCTCGGAGAACTTTGCCTCTTCCAGATTCTTCCACAGCTCTCTCGTGAGGCAGCATCCAGCAAAGACGAGTTTCCAAGTCGGGTAACAGACTTGCTGCCAAAAATACGTCCAGCTGGAATGCTCAGCCGCCACGTGCTCCAAGAAATAGAAAGCTCCTCCCTGGGAACACAGAGTCTTCTTACAGCGGGTGTGGGGGTCACACCAAGCGGCTCCCACTTCCCCCTCCTTCCCTTCTCCCTTTCCTTTTTCCCCTTCCCTCCGTTAGCTGGAATTAATGAAAGAAGGAAAACGTCCAGAGATTCAAAATGCCCATTCAAAAAGCACAAAGGACTGACTTATTTGATCCCTCTTTTATTCCAGCAATAGTTTGTTGTGGTTTTGTTTCATTTCGTTGCTAACATGATCTTTAAGATCCCTCTCAGCCCAAACCATTCCGTAGTTCTATGAAAATGCTACTTTAAAGGCTGAAAGTCTGTTTTGAGCTCAAACCAACTCTTTTTCACTTGTTTATTGTTTGTCTGGTTTGTTTTAGGGGGGTTTTAAATGGTTTTAGGGTGTTTTAGGGGGTCTTTTAATGGTTTTTGGAAGGATTTTTTTTGGGTTTTTTTTTATCTTTTCCCCCTTTCCTTGCTCATGGTACCTCTAGAGCAGAAGCTAAGGGTAATACCAGGTTTTTTGCAGGTACTCACCGGCCGGAGCACTCGGAGCACTTCCCTCAGGGTGCTGCTGACGCTCTGCACGGAGCACAGCACCAGGGTGCAAACCACAGCGTCCACCGAGCCGCTGGGCACCTGCCCCAGGTCCTCTCCCGCAGCCACCAGGAACTGCTCGTAGTGCAGGTGCTGGTTCTTCTTCATGCTCCTGGAGAGGCCCTCCTGGAAGTTGGGGTTGATGTCGCTGCAGGTGACTTTGCAGCCCGCGGGGTAGAACTGGAAGTTGGAGCCGCTGCCGGTGCCGATCTCCAGCAGCCGCAGCTCCCCCGAGGGGCCCCTGAAGTCGGGCAGATTGCGGAAGAGCTCCTGCTTGTGCTTCTTTGATTTCTTTTCGTGAGCTCCAGAAATCTTCTCTAGGAAGAAAGGAAAGAAGACCTTCTTGCAGAAAGGCTCCCAGATGCCCAGGAAGGACAGCAGGTAGACGGGCCAGGCTAGCAGTGCCAGGCCAGCACGGAGCAGGAGGGCGCTTGCAGGGGCCTCTGGCATTTTCAGCGTGGGCAGAGGATCCGTGCAGAGCAGAACTGCTTCTCCTGTGAGGCAGAGCAGTCAGAGCTGCATTTTTGTCCTCTCAGGGTACATTCAGCTGCTTGGGTTGCTCTGGTGGACGCTTTTCTCCAGCTGATTTCTCAGTCCGGTCACAGGCGAGGACTGAACAGTGCAGGTGCAGCCAAGCAGTGACCAGAGTCCAGGGGAGGAGCTGCCAGTGTGTTCCCAAGCCGGGACAAGCTGGGCAGCACAACTTGGTGTGCAAGCCCAGGCAAAGTTCTGCAAGTGCCCTCCTTCAGTTCCGGGTACAGTCACATCTCTTAAAGCAGCCTGCGCTGCCCTCGGAAGCTCAGCCGAGCTCTGGATCTCTGCAGGAATTTTGTCAGGGGTTTGATTAATGTTTCAGTTCAGAGTTGTTAGGGAGTTGAATTTGCAGCTGCTGGGAGCTGCTGGGTTTGCTCAGCAGCTCTGTGCTCTCTCTGAACAGCAGTTTTAAGTCTTTGCAGTTTGAGGAGACCTTAAATCTTTTGGTGGGTGAGAACGGGCTCACAGTGATCTTCCAGACTGATGGGAATCATGGACAGAGATAAAACAATTTATTAACTCATTAGTTCTGTGTGCAGCATATGGAGTTTGGGTTTTTATTTGGGTCGAATCAACACTGAGCACTCCACAAACACATTCTGGAAGACTTTGTCAGCTTTGCAGCTGACAGTTTTCCAAAGGATTTGGTGGCAGCGTGGATCAGCCATTAACAGGTGACAGCTCTGCTCCTGGTGGCAGGAGCATCCAAGGTCCCTAATAACCTAGGGATGGGTGGTCCCTAATAACCTTGGAACAGTTCTGCTGGGGATTTGCGTTGGAGTTTTGCTTTCCTGGGAAAGCCACCAGTGTGTCTCCACTTCCCTCTGGTGGCAATGAAGCAAATTAAAGCCAGGAGTAATTAGGTGCTTCATTAATGATCTCAGTTGTATCTTCATGCCTCCACCTTGTGGCAGCTACAAACAGATTGAGCAGTGGGAATCACTGAATCGTTTATGGAAAAGACCTCCAAGATGGAGTCCAAGCTTTGATTACTGTGTGGTGCACCAAATACAGGCACTAAGGGATACGGGGTGACGATGATGATGGTGATGGACTCAGGGATGACCTTGGTGGACACAGGGATGATGATGATGGTGATGGACACAGGAATGATAGTGATGGACACAGGGATGATGGTGGGTGATGGTGATGGACAGAGGGATGATGACAGTGGACACAGGGGTGATGATAATGATGATGATGATGATGATGATGATGGACACAAGGATGGTTGTGGATGATGGGCACAGGGATGATGATGATAGTGATGGACACAGGGTTTGCTGGTGGTGGTGATGGGCACAGGGATGCTGCTGCTGCTGCTGCTGATGGACACGGATGCTGCTGATGATGATGGATATAGGGATGATGGCGATGGACACAGGGATGCTGCTGCCGGCAGACACCCGGGTACCAGTGATGCTGCCGATGGACACACGGGTACCGGCGCCGCTGCCGGCGGACACACGGGTACCGATGATGCTGAGCACGGACACACGGGTACCGGCGCCGCTGCCGGCGGACACACGGGTACCGATGATGCTGAGCACGGACACACGGGTACCGGCGCCGCTGCCGGCGGACACACGGGTACCAGTGATGCTGCCGATGGACACACGGGTACCAGTGATGCTGCCGATGCACACACGGGTACCGATGATGCTGAGCACGGACACACGGGTACCGATGATGCTGAGCACGGACGCACGGGTACCGGCGCCGCTGCCGGCGGGCCGGGCCCGGGGCTTCCCCGCTCCCCCCGCGCCGCTCGCGGTGCCTCCGGAGCGCCCCCCTGCGGCGCGCGCGGGGCGGGCGGGGGCCGGGCCGGCCGGGCGGGGGGAGCGCCGGGAGCGCACCAAGATGGCGACACCCGCAGTCCCTCCCGCAGCTCCCCCCGCGCCGCAGTCCGGCAGCGCCGCGCCGGGGCCGCGCTGAGCCCGCCCGACACGGTGAGTCGCAGCCCCCGAGACCCCCGCGGGCTCCAGCCGCGGCTCCCCTCGCTTGCTGTCCTGCTGGCTCCATCCCCCCCGTAGCCTTGGCACGGCTCCCCCGGGGGCTCTGCCGCAGAGCGCGGCCCGGAGAGCCCCGGGGACACCGGAGGCGGCTTGTGGGGCGGTGCGGGCGGGAGGGCCTGGGGAGCCCCCAGCCCCAAATTCGCCCCGTGACGGGGGTCCCGGAGCCTTGCCCCTTCTCAGCCATCCCCTCGGTGGATGCCCGGGCACCCCGCACCCAGGGAAGGGGGTCGGGGGCCGGTTCTGTGCCCACTCAGCACTGCCCGCGGGGCTCCGGCACCGCTGCCCCGGCCGGGGAGGGTCCGTCCGCCGCAGCCCGAGGCCCCCGGCCCTTCGGGAAGTGGGGGGGACGGTGCCGGGCCGGGATCAGCGTCCCCCGGCCGGCGGGCTGGCTCTGGGAAGGGGCAACCGCCCCCTGCGCCCACCCTGGACCTGGAGCCCCGTCTGGGCCCCGTCCTTCCACGCTTCCGTCTGTTCCTGCATCCCTGCCTGCATCCGTGCCTCCATCCCTCCTCCACCTGCCCTCCACCCCACAGCCTGGGGGGCTCACGGGACCCTCCTCCCACGCCCCAAATCCGGGGCCGCGCTCTGTGCATTGTAGGAAGGGAGAGCCCGAGTTCTCCTGGATGTCCCTTCCCCCTCGGCCCTCGCTGCAGCGCTGCTCTGTCCCTCAGCCACCCCCTGCTCCCACCGCTCGGCATGCAGAGCTTCCCCTCCCAGAGACGGGGGATTTTGGAGGACAGGAGGGTTTTTTTTGGTGGGGGGAGATGGTCAGGGGGATGCTTGGGGCAGTGTTGGTGTTCCAGCTGACCCAGATGTTGGGTCAGCATCGTGGTTGTGCATCTTCCTTCCCCCTTCTCTTCCGCCACAGATTTTGGGGGGGGATGGTGAGGGCAGATTTGGTTTATATTATTTTTTCCCCTTCCTGCTGGGAGGGAATTGCACATTCACGAGGTTTTTCTATTAAAAAATCTGGGTGTCTTCCTCCCCTCCCCCTGCGTTCTGGTGCAAACCGATGCCCAGCTGATGTGGGGGTGGGGACACCGGGAGCTGCTCCACGGCAGCGGCTGCGGATGATCCGGGGTGAAGTCGGAAAGTCTGGCAAGGGGAGCGAGCGTGTGCGAGGGGCAGCAGCCGCAGCCGGACCCTCGGGCCCTGGAGCTGAATTCTGGAGGGCGATCCCGGCTGTGGGAGGATCATCCCCGTCCGCCCCGTGCGGTGTCGCAGCGGCCGGCGGGAGCCCCCTGAGGGGCCGCGCAGGTGGGGCGGGTTCCGCGCCTCCGGCTGGGCTGGTGCCGCGTGTGCCCGGCTAACCCGGCCCTGGCACACTGCAGCATTCCGCCCGCACCGCGAGCCGTGACCGGGACGTCCTCTTTTCACACCGAGAAGCTTTAATTGTGAGGAACGGGGAGGTGGCGCGGGGTCCCTGTCCCCCTCTTTCCGCTGCCTTTAGAGGCGGAAAGGGAGGAAAGCGTGACCGCGGTGGTTTTACAGAGGGATGGGGCCTGGAAATGGCCCTGCCCTCCTGTGTGGGTGATGGAGGTTCTGGGAAGCTCTGGGGTCGGTTCCTCCAGCGGTGCCCGGGGACAGAAGGTGTGGGTGAGGCTGGAGGTGCCCATGGGACACTCCCTGTGCCCATTCCTGTCCCCTCGGGCCGTCACCGCCCTCTGCATCTCTTCAGGGGCAGCCACATAAAGTTGGTGAAGCTGTTCAGGATCTCTGCATAGCCCTGGGCGTGGGGAGTTGGTGGTTTTGGGAGTAACAAGCCCCTGCCCTCCGTTGGGACCTTTCCCTGCTGGGTCTGTCCTAAGGCCTTCCATAGCCCCAGTGCTCGGGTTTTCCACCCTTTGTGTGTTTAGAAAGTCCCTGTTCTTCACTTTGGTGTTTTATATAAAACTAACAACGTGCCCAAAGGTTTCTTTGATCATCTTAACGTGTTCGGGTGCTTCTGCAGTGTTGTTCAGCCAGGGTGGAGGACCTGGAGCCATCACAGATAATTTAATCAGTTATATAAGCTTGTATGTATGGCTTAGATGTAGATCATGGTATAGATACTGTGCTGCTCGGTGGAACAATTATAATCCTGTGGCTATTTGGTGGGAGGAGGTTTCTAATAGGCAGGAGGGCGAGCGATCACGTGCCTCAGGAAATGGAGCATGGCTGTGCCTTCATTCTGTTAAATAAAGCAGAATCAAAGTCAGCATTGAATGGAAATGAAGTAGCTTCAAACCATAAATCACAGCATCATCCTCCTCCCGTTTGGTGCCGTGTCTGTGCTTGGTGGTGGGGCTGCCCAAGTGTGTTTTCCATTAAAATGACCTGGTCTGGGTCTCCATCTAGATGTTGCTGTTTTTCAATGGCTCAGAGGTGGCCCTGAGGCTGTGTGGCCCCATGGGCTCCTGCTGTCACATGGTGGCCCTTCAGCATCGATCGCCTTCCCCAGGCTGCTGCAACTCCATTGACATCGACAGGATCAATAATTTATTGTTGAGTTCAGAGCGATGGGCTGGGTTAGAGCTGGAGCAGTGAAACAACAAAACGAGTTGGGAGCAAGCACAGGGGAGTAATTTCAGGAGCCACAGAGAGGAAAGGCATGAGATGGCTCGTGTTGGTGATGGTGGGGTGGAGAACTGGTCCTTGTGGGACACTGGCTGGAATCTGGTGGGGTTCAGGAATGCTTGGGCTGCCCCTCTTGTGCCTCATTATCCTCTTTCTGTGCAGAGGTGGAGAATTCAAGTAGGCAAGAAGTGGCTTCCTGCTGCAGGAGTGTATTACAAAACCTCCCTGACATGAGCTCAGCTTCCAGCCTGCCTTTTAACACTTCACGTGTTCTTCTAGCTTGGGCAAAAGCCTCTCCTTTTCAGGAGGGGTTTCTTCACAGAAAGAGTGGTCAGGCCTTGGAAGGGGCTGTGCAGAGATTGGTGGGGTCCCCATCCCTGGAGGTGGCCAGAGAATGACTGGACATGGCACTGAGTGCCCTGGACAGGTGACAAGGTGGGGATTGGTCACAGGATGGACTGGATGAACTGGGAGGGCTTTTCCAGCCTCACTGATTGTGGGATTCTGTCCTGAAATGCTGCTCCAATTGTTCTGCCTTCCCTTCCCTCAGCCTTGTCCTGTAACTGTTATTCCTGCTTGATGGAGCACTCCAGAAAATGGGAGATTTTGAGGAGAATGAGCAGCCAAAGCTGGGACTTTGCTCCTTCCTGAACAGAGCCATTTCAAAATTCAGAGATCTTGCCACCCTCTGAAATTCCCATTCCATGCTTCTTGTCCTTCTGCCCCAGCCAGCAGGTGTGAGGAGTTTATAATGAACTCTGCTGAGAGGTGATTTGGGGAGGAATGTTCGTTGGGTACTGCATAACACTGCTGAATTGTCTGGGTAGTTAAAATTACAGGAATAGCTGCACAGGTGGTCTTAAAGTTGTGGAAATAAACCTTTAATTGCTGGCGAAGGGAGCAGTGAGTAAGGGAGGCTCAGGGGGGATTTCCTCCAGGCTGAGCCTCCTCAGCTGCTCCTCAGTGTGAGATCTCTGTCACCCAGGTGGGAAAATGCCCTGGACACAGGAGCTTGGATGGCAAATTGGCCATCCCAGTGGTTCCCAGTTTCTGCCCTGTGGACTGAAATCAGGGGCAGGATGGTGGTGTCAGGACAACTAGGAATGGCTGACATTGGTGGAGGGAGATGTTTGTCTGACCAAATATTAGGGGGTGATCAGGAGGGAAGAGAAAATTGTCACTCCACAGGGAAACCTGGCTTGTGTGCCAGCACATGTCAGAAATTTTTAACAGAGCACTAGAAGGGGGTTGTTTATTCTCCTCCCTTTGTACTCAAACCATCTGAGTGCTCCACAACAAGAAATTAATTCCCCCAAAATTATAGTGTAAAATAACCATTCCCTGACTCCTGTTTTATGGGTCATGGATGGGCTGAGTGAACCGAACAAGGAATTAAATTTGGGTTAGTGGCTGAACTCTTGCACAAAAGCTATTTTGAACAGTTCTTTGTTCAGAAGTTTGAATTTAAGAGGGGGAAGTTGGAGCACTAAAGGTTGTTTCGTTTGTGAACCTCCCAGTTCTGTGTGAGCTTGGAGATCAACACAGGTTGGCCTTGAGTGAGGACAGAATAGGGAACTGGGGATTAATTAATTAACTAGGACTAACTAGTTCTGATTCTTGTAACTTACTGAGGGATGTTACCGAAGGCACACAGCTGCTGGGAGGGAGTGAAGACCTGCAGGAATCCATCTTTAGCCAGTCTTCATTAAGGTGTTGTTAATTAATCATGTTTTCTGTGTGGCCAGGTTAGACAGGGCTTGGAGCAGCCTGGGGTGGTAGCAGGTGCCCCTGCCCATGGCAGGAGGTGGAACAAAATGAGCTTTAAAGTCCCTTCAAACCCAAACCACTCAACCATTTGATGATTCCAGTATTTTTCTGTTGCTGTTGGTTGCTTCTTCTGTTTTCTCTGTACATTTCTGTTCATTTTCTTTACCTTTAGAGGTGTGTGTGTCCAAGTTCAGGCCTTGATGGCCATTTCAGTACCATGAGCATTTCCCTGCCCTGTCCCAAGTCTGCCCTTGGCCTCTCTTGTTGAGCCCAGCACTGGGAACTTCCACCAGGTTTTACACAGGGTGGGGAAACACCCAGCACCAAGCAATAAATGCTGCTTGGGAGTGGAAATATTTCCTTTTCCTTCCACTTTGTAGCATCAAACGTGCCATGAGAGCTTTCCTAAAGGAAAGGTCCTTCCTTCAGTGCTGCTGGTCACAACTCTGACCCTTTCCATTGATAAAATTTGCCTTTTCTGGGCACAGGACAGGTGGGGATTGGAGGCTGAAAGCCACTTCCAGCCATGGATTTCCCCATGGGTGGATATTTTGGGTTTGCTTGGAGCTTTTTAGGCTTTCCTGCAGCAGGATTTCAGGGTGCTGTTCATCTACACCACATTTTCCTTCCTGGCTCAATCCTCCTATTGGAATCAAGAGGCACCTGTGTCCATGTGGGTTATATAAAAATTCACCCAGAAAGTCTCTCTGCCTCAAAGACACACTGTGAATGGCTGGCTCGTGGTAATTAATAAAGGAAGAAGTGTATTAAAGCAAGGAAATTGCCTCAAAAGTGTTTTTTAATTTATTTTGATGATCAGCTTGAATAATTTATTGGAATATTTCATAATGTACCAGTAAATGGACTGCTGGGAACATTTAGAAAAAATAATTAAGTCTTAGCAACTGGGCACTTCAGTGCAGCAGTTTCTGGTGGAAAATCTTTGGCATTTGAGCAATGTGTGCGTTGTGTGCCCCCAAATCCAAGCTCCCAGGATGAATTCCTGGCTCCCATGGATCCCTAACTCCATCACCTCTTCTTCGGCTCACCTGGATGCTGAGTCTCTGTCAATGCTGATTTTGGCAGCATAGTGGTGTTCCCAGTGCAGTTTTGGGTAAAATTGGGAAAAAACTGTGTCACAATTTTCAGAGCGTTTCTCTTGTTACAGGTTGAAAAACCTGATGTGGGAATGGCCAAAATAAATGCTGGGATTCATCCATCAATCCCAGCAGGACCATTCCTGGTTGGGAAATCACATTTACAAGGGTTTTAGCTTCCAGAAGCTTTACCAGCTGTGGAAGTTTCTCCTTGGTGAAGATGAGGTGGAGCCACATATCTTACTTTGCCCATTACCTTAATGGGGGATCATTTATTGGGAAAACAAATGAAGTCAGGACAAAACCATCCCAAGGAGAGACACCCTCAGGTCCCTGTTAAGAAACAGCCCTGTAAGTAATTCCAAAATCTAAAATGTGGAGCAGCTGCCTCCATGTGCAGCTGTGAACCAGATTTGGGGAGTGGTGTTGGTTTGTTGGGTTTGGTTTTGTTTTTTCCTCAGCTGAGTCGGTGCCTCCAGTTGTGGGTTGTGTAATTTTGCACAAATTCCTTCATGCCTTCATTTATTCCCTTTTTTATGCTGTGTCCCTGAGCTACTTTGGTTTCTAAATTCAGGCCTTACATATTTATCTGTGCCATTCAATTAGACCACATCCCCAATGCTGCTCTATAGTTTCACAGTATGTGGGAAATTTGGTAATTAAATGCATGCAAATGCTGCAAGAATAGAATAAATTAATTTTCCTTAATATCAGCAGGCCATTTGGTGATTTCTCAGAGATATTGTGACCAAGATACTGGCCCTTCTCTCCCCTTCTTGCCATCTTTTTTGAGTCTTTACTATTATTGCTCTAGAAATACCCAATCAGTTTTATAGGAAGAGAATCCTAAACTCCGGAATTACATAAGGAAGGAGATCTGTACTCCAGGATTTTTTGGATTTCCATATAAAACCTGAGCTGGAAACAGCATTTGAGTGTGTGGTGGAGTTTCAGATTGATGTGTGTGTGGATCAGGGTGTAAAGGTTGTGTCACAGCAGTTGCAAGGGATAACCTGAGTTCCCTCTGAATGATTTGTACTGGGTGTTCCAGCTTTGGAGTTGCTGAGGATCTCCAGGTATTCTTCTCAAGGATTCAAGTTATTTATTGGGCTGGGATCTCCAGGTGTTTTTACCAAGGACTCAGTTATTTATTGGGTTTTATTTGTTCCTGAAGCCCACTGCACTCCAGAGAGTTGAGTTCAGCTTCCCTGAGCTCCTCCCACGTGAATTCAGCATCCTCCTGGCCTGGGCAGGCTGGGGGTGCTTGACCTCGTGCTGAAATAGCAGAATTTTAACAATTTAGTTTCCAAGGAATCTGAAAGTCTTTTTTTTTTCTCCAGATCTTTAATATTTATTTGGATGCTGTGTTTGTGTTGTCTTAAAAGATCTGACCTTACTGCTTATCTTTTTCCTTGCTTGAGGGACCTTATCCCAGGCAGCTTTGAGATTCGTTCTGTGCCATTTCCTCATGTTTTTTGTGCCATATCCTCAAGATTTTTGTGCCATATCCTCATGGGTTTTGTTCCATATCCTCATGGTTTTTGTGCCACATCCTCACTGGTTTTTGTTCCATATCCTCACTGGTTTTTGTGCCACATCTTCACTGTTTTTGTGCCATATCCTCACTGGTTTGGTGCCATATCCTCATTTTTTGTGCCATATCTTCACTGGTTTTTGTGCCATATCCTCACCGGGTTTGGTGCCATATTCTCACTGTTTTTGTGCCATATCCTCACTGGTTTTTGTGCCATATCCTCACTGGTTCTGTGCCATATCCTCCTGGTTTTTGTGCCATCTCCTCATGTTTTTTGTGCCATCTCCTCACTGGTTTTGGTGCCATATCCTCACTGGTTTGGTGCCATATCCTCACTGGTTTTGTGCCATATCCTCATGGGTTTTGTGCCATATCCTCACTGGTTTTTGTGCCATATCCTCACTGGTTTTTGTGCCATATCCTCACTGGTTTTGGTGCCATATCCTCATGGTTTTTGTGCCATATCCTCATGGTTTTTGTGCCATATCCTCATTTTTTGTGCCATATCCTCACCAGGTTTGGTGCCATATCCTCACTGTTTTTGTGCCATATCCTCACTGGTTTTTGTGCCATATCCTCACCGGGTTTGGTGCCACATCTTCACTGTTTTTGTGCCATATCCTCACTGTTTTTGTGCCATATCCTCACTGGTTTTGGTGCCATATTCTCATGGTTTTTGTGCCATATCCTCACTGGTTTTTGTGCCATATCCTCACTGGTTCTGTGCCATATCCTCATGGTTTTTGTGCCATATCCTCATGGTTTTAGTGCCGTATCCTCATGGTTTTTGTGCCATATCCTCACTGGTTTTTGTGCCATATCCTCATGGTTTTAGTGCCGTATCCTCATGGTTTTTGTGCCATATCCTCACTGGTTTTTGTGCCATATCCTCACTGGTTTTGGTGCCATATCCTCACTGGTTTTTGTGCCATATCCTCACTGGTTCTGTGCCATATCCTCACTGGTTCTGTGCCATATCCTCATGGTTTTTGTGCCATATCCTCACTGGTTTTTGTGCCATATCCTCACTGGTTCTGTGCCATATCCTCACTGGTTCTGTGCCATATCCTCACTGGTTTTTGTGCCATATCCTCATGGTTTTAGTGCCGTATCCTCATGGTTTTTGTGCCATATCCTCACTGGTTTTTGTGCCATATCCTCCTGGTTTTTGTGCCATATCCTCACGGTTTTTGTGCCTCTCCTCTTGGGTTTGGTGTTTGGGTCCCTCCCCGAGCACCGTGCCGGGGCTGGGTTCCCTTCCAGCCTGCAGCACTGCAGTGCTGTTGCATCAGTGCAGGGTTTCTGTCATCCCTCTCTCCCTTGGCCTCTTGGAGTGAGAACAGGCTGCCGAGGCAGCAGCAGCAGCTCAGAAATGCAGGGTATTCCTGCTATTCCTGCTGCTGCTTCTGGAGCTGGCACGAGGAGCAGAGCTGCAGAGCCCTGGTGGGCGGCTGCGTTCGGGGGAACCAACTTCCTCCCAGCTCTGCTGTGAGCACCAAGTTGCTTTTCAGGGCGGTTTTTCCAGAATAGTTTGTGTTCAAGAGGGGCTGGGGGAGATCCTACAAGCTGCTTCTTGCTTGTGGAACTCACTGAGGTGGCACCTTGGGCAGTGAAGGTGGGTTCAGCTGTGTCCAGCCGTGGTGTGCACGTGCCTGGAGCTCGTTTTGGGGGTGAAACCAGCAGGTCTGCTCCTCACCCTGGTGCCTTCAGTTTGAGTTTTCATATTTTCCAGACTCTGTGCTGCATTGGTACAGAACTCTGAACTTCATATAAAGTGTTTTAGCAAGTTCTCCTCACAGCTCAGTCAGTCAGAACAATCCTTTTCCAGCCCCAGAACCAAGAGCTGCAGCTCCAGGCCCAAAAAGTGTAAACAGCAGGGAATTGAGGAGAGCAATCTGAGAGGATGGGGCTGCATCACCTGGAGCTGGAATTGGACAATTAACCCAATATAGAAATGAACCAAAACTTATTAAAGTGTGGAAACTGATGACCAGTGTCCATCTTGGGTGGAGCCACGGCCAGGCTCTTGTGCTGCCCAAGGTGTATCCTTTGAGGAGATCCTTTCAATAAATCCATAATTTATTCTTTAACTCTGTGTAGCTCTGTTCCAGGAACCTCTCAAGGCATCACCTACAGCTTCAGGGCCTGAAAAGTATAAATAAAAAATTATAATTGTACGAAAACTCATAACTATTGTCCATCTTGGGTGGACAGTAAGTGCCATGGCCAGACTCTTGTGCTGCCCAAAGGGTATCCTGTAAAGGCCTTTTTAATAATAAATCCCTACTTTATTCTTTAACTCTGTCTAGCTCTGTTGCAGGGTGCCCCTCAAGGTGTCATCTACAGCCTCAGGGCTTGATAAGTATAAATAAAAATTTATAATTGTATGAAATCTTGTGACTCTTAGTCCATCTTGGGTGGACAGTGGGCCAAGTGCCAGTGAACCATCTTGGGTGGACAATAAGTGCCCTGGCCAGGCTCTTGTGCTGCCCGAGGTGGATCCTTTGAGAATATCCTTTGAATAAATCCCTGCTTTATTCTTTAACTATGTGTAGATCTGTTCCAGGAACATCTCAAGGCATCACCTACAGCCTCAGGGCCTGAAAAGTACAAATAAAAATTTATAATTATATGAAATCTCGTGACTCTGAGTCCATCTTGGGTGGACAAGAGTCACGGCCGGGCTCTTGTTCTGCCCAAGGTGTATCCTTTGAGGAGATCCTTTTAATAAATCCGTAATTTATTGTTTAACTCTGTGTTGCTCTGTTCCAGGGTGCCCCACAAGGCGTCACCTGCAACTTCAGGGCCTGAAAAGAATAAATAAAAATTTAAAATTGTATGAAAACTCGTGACTATTGTCCATCTTGGGTGGACAATGAGCCAAGTGCCAATGAGCCATCTTGGGTGTAGCCCTGGCCAGGCTCTTGTGCTGCCCGAGGTGGATCCTGTAAAGGCCTTTTTAATAATAAACCCTGCTTTATTCTTTGTCTAGCTGTGTTCCAAGGCATCACCTCCATGGGGGTGAGAGCAGCGGGGCTCCCCGTGCCGCTGCCCGTGCCGCTCTCACCTCGTGCCCGTGTTTTCTCCCCGCAGAGCTGACCTGCCCGGGGTGCAACATCTCTAAAGAAGCTGCTGCAGGATGAAAAGATGGCAGCGCGGCTGCTCGCACCACCAGGCCCCGAGAGTTTTAAACCCTTCACTCCGGAGTCCCTGGCCAACATCGAGAAACACATCGCGGAGCTGAAGAAGAAGCAGCGCTCCAAGCAGGACAGCAGCCACCGGGACGACGATGAAGACAGCAAACCAAAACCAAACAGTGACCTTGAGGCGGGCAAGAATTTGCCTTTCATCTACGGGGACATCCCTAAAGGGCTGGTTGCTGTGCCGCTGGAGGACTTTGACCCTTATTATATGACCCAGAAAGTGAGTCTGCAAGGAAGGAGTTGCTAAAGCGCCTTTTTTTTTCTTGGGAGTTTACAGGTTTGGGTTATGGTTTGAACAGAAGATAAAGGAAGGGAGTCTTGGATGGGGATGGTTTGGTTGTTTTGTATATATAAAATATTTTTTATATATTTTTCTGTGGGGTTTAATAGAGGTGATATTATCACCTCTGTCACCTCAGTCTTTAAGGGTGGAGTTAGGAGAGCAAGCTCTGGAAACTAAAAATAGTTCAAGTTGTGCTGATGTGCCAATTTGAACCATCAGGGCAATAAGAAGAATTTAATGGAGGGGTAACAGTAAAGGTTTCAGTGTGTATTTCATCACTTACATGGAATTCAGTCTGAAGTTGATGGTTATGAAGCACTGGGACACAGAATCATGGCCAAAAAGGAGACTAATTAACTCACTTTCATCTTAATTTTTGTTTGTCTAAGGTGATGTGGCAGGAAGCATTTATGGGTGCTGAGGTGTTTGGAGAAAAGGTGTCGTGAGGGAATGGTTGTCAAACTCTGCTGGGGATGAAGGGGAGGGATCCACTGGTGATGGAATGAGGAGCATGGCCACTGATTTCACTAGAAGGCAAAACTGAGGTTCTTCAGTGTTTAATTTCATTGCTTTCTTTGATGCAAGTCTAATTGAGGCAGCTGAGACAGTCACCATCTCGAGTGAGGCTCAGCTGTGCCTCTGGGGGAGCTGCAGACTGAGCTGTGTGGGTGACAGGAGCTGTGCTGTGGCTGTTCAGGGCTCAGAACTGGCTGAGTGTGCAGTCTGTGTCACGGGTGACCAATGAGTTTGGTCAGAGTTTTTGTTGGGACAGACGTTTGTGCCACGCTCAGGAGTGACTCTGAGACTGGCAGGGCATCATTGACATGAAATCAGCTGAATTTGGGGAGTGATGAGTGTAACTGACCCTTCTTTACTCTGATTAATTTAATGGTTGTTTGTGTCAATTAATTCTTGTGTCCTGAGTGCTGAGGGCAGGTTCTGAGTCAGGACAGGGCTGTGACATTTGGGGATCTGTGTTTGGCAGCGTGGTGCCCAGCTGATGTGCTCCTCCAGGAGATGCACTACCAGGAGCTGCTGTGGGAACAAGGCAGCTTAGTTATCCTCAGGAATACTCTTTATTTATTAAACAAATATTTTCTCTTTATTAAACCAGTCTAGTTCTGGTGAGAGCAGGTCATAGAATTAAAGGATTTGGGTTGGGAGGGATCTTAAAGCTCATCCAGTGCCACCCCTGCCAGGGACAGGGACACTTTCCACTGTCCCAGGCTGCTCCAAGCCCTGTCTTGGGCACTGCCAGGGATCCAGGAGCACCCACAGCTTCTCTGGGCACTCTGTGCCCACCCTCACAGGAGAACTCCCAAGGTCTCTCAACCCCTTTTTCCCACCACAGAAATGTCTGTGATGCCACTGTCAGAGTTTTGAAGCCTCTCTGTGTCTGTGAGGTGCAGGGCTGGTGTCAGTGGGAGAATTGGGCCGATTCATGTTTTATTCTGGCTGAAGGAGGGGGCAGTGCTGAAGGGGCAGTGGGCAGAGCTCCCTGGCTCTCAGCATTCCCCCCCAAACCCCAAAAGGAGGCGCAGGGAACCCCCTTTTCCCTCCTGCCGCATCCGTCTGCGCGTTTGCCTCCCAACACGAGGCTATTAATAAACCTTTCATTTGGAGAGGCAGGAACGCGCTGCATTCCCTCTCTGAAGGCATCTGTCACATCCCTGGGAATGCAGGGAAGGTTCTGGAGATGGGAGCAAACCCCCCCCAGCCCTGCTGACCTCCCCACAAACCCTGAATCCTCTGCTCCCTCCCTGTCCATCTCAGCCTTGCCTTAGTGCTCCTTGCTGCTTCCAACAGTCAGTGACTTTCCACAAAGAATTTTTTTTTAAGGCCATTAAAAAAGGCTCTTCTCTGAATCATCAGGAATTACGAATCTGCTTGAATCATGGGAAGTTTTCCAAGATTTTTTTTTTTTTCTCTCTCTCCCCTTCTCCAGAAGGTTTTGCATCACAGGTCTTTGCTTTTGCAGCGTGCACGGGGACGAATCAGCTGGTTGCTTTTCCCTGCAGGAGGACACGGTGATCTTGGTTTGTCTAAGGAAACTGAAACTGCATTTCAACAGAGCAGCTGAACCTCCCAGCACCTGTAAACTGATATTTAAAGGAGAAACAGTGTGACCTGGAAACAGAACCGTGGCACAGGGAGTCACAACTCCTGGGTTTGTAGCCCAGCAATGGTTTTGTCCAAGCTGCTGCTCTTTCCTCTGCTCAGTTTTGCAATATGGGAGTCACAGAATCCCAGAATCCTTGAATTGGAAAAGACCTCCAGGATCAAGTTCAGCTTGTTCCCAGCTCTGGACACATTCTAGCCCCTGAGTTTCTTGAAGTGAGGGGTAAATCATGGCTCTGAGGAGAATCTGGAATCCCTTTGCTCACAGGCAGCAGCTTTGGGAGCTGCTTTAGCTCCCTTTTGTCTCTGTGTAAGGACCAGAAAGAATTCTTTCATGTTTTCTTGTTTTACAACTTGAAATGGCTTTCCAGTTCCTGGGTAGGAGCAATAGTTGACCATTTTTATTATGGAAACCCAAACCATTTCAATTCATATATCCAAAAGGCAGGTACATGAACTTCCTTGTTCACATGTGCAAACAAAATTCAGGAAAAACCCCCTGTAAGCAGCCCCAGCCTTGGGAGCAGAGCAGCCTCATGGCCTTAAATCCTGCAATGTTTATTAAGATATCAGGACCATTTTCCTCTTTCATTCCCATATCCAGGATTTCCATTTTGGAAGTTTTTCCATCTTCTGTGCCTCTCTTTCCTTCTGAACCATTCGTGGTCCAGCCCATCCCTCCTCAGCACCTCCTCACCCTGTTCTTTCCCTCTGGACTCTGTTCTTTCCTTCTGGACTCTGTTCTTTCCCTCCTCACCCTGTTCTTTCCCTCTGGACTCTGTTCTTTCCTTCTGGACTCTGTTCTTTCCCTCCTCACCCTGTTCTTTCCCTCTGGACTCTTTTCTTTCCCTCTGGACTCTGTTCTTTCCCTCTGGACTCTGTTCTTTCCTTCTGGACTCTGCTCTTTCCCTCCTCACCCTGTTCTTTCCCTCTGGACTCTGTTCTTTCCCTCTGGACCCTGTTCTTTCCCTCTGGACCCTGTTCTTTCCTTCTGGACTCTGTTCTTTCCCTCTGGACCCTGTTCTTTCCCTCTGGACTCTGTTCTTTCCCTCTGGACCCTGTTCTTTCCATCCTCACCCTGTTCTTTCCCTCTGGACTCTGTTCTTTCCTTCTGGACTCTGCTCTTTCCCTCCTCACCCTGTTCTTTCCCTCTGGACTCTTTTCTTTCCCTCTGGACTCTGTTCTTTCCCTCTGGACTCTGTTCTTTCCTTCTGGACTCTGCTCTTTCCCTCCTCACCCTGTTCTTTCCCTCTGGACTCTGTTCTTTCCCTCTGGACCCTGTTCTTTCCATCCTCACCCTGTTCTTTCCCTCTGGACCTTGTTCTTTCCCTCTGGACTCTGTTCTTTCCCTCTGGACGTGGTGTTTGCCAGGTTGGGGTTGTTCTCCTCAAACACCTTCCATTTCCAATTCCCTCAAATTCCATCCCTGCTGCAGGATGAGGTGAAGGTGCTCCTGCAAAGGCTGCAGTGATGAGGCAGCAGAAGGTCCCTGGATATTCTGTGGGCAAGTTTAGGTGGATAAGATGGATTTCAGTGGGAAAAGGAGGAGTGTCCACACACACACACACACACAGGTGAGGTCTGACTGGGCTGGGACGTCTGAGGTCACCCATGGCCTCCACAGAAGCACCTGAGGATCTCTCCAGAGCCTTCGTGCCAAGGGAGTGACTTGCAGCTTTGTCAAGTCACATGCCAGCTTTGGAAACGGGCCCTGTGGGTCCAGAATGTCACCTTGGCCCAGGAAAATCACAGGGATGTGAGGGACCAGCTGCAGGAGGCACGTCTGGCTCTGGGATGTGCCTCAGGAGCCTTGGCCGTGGTGACTCTGCAAGGTCGCGACACCATTCCTGGGTTTGCATTTCAGAGAAGTCACCAAAACAGAGAAAAGAGTCAGAACCATCCCAAAAATCAGATTTTTATTCTTATTTCCAGCATCTCATTGCCTTTCCCAGGTCTTGAGTGCTTTAATGGTGTTTTTTCTTCCACTTTGGCTTCAGAGGAGCAGGAAAAGTGAGTGTGGAAGGGAAAGAGTGAAGAAAGGAGGTTGGATTCCCTGGCAGGCGTGTTCTGCAGTCCTCTCCAGGTGTTGGAGGGAAGGCAGAGTGGGATGGAGCTGTTGGTGCTGTGGATCCAGGCGTGCAGAGCTGGGATCAGGGAGTGCCAAGTGTGGAATCTGCTCCCATCTCCTCAGTAACTGCAGCCCACTCGTGAGGGGGAAAGGCTGGAGGATTATTTCTGGCCAGGAGTCAGAGTGGATTTCCTTGCACAGGTCCTTAAAACTTAAAAATCAGGGGCTCAAAATCAGGGACTCCCTGCAGCAGCTGCACATCTCCCAGGGCTGGGGTCTCACCTGAGCAGGGCAGAGGGGCTCAGCCCAGGCTCGGGGGGCTCCTGGGGCACCTCAAACCTTCTGCCCAGGGCTGCTCTCAGGACTGGTTGTGTCTGTAATTCCTAAATTCCTTCTCCAGCAGCCCCAGTGGCTCACTCAGGGTGTCACCAGGAAGCCACTGCTGCAGGAATGTGCTCCCATATGTTCTGAGGCTGTTCCCAAAGCTGTTTGCTTCTGAAATCTCCTGCCCACTCCCCCTCACTCCCCAGCCATCACAGAGCTGCTCAGTGGCAAACCTGCAGGAAGCAGGAATGTTTTAAATCTTGCTGGAGCTGGAATGATTCTTGCCATCCCCCAGTTGGTTCTGTTGCTCTCCCAAGCACAGTCATCATTTTGCAGATTGATTTTTATGGAACCTTCTTTTTATGAAGAAGGTTTTGGTGAGTCCTGATGAACTTGATGGGAACTGAAGAGGATGGAGTTTTTGGAGAGTCCAACCAGACAAAACCATCTCTTATCTGACTGCAAAATACCTTTTTCCAGGTATCACCTTCCTCTGAGTTTTGAGCTTTGCTTCAGCACATCTTAAAAGCTCTTAAGGATGTTCTTGGCCCAGCTCCAGAAAATGTTTTAAGAGCTTGCAGCCATTTTGAAATGGAGTTTTAATATGTCAGCAGCAGAATGGAAAGCTAGGAGAGGGTTTAAATTGCCAAACATTTCTTGGCTTTTGGGCTTTTCTTTCTATTGACAAGACCAAGTGGAGATTTACTCAGGATTTTAGAGGGTACACAGGGGAATGGTGGATGTCGTAATCCTTGAGCAGATTGGAATTCTGACACCTCACTGGTGTGAGGGCTGTGCTGAGAGGTCCAGGGGTGATGGGCTTTACAGGCAGGAACAATTCAGCAGCTTTTGTGGTCTGAAAGGAGAAATCTGGGCAGAAAACAAGGAGCTGCCTTAGGTGCAGTCACACAACACGTGAGGGACTAAGCAGGAAGAGCATGGAGTTCATGTTTGGTAGGCAATGGGATGATGAAAACTTAGATTTGTTCATGGAAAGGGTGGTCAGGCATTGGGAGGGGCTGCCCAGGAAGGTTTGGAGTCCCCATCCCTGAGATGTCCAAGGAATGAGTGGACACTCAGCACTGTGGGCTTTGGGAAGTTCCTGTCTTTTTCCAGCTGCCCTTGTCCCACATAATGTCCAGCACGGTCCTGCTGAGGTTTCATGTCTCAGAAGGTGTGGGAAATCCTTTTTAAAGAGATTTAAAGAGGAAGGGGATGTGAGTCCTGGAAAGTTTGTGGTGTCAGGGACAGGGGAGAGCTGATTCCTAGAACTGGGTGTCCCCTGAGCTCTCTGTAATGGCAATTTTGCAAAACTTTGGGCCTTTTAGGAGGTTTGTCCATGCCAAGGTGATCTGGTCATTAATTCTTGATGCTGCAATTTAAGAGCTGTCCAGGGCTGTCTTTAAAGTGCTTTTGGTGGGGATGCATTAGTGGTTCTGCTAACAAACCTTCCTCTCTCCGTGCTGAACCACAATCTGATTTTGATTTCCTTTGCAAATAATTTACTGCTCAGTGGTCTAATTTAACCAAACGAGCTCAAACACGTTGTTCCATTGACGAGGAAAATGACAAATTTCCCAAGATGAGTCTCCTGGGGAAGCCTGAGCTGGCACAGAGCCCTGGTGGATTCCCTGGGGTTGGGCTCTGAGCTCAGGGCTGTGCCAGCTGGGGTTGGAGACAGGAGTGAGTCCAGCTGTGCTTTGGGGCCATCCTGGAGGGGATAAAAACGGGAAAAACGGTGCCAGGGAAAGGGCTTTGGCTTCCAAGTGCACACAAATTGCATTTTTCCCTCTGTGGGTGCTCTGGGTGTGAGGCACCCACAGACCCGGTTTGCCCCTGGTGCTGCTCTCTGCAGGGAGATGGACCAGCAGAATTCTGCCCCACGCTCACACGGATCATTTCACAGGTTCTTAATGGAGAAATGAACCTGAAATCCATTCCACAGGTTCTGAATGGAGAAATGAACCTGAAATTCCTTCCACAGGTTCTTAATGGAGAAATGAACCTGAAATTCCTTCCACAGGTTCCAAAGAGGAAATGAACCTGAAATTCATTCCACGGGTTCTTAATGAAGAAATGAACCTGAAATTCCTTCCACAATGAACCTGAAATTCCTTCCACAGGTTCCGAATGGAGAAATGAACCTGAAATTCCTTCCACAATGAACCTGAAATTCCTTCCACAGGTTCTTAATGGAGAAATGAACCTGAAATTCCTTCCACAATGAACCTGAAATTCCTTCCACAGGTTCTTAATGGAGAAATGAACCTGAAATTCCTTCCACAATGAACCTGAAATTCCTTCCACAGGTTCTGAATGGAGAAATGAACCTGAAATTCCTTCCACAATGAACCTGAAATTCCTTCCACAGGTTCTTAATGGAGAAATCATCCTGAAATTCCTTCCACAGGTTCGGAATGAAGAAATGAACCTGAAATTCATTCCACAGGTTCTTAATGGAGAAATGAACCTGAAATTCCTTCCATGGGTTCTGAATGAAGAAATGAACCTGAAATTCGTTCCACAGATCCTGAATGCAGAATTGAACCTGAAAATCATTCCACAGATCCTGAATGAAGAAATGACCCTGAAATTCATTCCACAGGTTCTGAATGAAGAAATGAACCTGAAATTTTCATTAGTTCTGTAGGGAAAAGCGTTGAGTTTGCTGTGCTGGGGATGGTGGGTGACCTGTGGACGCTGCCACCACATTTTGGTCCTCTTTGCCCGTCAGTCTGTCCTTCCAGGGATTTGTAACTGCAGGATTTGTTGTGGTTGTTTGGGAAGTGTGATAATTCACTTGTGGGGAGTTTTGAATAAGTTTGAGACAAGAACTCTGAGTTGGTTTTAGTGATGCATTTTATTTTCTTTTTTTTTTGCATAATTGAGAAGGGTGAGTTCAGCTCACATTGTTACAGCAGAATTCAGAAAGTCCAAAACCCTTAATTACAAGACCTTTAAAAGAGTTATTAACCAATGAAATAAAGCAAAGATATTTATATTTTTGACCCAATCCTTAAATATTTCATTTTATAGAGCCATAGTACAGTGTAAACTTTCTTAGCCATTCATGTTACAACACACAAACCTATAGTGCTATATTCTAAACTCCTTCTTCACCTCTGTAACTACTTTTATTATTTTCTATATCCTAAACTCTGAAACTTCAAACTTTACTTAGCTTAATGTGTCTCTACTTTAAATCCACATTTTTACCTTTAACACTTAAGTTTAAAGGCATTTTCCAAGGTCTCAGATCAAATCCTGTGTTTAATATTAAATTTTAGCTTGCAAGTCTCAAATTCTAAGAGTTCTTTACATTTCAGATTCCAGCAGGGGCTGTGCCAGATCTGGTTCTGGGGCTCTGAGGATCCTTAGGAAGGAGTAATGGGGTGTGGGAGAGCAAAGAGGGGCTTGGGTGGGAAATTTGGAATTTTGGCTTCTGCCCTGGCTGGGATCTCAGATTATAAATGGATTTTTGGAGTAGAATTCCCCCTGGTGTCCTGGTGGGTGATGCCTGTGATGTTCAGGTGTGTTGTGCCCTAATGGGAGTTTCATAAAGGAGATTATTAAAAATAAAAAACAACAGAAAATGCAATTTTTTTTTACCCTGGAATTCTGTCTGCTTTGTGCAATTCCTGCTGTGATTTTCCTGCATTAACTCTGTCTCTCTCTTTCTTTTTCTTTTTTTCTCTGCAGACCTTTGTAGTACTAAACAGAGGGAAAACACTCTTCCGATTTAGTGCCACACCTGCCTTGTACATTTTAAGTCCTTTTAATCTGTTTAGAAGAATAGCTATTAAAATTTTGATACATTCATATCCTTTTTATTACTGAATTACCTTTGGGTATTTGTTGAAAATCTCTTAGCTCTTGTCTTTTGCTAATTTTTTCCATTTATTGAAAATCTCTTAGCTGTTATTTTTTGCATTGTTCACGAATATAAATGCCGGTCCTGCACCTGGAGATGTGGCCTCAGAATATGCACAAAATCCAGATTTTTACTGGAGGAAAAAGCAGTTCTTTAGCCACTCCAATGAAGGGAAATTCTCCTTTATTTTCCCTGTTCACACACGTGGATGAGTTTTGGAACAGATGTAACTTAAGGTTGTGTTTTACATGAAGGAGAGTTAGGCTTTAAAAGCTACTGAAATGTTTAAATGGAATTAAAATATACTGAAATAAATATTAGAATATTACATAGAAATAAACAGAATTATTATCTGGAGAACAAACCACAGCCACCTTGTCTGTAATTAGACACTGCCTAATTTCTTGCTCTTTGGGCATTTCTAAAACATCCTGCTAATGGCAAAGCTCCTCCAGAATGTCCCATTGCAGAGCTTTGGAGGCACCATCTGATGGTGTTCTTAGGAGAAAAATAATGTATTTTATTGACTGAGCTGCTCCAGCCTGTTTATTTATTTATTTTTAGAAAATGGATCTCAAATGGAAACACATCCACATGGTTTAGAGGCTTCTGTAATCTCCCTTCCTGTACCTCAGATGGAGGAAAAGCTTTTCCATCTTTTCAGAGTTGAATTGGGAATGTTTTTCCTTGGTCTGAGTTATTTCTCGTGGCCTTTCCTCCCCAGGGATGAATTTCTGTCAGGCTGAGCCCGAGGTGCTGCTGGAGGCTCTGGGGTCTGTTTGAGTCTCCTGAAATAATTCTGGAAGTCAAATATCTGAATTTCACCACTCTGCTCCTAATTCAGGAGTTACTGAATAGATGGATTTGGGGGCAAGGATTCATTTAGGCCTCTGAATTGAATTGCTGTGGCATAACAAAAAATGTAACATTGATTATATACAACTAATTTTAAAAGTAAATTAAATTTATATCAACCAGAAAATTCATCAAATGGTGATATAAATTACTATTTATGTAGTCATATTTGTTGTATACTATATATGTATATATATAAAATATATGAAATTTATATAAACCAGAAAATTCACCAAATGATGACAGCAAATGTTATTTATGTAGTCATAATTGTTATATACTATATATGTATATGCATAAAGTATATTAAATTTATATAAACCAGAAAATTCACCAAATGATGACACAAAATGTTATTTATGCAGTCATATGTGTTACATAGTTATATAGTTATATATATATATATACATACATATATATAACTATATATCTATACATATATATAACTATATATCTATATATAATTATATATAGTATATATGTTATGTAGTATATAAATAGTATATATAAAATACAACATATAAAATACATTGTATATATTTATGTTTACATTACATAAAATATTTACAATATTTATATAATATATAAATAGTATATATAAAACAGTGTATGTAGCATATGGTATATATATTATATAGTAAATAAATAGTATATATAATACAATATATTAAATATATTGTATGTTTATATTTACATATATTTATATTTATGATATTTATATAGCGTATAAATATTGTATATAAAACAGTGTATATAGCATATAGTATATATGCTATATAGTATATAAATAGCATATATAGTACAGTATATAAAATATATAAATAGTATATACTATATAAATATTATATATAATACAATGCATACAGCATATAGATATTCTATGTAATACAATACATTAAAAATAGAAATAATCTTATTTCTCAGGACTGCTGGGAAATATTAGCAGCCCACAGAGAATAGCCTGGAAATGGTTGGATTTTCCTTCATCTCAGTGACATTTGGGGAATTTAGGGGATTTAGAGTCCCTGTGTGTCCCTTTGCTCCTTGACTCTGTCCCACAGTATTTAGCATGATCATTATGTGCACTATTTTGACCAACTGTGTATTCATGACTTTTAGTAACCCGCCAGAATGGTCCAAGAATGTGGAGTAAGTAGAAATTATTGCATTTAATTATCAAAATTTGTGTTTGTAAGAACCTCCAAAACTGCTGAGTTCGTTCCTTTGAGGACCCTGTTCCTCCCTCTGCCTTTTTTTGCATGCTCCCCATGTTTTATTTTTCTTTGGTTTTTTGTGGGTTTTGTTTGGTTTCTTTATTTTTGCTTTTGGTTTGTTTTGGTTTTTGGAATTTTTTTTTTTTTTTTGTATTTTTCTGCGGGTTTTTTGCTGTTTTTTGAGGGTTTTTTGGTTTTGTTTTGGTTTGGTTTTTTGTTGTTTTTGTGGGATTTTTTGAGCTTTTTTGGGTTTTTTGTCTGTTTTTTTCTTTTATCTCTTGGCACCTTTTATTTAAACCAAAGTCTTTACAATTCACCTTCTTTTTTTTTTTTCCCCTACTAAAATGACATTTCCTCCTGCCAGGTACACATTCACCGGGATTTATACGTTTGAATCACTCGTGAAAATCATCGCCAGAGGTTTCTGTATAGATGGCTTCACCTTCCTGAGGGATCCCTGGAACTGGCTGGATTTCAGTGTCATCATGATGGCGTAAGTTGGGTTTTTCCAGGGATTTCTGTGCCTGGGAGGGGATGAGCCCTTAGCAAAAAAGGTTTATAAGGAAAAAGAAGATCAAGGAAAACTTCAGTGAAAGTTTTAGCCTGGTGGGATTTCAGCTCTAAACTTCAACAGCATGGAGTTAGTGGAGTTGCTACTGCAAAAAAAAAAAAGGATTTTCTGTAAATTGCCTTGATTAATACAAGATTTTAGGTGGTTCATGCACCAGAGGGGCAGATCAGCATAGGAACCAAATATCTTCAAATTCCAGTCCCTACCACTCCTTCCTTGGGCTGTGACTGGAGGCTGGACTGTGATTAACCCATTAATAACCTGTTAATAAGCCATTATTAACCCATTTCCCATGGAGCTGCAGTGTCAGAAAGGAGATATTTGATTTTCCTTCCTGTTTTTTTTTCTCTTGTGGAAACACACCCTGAACCCAGAGTGAGCTCCCAGTGTGGGTGCACACAGACCAAACCCCACCTGGGAATTATCAATCCCTTCATTTCTCCAGAAATCACCAAATCCCACCAGTTTTAAGGCATTGGTCTGCAAGGAATGTCCCAAATCCCCCAGTGGGGATTGTTGGTAACCCTTTCCTTTCCAGAGGCCAGGCTTTGCCTGTAGGCTCTGTACAATTCTTTTTGTGCCAAGGGCATTATTTAAACCACACTAAGAGATTTTTGAAGCCCTTGAGGCCTTTCTGCAGCAGGAAAAATCTTGAATGTTGAGCATTTCTGTGCTTTTTCATGGCAAGTTTCTCCCCACGTGGCACAGAGGAAATATTCTCTAAGCTGGGGTAAAATAGAACTTTGCTCTAAGCCTCTTCTCCCCTGTGTACCTTGGGTTTATCTGCTTGGAAAAAGAGAACTAAACCTTCCTGTGCCTCACAAACAGACATTGAAGCATAAAGGATTAAAAATGGAGGATGCTAATTAAAATGAAGGATGCTAATTAAATGGAAGGATGTTAATCAAAGCAGAAGATGATTATGTTTTCTTAAAAAACGTGAAGTGAAGCGAATATACCTGAAACCCCTGATCTGAGGTACAGTCATGGAATCATGGATTGGTTTGGGCTGGAAGGGACCTTAAAGCTCATCCAGTCCCATGGGCAGGGACATTTCCCTCTAGCCCAGGTTGCTCAAGGTGGTGTCACCAGATCTCCTCAAATATTTGGAGGAGATTTGTTTTTACAATCGCTGCCTTCTGCAGAGATTCAAAATTCCAAATTCTCTCTAGGACTGTGTGAAGTTTGGGGCACCATTATATAAAAACCATCTGAAGGTGTTGCAGAGGGTCCAAAGCAGGGTCAGGAGGGTCTGAGGAGGGCTCTGGGTCTGTTCAGCTGGACAAGAGACTGAGGGGAGACTCCTTGGGGGCTGCAGCTCCATCCCGAGGGGCAGCTCCCATCTCTGCTCCCTGTGACCAGGGACAGGACACCAGGGAACCACTGCAGCTCTGCCAGGAGAGGGAAATCAGGAGAGGATTCTTCTGCCAGAGGGTGCTGGCACTGCCCAGGCTGCCCAGGGAATGGGCACAGCCCCGAGGCTGCCAGAGCTGCAGGAGAGTTTGGACAATCCTGTCAGGCACAGGGTGGGATTGTTGGGCTGTCTGTGCAGGGCCAGGAGCTGCACTGGATGATCCTTGGGGTCCCTTCCAGCTCAGGACATTCCATGATTCCAGGTGAGGATGGATATCCAACCATGTACCTGGGCAAGCTGATTGAAGAGCAGAGAGACTTAAACCACATTTTACCCCTGCACCTTTGTCTCTCTCTTTGTCTTCAATGCCAATTCTGAAGCGTTTTTAAATCACAAGCTGTTTCCTGCAAGCAGACAATTTGTGCAAAGGAAGGTGACCCCAACGGTGCCATTAACTCTGGTTTAATTCTGCAGGTATATAACAGAGTTTGTAAACCTAGGCAATGTTTCAGCTCTGCGCACTTTCAGGGTTCTGAGAGCTTTGAAAACTATTTCTGTAATTCCAGGTAAGGCGGCCCCGGTTGGTGTTTAGCTGTCGGGTACAGGCCCCTGTGAGTGATGTATTGCTTTGTCCGTAGTTGTTGTTTTATTTTGGTGTGTGTATTGTCATGGTGTTTTTTGTGTGTGACCTCCCTCATTGCAGATATGTCACAGAGTTTGTGGACCTTGGGAATGTCTCAGCATTGAGAACTTTCAGAGTTCTCCGAGCTTTGAAAACTATCTCTGTAATTCCAGGTGAGAACCATTCAGCATTAAAGGCTGGGCTTGTGTGTGTCTCCTCTCTGTATTTCCCCTCCCCTCCTGCACTGCTCATTCCTCAGAAATGGCACTGGGATTCTTTGGATGGGATTTGCAGTCTGTGTAACAGAGCAGTTTGGAATCAAGGCTCTGGGCCATCAAATTATGGGATGAACAGGCTGTTACTCCATATTTTTCTGTCCCTTTTTATGCTGATTTCTGTCCCTTTTTGTACTGATCTCTGAGACTAAAGCCAGGCTTTAAAGTTTAATTCCAGAGGAAAAGGATCAGGCTCCTCCTCAGGCTGAACAGTTTCTGGCTCAGGGACTCGCCCTGTTATTGTCAGTGGTTTTGGAGTTGCTTCAGGAATAATTTTATAAAGCAACAGAGCAAAACCCAACTGAGATTAAAACCTTTTTTCCCATTTCCTGTGCCACTCCAAAGCTGGACTTGTCAGGACCACCCTTCCCAAAGCTGCTTCTGGACTTGTAACTCAGCTGGGTGTCACAGAGTGAGCAGTGACCCTTCCTTTGGGACACCACAGAGACATTATGGACTGAGAACCCCAGAATTCCAGTCTGGTTTGGGTTGGGAGGGACCTTAAAGCTCATCTTGTTCCACAGGAACACCTTCCACTAGACCGGTTTAATCCCAGCTCTGTCCAGCCTGGCCTGGAACACTTCCTGGTCCTGAATTCTTGTGCAGCAAAGCTTCATGCACGTGGTTCCTCAAAAGTGTTCCTAATTCTGACACCAAGCTTAAGGCACTCAGACGTCTCCAGCTTTTTGGTTTCCAGGTGCTCAACCCAGAATAACTCCTCGATGAGTTTTGGTCTCAGTTCCTTTGTGCTTTGTTCCCTCACGCACTCCCTGATCCTGCAGTGCTGGCTCTTTCCCAGGCTGCCAGGGACCAGCCTGTGCATTTGTGGGGCTCATCCCTTTTGTGCCATCCCAGACTGCCAACCCCATCAGCTGGGCCTGCCTGTTGTGCATGATGATGATGATGATGGTGATGGTGATGATGATGATGCTCCTACATGGCGCTGCTTTCCTTGCACCCATTGAGAACATGCTGGAGTGATGTTCCCACTGAGCCTTCCTTCATGTCTGGTGATTTTTAAGAGCAAAAGACCTTTGGGAATTGCTGTGAGGAGTGGGTCTGAGGGGTGGTTGTCGTTCTCTCAGCCTGCTGCAGAGAGCTCTGCCTTGCTCACAGCAGAAGCATTGATGTTAAACCAGTTTTGCCTGTGTTTTGCTTTCTTAATTCTAGCAGTGTGGAGATGATGCAGCTTTCAGGAGCTGGTTGCTGGCTGTGTGACAGCATGCCTTGTGTTCCCGTGGAGGGGAGCAGAACAGCTCAGTTTTGGATCATTCTCTCCATAGAATTCAAAACTTTACAGAGTTTTATTTCAAATGGCAGGGGTTGGGCTGAGCCCTGCTAAGTTCGGCACACCTTCAATGTTATTTTTATTAGAGGGACAATTTTCATTGAATCAAAAGGGGTAATTTGCCACACACAGCCAAGGAGATCCTGTTTGGGTGTTGGGGATGCTGAACACACCTGAAATGGCAAAAACTTTGGGGTTTTATATCCATTTTTGGGGGAGGGTTGTCCAGGTGTGTTTCTGCAGCACAAATCTTGGTCCCCCTCCATTTTGTGACAGCAGGAGGAGTGTAAAGCATTTGAATAATTGGTTTTTTGGGTTATTTAATATGAAAGCATAAAGTGCTCTTTATGGGTTTTACCACTATAATTTTGCAAGAAAAAGTGATTTTTAGAATACACTCAATATTAAAATATAAAGGGGCTCCCCTTCTGCTTCAGCACATGGAATGGGAATTTTAACTCTGTGCTGAGCTACTGAGAAGCTCCTTTTAGTGTTTCGAGTGCCATCTACACCTTCTGTCAATAACTGGAATTAAGATGTGTTTGAGACAAGATAAAAATGGGAAATACCACCAGAATTTGTCATGCCATGGACAAAATTCTGTCCTCTGTATGGATCAGTGTGACAGGAGCAAACTGTGACACCCATGAGCTAAACCACCAAAATATCCCTTTTTTTGGTGGAAAACCTGTGTGAAACCATGATGGTCTCAAGAAATTTTCCATATTGGCATTTGAGTTGTTATATTTTAATTGCCACGTGGGTCACAGCTGCATTCCACAGGATTCAGGGAAACCTGGACCCACGGAGCAACTCCACAGCTGGAAGTTTTTGGGGTTGTGTTTGTTGAAGTGTTCCCAGTCCTTGGACTGGGATTTCTCCTGCTGCCAGTCCTGTCCCGGTTCCAAAACTCCCCTGGCACATCTGAGAGAGAGCAGCATCCAAAGCAGGAGCCCATGGGTGCATGTGCAGAGCAGAGCATGGCACGAGGTGCTGGGGGTGATGTGTCTGCCACAACAGCAAAATCCTGCTCTGGGCTGGAAAGTCCATGGGAAGTTTGGATGATGGGAGTAAATGACACTTCAGAATAGGATTTTTATGAGGAATGTGTCTGCAGCCGTTTGTTTTGGAAGCTTTGTGTTCCTGGGATGGGTCTAACCTCTGTTGGTCTACAGGGGTTTTGTAGGAGGAGGTTGGGAGGGACCAAGGTTTCTGCTCCAGGGTTTATTGCAAAATGTTCCTGTGGTCTCAGCTGGAACCTTGGATCTGACTGACCCCAAATCCAGCAGTTATTTTTTATTTATTTTATTTCTCTTTTCTCCCTTCACTGCTTATTTATAAACGACAGAATCATCCTACTTCACACCAGAAAGGCTGACTAAAGGAGCCTAATTCAGTGTTGTTTCTGCATCCAAAATTCTAGCTAGATTCACCTAAAAATTAATTCTGAGTTCTCCCCACTCACGAGTTCTGCCTCTCACGGACCAGACTGGTGTGGGAAAGCAGCAGGATTCCTTTTGGAATATCTCATTTTTGATCCTGAGCCTGTTAATGATCCCCGTGGCCTCAGTAAATCCCAAAGCAGCGATGCTGTGGGTGAAGCCCTGCCCTGGCTGTAACCAAAGCCACCTCTGAAAGGGAAGATTCTGCTCCTGCAAGGGAGGGGAGGTGCTGAGACAGTTCAGTTGAGCAGGAGAAACCCAAGATGTGGAGAGTTAAAGGTATTTGATCTCTGTGAGTTGTTGCAGCCTGTGCCAGCGAGCTCAGCTCGAACACAACGTGCCCACGAGGATTTTCGTGGCAGCAAATCCCAATTTGATCCTCATTTGACAAACCTTGTGTGTGGGGAGGAGTGATTCCCCACATTGTGCAGTCCTGCTGCGAGGCTCAGGGACAAACATTGGGGTTTTGGTTTGTTCTGACCCATCCTTGCCTCCATCCCAGTGCTGTGCTGGCTGGGAATCCTCACCACACGCGCTTGTTCCAGGAACCTCCACCATTCACAGCCACAACCTCTCCCACCCTAGAGTCACTCCAAGGTACTGTATTAATCTGGGTTTTCAGTGTGGTTTCCTTCTACAGGAGTGATTTCCAGTCTTGTTTCCATCTCCACAGGCTTGAAGACCATCGTGGGTGCCCTGATCCAGTCTGTGAAGAAGCTGTCGGATGTGATGATCCTGACAGTTTTCTGTCTCAGTGTCTTTGCCCTCATTGGGCTCCAGCTGTTCATGGGCAACTTAAGGAACAAGTGTGTGATTTGGCCAATTAATGTGAACGAGACCTTCCTGGATAATGGCTCCAGAGGCTTCGACTGGGAGGAATACACCAACAATGTGTGTAGGTATTTCTACACTGAGGGTCTCTAAAACCTCCTGACTTGGCTCAGTGCAGGGGTTCCAGCGTGGCTCATGCTTTGGTGTGTCTGGTTTTCACAGTAAAAACCCCATGTGCAGAAGTTTTTCAGTTTTTTTTTTTTTTTATTTGACCTTGTTGAGATGTTCCTAGTTGAATTCATCCTTTAGAATGTGCTCTTTTAGTGAAATAATTAGTCCAAAAAATATTTTTTACTGACAAATTTCTCAGCAGTGCTTTTGGGGGGTCTTTTTAGTGAAGGTTTTAACAGTGTTATAGTCTGTTAAATCCTCTAACTCCATATGTGTGTGAACGTAACCTCTTCTTTTTCATCTTCAGCAAATTTTTACATCATTCCTGGCGCCCCCGACCCTTTGCTCTGTGGTAACAGTTCAGATGCAGGGTGAGTGTTGAGCTTCATTAACAACCAGTTTGAGCTTCATTAACAATGATTTACCTAAAGCTGGCATATTGGGATATTCCCTGTTGCTTCCTCTGTTGGTTCTGCTGTTACTTCACCAGGTTTCAAATTTCTTAACCTGATTATGAATCCATTGCTGATGCAATGTAAGGGACATTTTCCCTGTCAGGAGGCAGCTCTGGCCACCAATACCAGTGGAATTATTTCCCTCTGAATCCAATCAGAGAAGGGTGGATGGAGGCTCAGAAATGGGAACTTGCAATGTGCTGTTGGTTTTCCACCCCAACCTTCAGCTCTCTGGCCCAAGCTCCTGCCTTGGGCTCAGGCTTGGGGAAAAGCTGCGCCTTGCAGCGTCTCATTTCCGTAGGACAGGGAGAGCAGGGCTTTCCTGAAATCCTGTCTCCTTGTCTGCTGAACTCAAATGACATGGAGAGAGCTGCTGTTTGTTGGGAGAGTGAGCCCTGACCTGGCTGCTGTCCCTCCCCAGCCAATGCCCAGAGGGATACACGTGCATGAAGGCAGGACGGAACCCCAACTACGGCTACACCAGCTTTGACACCTTCAGCTGGGCTTTTCTGGCTTTATTTCGCCTTATGACTCAGGACTTTTGGGAGAACTTGTATCAATTAGTAAGTAAACACTTCACTTTGCTGTTGTACACGGGGAGAATCTGGGGGTAAAATAGGAAAGGGAAATGTGAGAAGCTTTGTTTTATTCCTTCTCTCCAAAAGAGCGCAAGTAAAGCTTCACAGTGAGGTTTTTTTGGGGGAAGAAGGGGACATTATTGTCAGCAGGTGTTGGACTTTAAGTCCAGGAGGGATGGTGGGTCCAGCTGAGCTGTGAATTAATTTGGGAGCAGCCTTAGCAATGGCTGCAGGAGGCTGTGAGCGTTCAGCTCTGCTCACGGAGGGTGCTCAGGCTCTTTGGAGGGCACAGAGTTTTCTCCTGACCTGAGGGTGCTTTGGGGACCTTGCTGAAGCAGCTTTTTCTCGATTTGGTTTGTTTTAAGGGAGTCTGAGCATTGGGTTTCACACTGTGCCTCTGAGTTCTTTTCAGTTTGGATGCTCCCTTAAGGGAGGAAGGTGGATGTCACCTTTTGTGTTCATGGCTAAGGAGTGTGCAGGGGAAATGCTGAGCTCTGGAATATTCAGCGCTGCTGGATTTTCTTAGAAACATTCAGGTCAAGAAACTTGGGATCAGCTCTTGCGTCTCGTGTCAGGGAAGCCTGAAGTTGCTTTTTTTTTCCCTTTTCTAATCCCTCTGCCATTCTCTTCCACTTGCAGACTTTACGAGCGGCAGGAAAAACCTACATGATCTTCTTTGTGCTGGTGATCTTTGTGGGATCCTTCTACCTGGTGAATCTGATTTTGGCTGTGGTGGCCATGGCCTACGAGGAGCAGAACCAGGCGACCCTGGAGGAGGCAGAGCAGAAGGAGGCAGAATTCAAGGCCATGTTGGAACAATTGAAAAAGCAGCAGGAAGAAGCACAGGTGAGAAAAACAACAATTCCTCTCTGTAAGGCTGGTGAGGCCCTGGTTTCCAGAGAAGCTGATTTTACTGCCTGCACAAGCAGACTATAAAAACTCTAACAAATTCTGGCTGTGAGTGTATTCCAAGGAAAGAATAAACCTCTCAGTCCTGCCCCAAAGTCTTTTACTCAGGTGCATTGAGCCAAACTCTTTCTTCCAGCAGCAAATGGAGCGTTAACGGTGGGAAAATGTGATTTATTTTTGCTTCCCTTGCCTGCACCCTCAGGCTGCTGCCATGGTCACCTCGGCAGGGACGGTGTCTGAAGATGCTGTGGAGGATGATGGCGGGGGCAGGATGTCCCGCAGCTCCTCGGAGATCTCCAAGCTCAGCTCCAAGAGCGCCAAGGAGCGCCGGAACAGGAGGAAGAAGCGGAAGGACAAGGAGCTGTCGGAGGGAGATGAGAAGTGTGACAACGAGAAGGTGTTCAAGTCGGAGTCTGAGGATGGCATGAGGAGGAAAGTGTTCAGGCTGCCAGATAACAGGCTGGGAAGGAAGTTTTCCATCATGAACCAGGTAGTTTTCTGTTCCTTCACTAATGTTTGTGGTTGAGGTCAGGATAATATTCTGTTTAGACTCCTCTTGGCATCTCAAGGGTTGTGCCCACTGTCCTGAGCTGTGTTGGGTCAGGAGAACACGTAGAACCCAAGGTGATGACAGTGTAGAGTTAAGTCTAACAGTGTAGTTTCTATCTAAACAGTTCACACAGGTGCCAGTTGTTTTTGACCCAGGAATAGATTGGTTTTGTTAACAAACTGCTCACAACAGGATTGCTTTCACATGGGAGCTGCAAAATGCTAGCTTGGCTTAGAATAAATGACTTCTAAAAGAAAGAAGAGATGACTTTTAAATTCAACCAGAGAAGGCCTGATTTTGAGAGGACTTTATTTTATCATTTTTCCACCTTACTTCAGTGTCATGACAAACGGGTCCCTGATGGGTAATAACTGACATAGACCCCATGTATTACAGAAGGCTGGTCATTTCCTTTATTAAGAAATCCATACCTTTATAGACAGTTGTGATAGAGCTGGACCTAATTGGTCCTCCAATCAAAACGCCATCACCACTGGCTAATTAAGAAACCACCCTTAATAAAAAATTCTCCATAACACACTCCACACATTCACAAACACCAGGTGCAGCAAGTTAAGATAAGAATTATTTCTCATTCTTTCCTCTGATCTTCTCATAGACTTTCCTGGGAAAGTTGTCTGTTTCTCTCTGTGGCCGGAGAGCTGCACCACTCACTTTCCTCCTCTTCCTCTCCCAGTCTCTCCTCAGCATCCCGGGCTCCCCTTTCCTCTCCCGCCACAACAGCAAGAGCAGCATCTTCAGCTACAAGGGGCGCTTCCGCGACCCGGGCTCGGAGAATGAATTTGCAGACGACGAGCACAGCACGGTGGAGGAGAGCGAGGGCAGGAGGGACTCGCTCTTCATCCCCATCCGCGGCCGCGACCGGCGCAGCAGCTACAGCGGCTACAGCGGCTACAGCCAGGGCAGCCGCTCCTCACGCATCTTCCCCACGCTGCGCCGCAGCATCAAGAGGAACAGCACCGTGGACTGCAACGGCGTCGTGTCCCTCATCGGGGGGCCGCCCTCCAGCATGCCCGGGGGCCGCATCCTGCCCGAGGTAGCTGCTGAGCGTGGGATGGTCTGGGCAGCATGGTCTGATGAGCATGGTCTGTACAGCATGGTCTGAGCAGCGTGGTCTCAGCAGTGTGGTGTGGTCAGCGTGGTCTGGTCAGCATGGTCTGAGCAGCACGGTCTGCTGAGTGTCATCTGACCAACGTGTTCTGAGCAGAACGGTCTGGTCAGATGAGCATGGCCTGCTGAGCATGGTCTGACCACCATGGTCAGATGAACATGCTCTGGTCTGACCAGCGTGGTCTAAGCAGTGTGGTCTGGTCAGCATGGTCTGATCAGCATGGTCAAATGAGCATGGTCTGATCAGCATGGTCTGGTCAGATGAGCATGGTCTGACCAGCATGGTCAGATGAGCATGGTCTGGTCTGACCAGCATGGTCGGACGAGCATGGTCTGGACAGATGAGCATGGTCTGAGCAGTGTGGTCTGGACAGCATGGTCTGAGCACCATGGTCAGATGAACATGCTCTGGTCAGATAAGCTTGGTCTGCTGAGCATGGTCTGACCACCATGGTCAGTTGAGCATGCTCTGGTCTGACCAGCATGGTCAAATGAGCATGGTCTGGACAGATGAGCATGGTCTGCTGAGCATGGTCTGACCAGCATGGTCAGATGATCATGGTCAGATGAGCATGGTCTGGTCAGACAGGCATGGTCTGACCAGCATGATCTGGTCAGCAAGGTCTGACCAGTGTGATCTGACCAGCATGGTCTGACCAGCATGATCAAACGAGCATGGTCTGACCAGCACGGTCTCACCAGCATGGTCTGACCAGTATGGTCTGATCAGTATGGTCTGACCTGTGTGATCTGACCAGCATGGTCTGACCAGTGTGGTCAAATGAGCATGTTCTGGTCAGCCAAGCATGGCCTGACCAGCATGGTCTGACCAGTGTGGTCTGACCAGCATGCCCATCTGTTTGGTTCTAGTACAGAGGATTAATGACATTGTATGTAATTAGAAATGTTCTCTAAAATGCAGTAATGACAAATTAGGCTCTAAGGCTGCAGAGCACTGATCCAACAGAAAAAAGGGCTTGAGTTTTGGTTGGACCACTTGCATATTGTAGGAAGGTGGGAAGGACAGAGGGTTGCACAGAATATGGAAAATACAGAATATGGAAATGCAGACCAAGTGCTGCATTTCTGGGCTGAGAGTGGGTAAGAGAGAAGACTCAAGTCTGTATTAATCACCTTCTGGATTTTTCAGGGTACCACTGAGATCGAAATTAGGAAGAAGCCTGGTGGGTCTCTCTTGGTCTCAATGGATCAGGTGAACGCGTCCTATGGAAGGAAGGATCGGACCAACAGTGTCATGACTGGGTTGACCAACACCCTTGTTGAGGGTAGGTGTTGAGGGTAAGATTTGGGGATTAGAGGGACACCCTTGAGCTCTTTCCAGTGCCTGAAGGGGCTCCAAGAGAGCTGGAGACAGACTTTGGACAAAGGGCTGGAGGGACAGGACACAGGGAATGGCTTCCCCCTGGCAGAGAGCAGGGATGGATGGGATATTGGGACAGAATTCTTCCCAGTAAGGGTGGGGTTGCCCAGAGAAATTGCCCCATTCCTAAAGTGTCCAGGGTCAGGTTGGGCAAGGCTTGGAGCAACCTGGTCTAGTGGAATTCAGCTCCCCCTGCTTTCGAGCAGTACATATTCCTGCATGGTTTTGCCTAAATCTGCTTCTTTTGGGTCTTTATTAATAAAGAAATACTTATTAGACTTTATTTTACTTGGTTTTGGCATCCAGATTGCCCAGAGATGGAGGTAAAGGCAACAAAGAGTTGTAATTTTACAATGAAGAGAATGCAGTGTGGAGATCAGAGGAGTAAGGCAGTGTCAGGTCTGGGTGTTGTGTCTTGTGTCATCCCCAAGCACTGGAGAGACCTTCCTTTGCTCCAGGAGTGGGAGAGAAGGATTGGAGCTGCACTGGGAGCTGCAATGTGACAGCTGTCAGGAGAGAAAGGGGCTGTTGGCTGGTGGGAATTCTGGAACGGACAGCACATGGAGATGAGATTTCCCAATATGTCATGCAGGAGCCAGAAAGAATTCATGAACAGCAGCCACACGCGGTTGATGATCTCAAATTCCTGCTGTCTCCTGCAATAAAATTGTAGGAAAACTAAATATACTTAGAAACAGAGCAGGGTTTTGCTGCCGCTCGCCTCCTGCGCAAACGCCTACGGGCTCCAGTGCCACGGGCCTCTTTTTAACTTCAGAAATTCCAAGGCAACTAAATACTAAGCAACCAGAGAACCAATGGGAAAGAGAGCACGGTGGTCCTTTCCCTTCCCATAAAAAATAAAAGGTGAGGGTGCACAGCTGCATGGCCTGACTGGAACCAGCAAGTCAACAAATGGGGACAACTCCTCATTTGTATTTTTTTTTCCCTAAGCACTTGAGATGAGCCAGTGTAAAAAATAAATGGACACAGCATTTCTGTGTTTGATTTCTGTAAATGGATGTAGTTAGTCCTAATCAGGTTATTCCTGTTGAAAATCCTTTACAGCATTATGTCACCTCTTTCCTCTTTTAGACCGTGTCTGTGTTCAGCACAGAATTCATCTCAGTTATTTAAAAACTGGCAGCAAAGGCAGTTTGGAATCTGTAACTTTGGTTTTAACTGCTTTACCTTGATCAGTTCTGAGTTAAATATAACCCTTCATTTGGAATAATTTGCATTGAATCATCCTGGTGGGGCTGAAGCGCAGGGTTAGAACTGCAGTTCTGGTGACCTGGTGCAGGTGCTGTGTAGGGACAAAGGAGAAGTCATGGAGCTCAGTAAAACCATGAAATCCAAGAATCCTTGAGGTTGGAAAAGAGCTCCAAGGTTTGTTGGGTCTGACCTGAGACCAATCCCCACCTTGTCACCCAGGCCAGAGCACTGAGTGCCACGTCCTGTCATTCCTTGGTGATGCCCAGGGATGGGGACTCCAAACCTCCCTGACCACCCTTTCCATGAAGAATTTCTCCCTGATGCCCGCAAACTTTACCCAGCTCTTCTCCAGGGCCATTTCCACCAAGTTCACAGTTTTGTAATTCTTCACCCTCAGAGATGAAGCCTGAACTCTGTTTTTTTTTGTACCTGCAGAGCTGGAAGAGTCCCAGAGGAAGTGTCCCCCTTGCTGGTACAAATTTGCCAACACCTTCCTGATCTGGGAATGCCACCCGTACTGGATGAAGCTGAAGGAGATTGTGAACTTAATTGTCATGGATCCTTTTGTTGACTTGGCCATCACCATCTGCATCGTGCTGAACACGTTGTTCATGGCCATGGAGCACCACCCCATGACCCCTGAGTTTGAGCACGTGCTCGCTGTAGGAAATCTGGTAAGGAAATCTGCTAAATGCTCCCCACAGGTCTGCTCCTGCTGGGATGCCTGGAGTATTGATGTGGGCTTGGACTTTGAGTCAATTGCATTGTCGAGACTTAGCCTGAAGATCTGAAAATAAGCCAAAAATGACTCTTTGTGTGTTCTTTGTCTGTCTCTCCTCCCCACTCCAGGTTTTCACTGGGATTTTCACAGCAGAAATGTTCCTGAAGCTCATTGCAATGGATCCATACTATTATTTTCAGGAAGGCTGGAACATCTTTGATGGGTTTATTGTCTCCCTGAGTTTGATGGAGCTGAGTCTGGCTGATGTGGAGGGGCTTTCCGTGCTGCGATCTTTCCGATTGGTATTCCAAATTCCAGCTCTTTTTCAGTGTTATTGTAGTGGAGCTTAGAATCACAGAATCATGGAGTGTCCTTAGTTGGAAGGGACCCACAAGGGATCATCCAGTGCAGCTCCACACCCCAACAATCCCACCCTGGGCATCCCTGGGAGTGATGTCCAAACATCCTTTGAGCTGGGGCACTGACCATTCCCTGCTCAGTGCCCAGCCAGGGGAAGAACTTTTTCCCAATATCCAACCTATCCCTTCCCTGACACAGTTCCAGCCCTTCCCCATCACGTAAAGAATTTTTCCCATTTACACAGTACAAGGGAAAATAAATTTTCTGGGTTTGGGGAGGACAGAGATCAAATGGTGCCATTTTTTATGATCTCTTCTTTCTTCAGGACTGCTCTTTATGAAATCTGAGCAGCAGCTTGTTGCATTTGGGCAGGGAAGGGTGACTTTTCCTTTGGGAATAACTCAGTATTTCTGTGTGGGGAATAACTGATTACAAAAGTACAAAATGCTCAAAGAAAGGTTAAGCATTCTCTGCCCCCTGTACCCTCAGTAGCAGAAGCTTGGACTTACCTTTATGTAAAACACAAGATGGTTGATGTTTAGGAAGTTCTGCCTTATTTTCCTCTTTGCTTAAAGTTTGCTTCTTTCGGTGTTTTTTTTGTAGCTGAGAGTCTTCAAACTGGCCAAGTCCTGGCCCACTCTGAACATGCTGATAAAAATCATTGGTAACTCAGTGGGTGCCTTGGGGAATTTGACCTTGGTGCTGGCCATCATCGTGTTCATCTTCGCCGTGGTGGGGATGCAGCTCTTTGGCAAAAGCTACAAGGAGTGTGTCTGCAAGATCAGTTCGGACTGTGAGCTACCCCGCTGGCACATGCACGATTTCTTCCACTCCTTCCTTATTGTCTTCCGTGTGTTGTGTGGGGAGTGGATTGAGACCATGTGGGATTGTATGGAAGTGGCAGGACAGGCCATGTGCTTGATTGTCTTCATGATGGTCATGGTCATCGGAAATTTAGTGGTCAGTAAATGGTTACTGGTGGGCTTTCTTGGTTGCCTCTGGATGGGGTAGGACTTGGGGAGACCGCCAGCATGAGGGAGTGATGGTTTGTGAGCCTGTTCCTGCTCTGTGGAGGTCCCTCTTGGCCTTTGATCTGTCAATCAGTAGATTTTGGTAGCACAATGCTAAAGATGTTTTTTGCTTGATGAGGACCTTCAACAGTCACCCATAAATGAAGCATTTTGCAAGAAAATCTTGAAAGTCTGAACGCCTCAGTCAAAGTGTGCAGACCTGACCTGAGGGGAAAAATAAGCTAAAAGAAGCAAAACCTGGCATTTTAATTGCCAGAAAACAAAATAATTTGGTGCACAGGGGAAGGTCCTGAAGTGTTAAATTGAGGAATGGAGGTTTCTTCTAAAACCTGCCCACTGGCTCAGTCATGAGGTGCTGTTGTGTGCAGGAATGGGCTGTGAAACTGCACGGCCTGTTGTGTGGGAGGTTGGACTAGATCATGATGCTTCCTTCTGGCCTTAAATTTCACGAAGAAAAGTCTGTGGAGGAAAATGTGAGCAAGAATGAAGTCACATGAACGGTCGCAATTCTTCAAAGTAGTTGTGAGCTCTCTCTGAGAGGTCCTGTCTTGCCAAAGGGTTTTGATAAAATAAATCTTGGGGTTGGTCACTAAATGTGGGTGAGGAAGTAGAGCTGGGAGTGATCACTCAAAATACCAAGATTTCCCCCATTTTCTTTGAGGCAGAGATGGGACTAAATCAATAAGGTTGAATTTAAATCCTGTGAGGGTTAAATCCCTCTCCGACCTCTGCAGTCCAGATCCTGCAAGGGGCTCCATCCAGGCACCCCTGTACCTGCCCTGGACCCCTGGCACTCCTCAGGGAACATTTTGCAGCATCAAGGGGTCGTAGCTTGAACCTGGGCACCTGGATGAGTTTGAGCTGATGTTTGGAGACAGCTCTGCACCATCAGCAGGGCGTGGGCGCTGAGAGCTCTGCTCAGCTTTGGGAATCCCCCCTTTGTGTGTCAGTGCAGCATCAGCTCTTCCCTTTCAGGTGCTGAACCTGTTCTTGGCCTTGTTGCTGAGCTCCTTCAGCGCAGACAACCTGGCAGCCACGGACGACGACGGCGAGATGAACAACCTGCAGATCTCGGTGATCCGCATCAAGAAGGGCATCGCCTGGACCAAGGCCAAGGTCAGGGAGTTCATGCAGGCCCACTTCAAGCAGAGGGAGGCCGACGAGGTGAAGCCCTTGGACGAGCTCTACGACAAGAAGGTGAACTGCATCGCCAACCACACCGGCGCCGACATCAACCGCGACATCGACTTCCTCAAGAACGGCAACGGCACCACCAGCGGCATCGGCAGCAGCGTGGAGAAGTACATCATCGACGAGGACCACATGTCCTTCATCAACAACCCCAACCTCACCGTGCGCGTCCCCATCGCCGTGGGCGAGTCCGACTTCGAGAACCTCAACACGGAGGATTTCAGCAGCGACACGGATCCTGATGGCAGCAAGGAGGTGGGAGGAGGGCTCCAAATCCACTTGGGGCTTTGGGAGGGAGGGCTCCAAATTCACTTGGGGCGTTGGGAGGGAGGGCTCCAAATTCACTTGGGGCGTTGGGAGGGCTCCAAATCCATTTGGGGCTTTGGGAGGGAGGGCTCCAAATTCACTTGGGGCATTGGGAGGGCTCCAAATCCACTTGGGGCTTTGGGAGGGAGGGCTCCAAATTCACTTGGGGCGTTGGGAGGGCTCCAAATCCATTTGGGGCTTTGGGAGGGAGGGCTCCAAATCCACTCGGGGCATTGGGAGGGCTCCAAATCCATTTGGGGCTTTGGGAGGGCTCCAAATTCACTTGGGGCATTGGGAGGGCTCCAAATCCATTTGGGGCTTTGGGAGGGAGGGCTCCAAATTCACTTGGGGCATTGGGAGGGAGGGTTCCAAATCTACTTGGGGCATTGGGAGGGCTCCAAATCCACTTGGGGCATTGGGAGAGCTTCAAATTCACTTGGGGCGTTGGGAGGGCTCCAAATCCACTCGGGGTGTTGGAAGGGAGGGCACCAAATCCACTTGGGGCACTGGGAGGGCTCCAAATTCACTCAGGGCATTCAGTCCACTGGGAGGGCCAGGAAACCTCTGGGCAGGGAGAGCTGGGTAGTTCCAGCACTCAGCTTTTGTTGGTGTTGGGATGTTGTCTTTGCACTCAAAATGGAATTTCTTGTGCTCTGTGGAAAGCCACAAATACTTAAAAATATATATAAAATAAATATATGCAATCATAGAATGGTTATATAAATATATATACAACATATGGTATATATATAAAGATATATAAATCTTATAGTATAAATAATAACAATAAATATATAATAAATAAATAATAAATAAACATATAAATTGTATAAATACAATATATTTATATATACTGTACATTTATGTATGCTATGTATTTATATATACTACATATTTATATAGACAAAATATGTTTATATTTAATTTTAATATTTAATAGATATATTTATATATTCTAAATATATATATTCTAAGTAAATATGTATTCTATATATATTGTAAATATATATAGAATATATTTTTACCATAGTTATAGTAAAAGAAATATAATAATAGTAAAATAAAATAGAAAATAAATAACATATGTGTAATCATAAAATGCAGTGTAAAGCTAACTAACTAAATATATATATAAATAAAAAATATATTGTCATAGTAAAATATATGTAATAATAAAATGGCCTGGCTTGAAAGGAGCTTAAAAATCATCTAGTTCCAAGCTCCTCCATGGACAGGGACACCTTTCATAATGTAAATATTTAATCCTATATTAAATATAATAATATTTAATCCTGTCTGTCCTGTTAACATGAGACATAAGCTGGGTCAGGATCTCAGTGATTAAAGTGAGGAAACAACTTCCATGACAGCAAATGCGGTGAACAAGCAGCTGAGTCCTCGTGAAGTTTGGTGTTTTTTGGGGCTGATGTTTGGTGCTGATTGTGTTGGGTTGATTTGTGCTGCAGAAACTCGACGAGAGCAGCTCCTCCGAGGGCAGCACCATCGACATAAAGCCCGAGGTGGAGGAGGTGCCCGTGGAGGCCCCCGAGGAGTACCTGGACCCCGATGCCTGTTTCACAGAAGGTGAGCAGGGAGTGAGGGAGGAGGCTCTGGGGGTGTTCTGGGGGAGCTCACGTCAGCCTGTGTCAGTTGAGACAGAAACAGAGACCACACAAAGCAAAAAATCCATTTTCAGAAGGTTTCAAACTGTGTTTATTATAGCATGCATGCTTTTTTACAAAACTCCTAAGTTTACACTTTACTCATACACACAAAATGCTCATTGCAATAATTGCAGGTTTCTCTTATTTATCCTTTTCTTTCCTGGTTTCTATGTCAGCGACCTTGGTAGGAAATTCTTCCAGGGGTAAACACGGATCCTCTTATCAAACTTCTCTCTGGCTCTCTGTAAAACCTCTTCCACCAGCCTGGATCAGGGCTGGCTCTCAGCTTATCTCCAGGCCCTTCTTGCATGCTGGTGCACCAATTCAGAGGAATTTGCAAAGTGAAGCTCTCAGAGATGCAGCTGCCACTGCTAGGATGTAAATCATAAAATCATTCAGTAGTTTGTGTAGGAAGGGACCTTAAACTTACCCAAATTTACTCCCTCCCACCATCCCAGCTTGCCCCAAGCCCCATCCAGCCTGGCCTTGGACACTTCCAGGGATCCAGGGGCACCCACAGCTTCTCTGGGCACCTGTGCCAGGGCCTGCCCACCCTCAGAGGGGGAATTTCTGAAGAATCAGAGATGACCTGTAGCAGAACAAGATGATTTTTGTGCAGCTGATGCCTCAAGTACTCAGAAACAGAGTACTTTTCCTTCCCTGTGACTGGCCTCGATGTCTTTCGAGAGCTGATCATAACAGGAATTCCCCAGGCAAAAATGCTTTAAATGGTTCAAGGTTATTTTATCAGCGAGTTTTCCATTTGTCTCCTCAAGAGCATGGCCCTCACCAAATAGAACGAGCTGATCTGTTCCCAAATTGATGTCAGTTCTGGTGCCCGGGCACAGAAGTGGCAAAACAACCCTAAAACCCTCAAGAACGCAAAAATTTTAACTCACTCAGCGTGGTTCGTATTGGTGACATCAAAACTGCTTCTAGACAGTGAGAATTTAATGTTTTTACCTTAAATCTTGTGTTTCCTGAGCGAAATTGTGCCCTGTCCCTGTTCCAGGTTGTATGCAGCGCTGCAAGTGTTGTCAGGTCAATATTGAGGAGGGGCTGGGAAAGTCGTGGTGGACCTTGAGGAAAACTTGTTTCCTAATTGTGGAGCACAATTGGTTTGAGACTTTCATCATCTTCATGATCCTCCTGAGCAGTGGGGCTCTGGTGAGTAAAATTAATAAAAAATAAAAAAGTAAAACCCCAGCAGTCCAGAGGTGTTGGGCTTGGGGACGTCTGGTTGTGTACAGGAAATTTTGGGAAAAAGCAAATCTTGGAAATTCCTATCTGGAAAGCAACACAAGCTTTTATTAGTTTTTTTTGTTTAGTTTAAATTAAGAACAAAGCCTTCAAATCTGGGTTCTGATCGTGGTTTGACTAGAAATGTGAGGATCTGGGGAAAAGTCAGCCTGTATCTATGTCTAATTTCACAGCATCAAAAAATTCCAGAATCACTGAGCTTGGAAAAGCTCTCCAACACCATAAAGTCCAAGCTGTGACTGGAACAAAATCAATTTTCTATGTTTGATTTATATATATTAATAAAAGATGTGTATTTTATCTATATCTTTATTTATTTCTATATATCTATATATCTATATATCTATATTTCTATATTTCTATATACCTATATACCTATATATCTGTGTATCTGTATATCTATATCTATATCTGTCTATTCACATATATTTATATATAGTGTGTATGTATGTGTTTTTATATATAATATATATTAAAATATATTTTTATATATTATATAGTATATATCATATATAATTACAATATATAATATATAACATGTAACATATAACATATAATATATAATATATAATATATAATATATAATATATAATATATAATATATAATATATATATAATTATATAATGGATATAATATATATAAAAGATATATATAATATATATAATATGTTTTTAATTTTTTAATATTTAATTAAAAAAATTAAAATCTATACATTTAGCTCATCTTGAACTGTACATTGAACTCAGCTCAGTGTCATTTGAAGCCCCTGAACTGTGCAGTAAATCCCATATAATGACATTTGCACCTGGTTTTTCCCAGGCTTTTGAGGATATTTACATCGAGCAGAGGAAAACCATCAGGACCATCCTGGAGTATGCAGACAAGGTCTTCACCTACATTTTCATCCTGGAGATGCTGCTCAAGTGGTGTGCCTATGGATTTGTGAAATTCTTCACCAACGCCTGGTGCTGGCTGGATTTCCTCATCGTGGCTGTATGTATCCTCTCCTCTTCCTTCTGCTTGGGATGCTTCCTCCTCAAACCCTCATGGGTCATAGATTTAACAACCCCAATATCTGTGAGTTCCCAAATCAAGGAAAAAAACCCTTCAGCTCTCTGTGGGATTTCTGCCCTGCAGGGACCAAGGAGGATTTTCCAGCCCTTGGCTCTTTTTTTCTATGCTAAAAATGGAATTTTTAGGAGAGCTGGCCGTGTTTGGAGGTGTTTCCACGGGAAAGATGTGCAGATGTGGAATTCCTTGGGGATATTTCTGGGAGTTGCATTCTCTGTAATCCTTTTCTTGCATTATTAATGATGAGGGGGTGATGAGGCAGCAGAATCTCCCCATCCCACCACCCCACTTCCGAGCACTGGATTTGTGAGAATCTCAATCCTTGGAAAGCTGATTGTGCACAGTCAAGTTCAGCATCATCAAAAGAAACAGGAAAGAAAAAGCAGAATCATATCAAACAAAAAGCTCAGGGTAGAGTGAGGGACAGATCCACCCTGGAATCCCCTGCAGAACGTCTTGGGAGGGAGGATAAATCTGAGAAATAAAAAAAGGTGAATAAATTGTAGAATTAGAAAGAAAAAAAGACAATAGAAAGAAGTTTTAGCAATAAATTTGGCTCTGGGGCAGAGCGAGGGAATTTAAAATACATGGAATTTAAAATCAATGGAATTTAAAATAACTGGAATTTTAAATAAATGGAATTTGAAATAAATGGAATTTCTGCTGCCCAAAGTGGTAGAAATTGGTGTAATTCAATAGGAAATTTCAGAACCAGGAAATTGAGAATCCCAAGTGCTTGGATTCTCTTAAAAGTGTTTCATCACATCCATCTGGGATTCAGTGGCTCTGGTGGCTGCCCCAAGAGCAAGTGTGTTAAAAAAGAATTCCCAGTTTTTCCAAGCTTCTCCTTTGGAACACTCTGGGTATGATTCAGTTGCTGTTCAGCACCATTATCACTCTGGAAATATTCCTGAGTAGGTGGAAGGAACTATGCTTGGAATTCAGGGGCAGAAGTGACTCAAACCCTGTTTCCTGTAGGAAAATTGAAATTTGAAATTTTAATTTTTTCTAGAAAATCCTCTCTGATCCCCTCAACACCTTTCCTCGGACACAACCTGGACGTTATAAGTTTTATTTTCTGACAGAAAAGAAATTTAAAATAAATTAAGAAATAAATTTAAATTTTGGAATAAATTATTAAATGAATTTATTTACTGGATCTCTCTTGCTGCCTGAAGATAAAGAGTTTAATTCCAGTTTAATTCCAGTTAAATTCCAATTTAATTCCAGTTTAATTCCAATTGAATTCCAGTTTAATGGGCAGATGTGGTACAAGTTTAATTTCCTTCCCATGCATCTGGGAGTGGAGTAAAGATCAGGAAGGGAACAGTGAGGGAACAAAGGCAGAAGGGTTTGCAATTCCCAAGGCTTTAGGAATTTTAGAATTCCTGTTTTCCCTTGATATCACAGACAGAAGAGTTGCACAATTTTCCCAGTGAAAAAAAAAAAATTAAAAAACGTGAAATGTGACTTTGAGGTGCCAAAATACACCCCCCCCCACCAAAACCTCAGCAATGCTTTGTGTCCTGTACCTGTTGAATCCCATTTTTTGAACCCAAATTTGGTGGCGCGTCGTGGCCGGGGCTGGAGCGAGCCAGGGCAGCAGGGAATGATCCTTTGCATCCTAACAACACTCTTGGATGTTATTTTGCAGGTTGCTATAGCATTGTCCAATTCCCCTCCTACCTCATGCCCAAAGCTTCCTGGGTGTGTTTGTGAAGACTTTTACTGGGTAATAATGAAGGATTCTGCTTTTCAGTCAATCTGGGATTCCCTTTGTGCGACCTCGGTGCCTGCTGTGTCTTCTGTTGGAATGTCCTCAGGGAATAATCCTCAAAGATTATTTATTAAAAGCTCAAACTGCCTTTTTCTGGCATGGTCTTAAGAGTCCTGCTTGGGAGTAAGGTGTTATCCTGAGGGGAAAAATCTCTAAAAATGAGAAATTTTTGTTCTTGGAATGGTTTGGGCTGGAAGGGACCTTAAACTCATCCAGTGCCACCCCTGCCAGGGCAGGGGCACCTTGAACCATCCCAGGTTGTTCCTGCCCAACCTCGGACACTTCCAGGGATGGGACACTTCCAGTGTTACATTTACTGTGTTATTTAAACACACCACATCTCCAAATCCATTGAATTTTTATATTTAATTATATTTATATTTAAGATTTTAACATACCAGGATTGCCCTGGCCTGTTATACCTCGCAAAATCTTTGTTGGATCCTTTGGGACACCCCTGGCATGTAAAATTTTAAAATGGGATGGAAAACCCAATCTATTGTGGCCACTTATTTCTGGGGAAGATACCACGGAATTCTGAAATTATTTGAGTTGGAAGGAACCTTAAAATCATCTGATTCCAAGTGCCCTGCTGTGGACAGGGCATTTCCATAAGAAGATGGGAAAAGCACATCAGCCACGTGCCCAAAAAAGATAAAATCTCAATTTTCTCACACATTAATGCATTTAAAATTCAGATTTGATATTTCCCAGAAATAAGTGGGGAATAAGAATCATCCTTCTAATTAATTCTAATTATTATTCTAATATCTCTTCTATTAAAAAATGATACATAGGAAGTGTCCTATTCTGAGAATTCACCTGAAACCCCACCTGGTCCAGGAGGAGCTCCTGTGTTCTTTTGTTTGTTGCTGTACATGGATGTCTTTTTTTATTTCTTTTTCCTTAAAAAGGGTTCATGTCTCTTTCTTATTTGTCTGAAGTGTGGTGGTAGAGAAAAATGGGGAAAATGGCAGAGAAAAATGGGAAAATGGTAGTGAAAAAAGGGAAAAAATGGTAGAGAAAAAAGGGAAAAATGGTAGTGAAAAAAGGGAAAAATGGTAGTGAAAAATGGTAGCAAAAAATAGGGAAAATGGTAGCAAAAATTGGGAAAAATTATAGAGAAAAATGGGAATAGTGGCAGCTGCGGTGTCTGTAACTGTTTTCACGTGGCCAAGTTGTGTCTGGACTTGGTGGGTTTAAGGATCTCTGAAAATTCAGATTTAGAGCCTAAATCTGACTCCAGTTTGCTCAACAGGTTGCCCAGTATAACCCAGTACATCCCAGTCCTTCACTGCACACTCCTGTGGCTGCTGAGGTTGGGATTTTGGGGAAAAACAGGGAGAATTTGGGGTGGGATGGGGGGAGATGGGATAAAACAGGATTGGGGTGAAGGAAAATGGAGCTGGGATTGGGAAAAATGGGAGAAAAACAGGATTGAGATGGGGAAAAGGGGAGAAAACGCCTGGATTGGAGGAAAATGGAGGATTCTGGAGCTGGGGTTGGGAAAAAATTGGGAAAACTGGAGATGTTGGTTTTGGGATGTGGAAAAAAACTTGGGAAAATTCCTGGCAATCCCCAGGCATGGTGACCATTTTCCCTCATCCCAATCCGGTTTTATCCCATTTTCCTCCATCCCATCCCTGTTTTTCCTGATTTTTCCTGATTTTTTCCTGTTTTTTTCCCCAATCCCAGTTTCAGCAGCTGCAGGAGTGTGCAGTGAAGCCCTGGGCTGTACTGGGCTGTACTGGGATATACTGGGCTGGTTGGAAAAGGGATCAGAAATGCTGTAATTCAGCACAGGAATTGGAGCAGGATCACTGTCAGAGCAGGCAGAAAACAGAGCTGCTCTGTGCCAGCACCCTGATTTTGTATGGGGGGCATTTAAGGAATTTTCCCTACCCTGGTAGTGATATCCTTCCCCTCATCAGCAGCCCAAAATCGGTTTAAAACCAAATTTCCTGGAAATTATTTGGTTTTAAACCAATTTGGTTTAAAAAGCACAAGCAGAGCATTGAACTTAACCAGCTGGAATTGGCACCACTCCCTTGGGTGTTTCAATTATTGCAGTGTCTCGCTGCTTTGCCATTAATATTCTGATATTTTGGTGCTTTTTCCCCCATTTGGGATTGAAAGAGTCTCCTAAGAACATAAAGAAGTAGTAAAAAACTGAAATAAAGGGTATTTCGTATCAATGGATTTCCCAGGTGCTTTTAGAACAAGAATGTGGAGTTTTGTGCTAAATTAGCTCATAACCAGAGAGAAAATCATTTATTTGAAACCAATTCGGTTTAAAATTATTATTTCTTATTATTTATTTTAAACCAATTTCGTTGAAAATTACTACATTTTAAAATTTCAATTAATGAAAAAAATTAAAATTTTGCAATATTTTGCAATATGTTCAGAATATCTTAACCCAATTTGGTTGAAATTTATTAAAATATAAAATTTCAGTTACTGAAAAGAAACTTAAAATGATTCATTGAGTATTTTCAGACTATCTGAACCCGGTTAGGTTGGACTGTGCCCCGCGTGGGCTGGCAGGCAGGAGGAGCTGATTTAAAATTTCAGTTAATGAAAAGAAAATGTAAATGATTCATTGAGTATTTTCAGACTATCTGAACCCAGTTTGGTTGAAATTTATTAAAATTTAAAATTTCAGTTAATGAAAAGAAAATTTAAATTATTAGTGCAATATTTTCAGGCTATCTGAACCCAGTTTGGTCGGATGCTGCCCCGCGTGGGCTGCCAGGCAGGAGGAGCTGATTTAAAATTTCAGTTAATGAAAAAAAAATTAAAATGATTCATGCAATATTTTCAGAATATCTTAAACCAATTTGGTTGAAATTGGTTAAAATTTAAAATTTCAGTTAATGAAAAGAAAATGTAAATTATTAGTGCAATATTTTCAGACCGTCTGAACCCAGTTTGGTCGGACGCTGCCCCGCGTGGGCTGCCAGGCAGGAGGAGCTGATTTAAAATTTCAGTTAATGAAAAGAAAATGTAAATGATTCATTGAGTATTTTCAGACTATCTGAACCCAGTTTGGTTGAAATTTATTAAAATTTAAAATTTCAATTAATGAAAAGAAAATGTAAATTATTAGTGCAATATTTTCAGGCTATCTGAACCCGGTTTGGTCGGACGCTGCCCCGTGTGGGCTGCCAGGCAGGAGGAGCTGATTTAAAATTTCAATTAATGAAAAGAAAATTTAAATTATTAGTGCAATATCTTCAGACTGTCTGAACCCAGTTTGGTCGGACGCTGCCCCACGTGGGCTGCCAGGCAGGAGGAGCTGGGAGAGGCTCCGCGTTCCCGAGCGCCGCGGTGGCTGTGCAGAGCTGGCCCAGGTGTGCAGTGTGTGTATTTATCTGTATTCTTTCTCACAGGTACCTTTAACATTTGTCTGGCTTAAATTTCATGGGCGCCGCCGGGATCCGTGCAGCCAGTAAAGGGCGAGGGTAAGGTTTTTGTCATCGTTTGGGCTCTTCCTTCCAACAGCCCCTCTCCATGTGTGTCTCTGCCTCTCTCTCTCTCTCTCTTTCTCACTGATCTCTCCCCTCTCGGTCTTTTCTCAACTGCATTATTTCCTTCCAGGTCGGTTCAGTCAAGTGAAGTAGGCAGCTGGTGTCATGGCTTCGGTATTTGGGGCGGCCCAGGTGGCTCCTGGGCTGGGCAATCAGGGCTAGGGGATCCAATCTAACAGTCTGGAACCTTTTTTTTTTTCTTTTTTTCTTTTTTTTTTTTTTAATTTCTTTTTTTCGTGTTGTTTTTTCTTTGTTGTTGTTGTTTTCGTTTTCTTTCTTTCTCTTTTTTGTTTTTTTTTTTTTTTCCTATTTTTTTTTCTGGTTTCTTTTTTCTATTTTTTTTCTATTTTCTGTGTAGGTCTCTTTAGTCAGCCTTATAGCTAATGCCCTGGGCTACTCGGAACTAGGTGCCATAAAATCCCTTAGGACACTAAGAGCCTTGAGGCCTTTAAGAGCGTTGTCCCGATTTGAGGGGATGAGGGTAAGATGCCATTAGCAGCTGATCCTTCTGCATGCCCGTGGAGCATTTTATTTTTTAAAAGCATGCTAGAACTGATCAAAACTGGTGGAAAGAGAATTCCAAACAGAATCATGATGCAGCTGCTGACTTGATCACCTCTACGTGGATGTAACCCTCACCCTGCCCACCGCTGCACCCTCCCCTCTAACAAAGGGAGATGCATCAGCTGCCTCATTACATTAATTACTGGCCCAAACCACCCATTTGTAGCCGATGTTGACACTTGGCTGTTCTCATTTGGCCTGGCTTTGACCTCGAGCATCCGAGGGGCTTCTCAGCTGTAACTTTTTTTTTGACCTAGGGAGAATCACCAGGTGCAAAGAAGCAGAATTGGAACCACCTCAGGGTCTGCAGGTTGTTGGCTGTTGGTGGAATTGGACTGAAAGATTCTGTCTCAGAGGGGGATTTTAAAAAAGCAACCAGGGGGAAAAGGCTGCTGCCTCTCGTGGCTCGCTGCAGGAAGGGACTGGGGGGAGCTCAGCTCTTTGAAAACTTTTTGGTTTCATTCCTCTTGTTGCACCTTGTTGTTCTCGGTCCAGTCTGGTGGTGACTGGCAGCCTTGTCTGGTAGTGAAGCTTTTCCTTTCTGTCCCTTTCCTTTTTTCCATGCTTTTTTGGTCCCTGTCCTGTCACTGTGGAACCAGAACAAAGCACAAGCAAAGCATTGAACTTAACGAGCTTGAATTGGCACCACTCCCTTGGGTGTTTCAATTATTGCAGTGTCTCACTGCTTTGCCACTGATATTCTGAGATTTTGGTGCTTTTTTCCCCATTTGGGATTGAAAGAGTCTCCTAAGAACATAAAAAAGTAGTAAAAAACTGAAATTTCATATCAACGGATTTCCCAGGTGCTCTTTGAACAAGAATGTGGGGTTTTGTGCTAAATCCCTGTTAGATCATTACCAGAATAAAAATCACATATTTTAAATAATGAGGGAAGGGAATAGCAGTCACAGTTTTACTTCAGGGTCTGAGTGGAGCAATTCCACCTGGATCCTCCTGATCTTTGGAGCTTAACTGAGCCCAAAATCCAGCCCAAGAGGAGCAGAGAGCTGAGGGCGCTCCTCAAACTCCCTGGGAAGTAACAGAATTACCTGAGCTCCAAATCCAAGGGAGGTGTTTCCTCTCTAAGACCTTCTCCTGCTGTTATTTCTTTGTGTCATTAATTTAATTCTAGATTTGAATCCACAGCAGAGGCGCAAAGGAAGAAAAATTTCCATTCACACAAAGGTGGAGCTTTTGCTGGGCTGGGTTTGCGTCTGACCCAGAAGTTTGATCACAAAGAACAGGCCTAGCACTAAACCTGTAGAAACTAAAAGCTGGTTTTAAGCCATGCTGGGGAGAAGATTTCTGATGTACAATCAGGAAATTCTCGTGCTTCGAGCGGGGGATTTTCAGCACAGGAAAATTGATAGTTGTGACTGCAGCCCTGTCAGCTCCCTAGACCCAATTATCTCTCCTTTGTTTTGGAGACAAGTGTCAGTGCCCCATCCAGCCAGACCAATTTGAGAGATCTGAAATGCCTTTGCAAAGGAGACTGGAACTGTAGTTCTTTGCTTTTCTCTCCTCCATAGCAATCTGCATTTCCAGGAGCTTGCTCTGCTCTGAGCTCGGTCAGGGAGTTTGGTGGTGATGCTGTGAGACATGCATGTGTTCTTGTCAGTCTGCACACAAAAGCCATCCTCCTCCTTTCCCTCCTTCTGGAAAGCTCTGTAGATTTAATGAACCATAAATGACCATATTTCAGGAGGAAATTACCCTTTTTTTGTTTCATGTGGTAGCTGGAATAAATCAATGTATTCGTAGGAGGATGTGACCCAAAAAGTGCTACTGGTCCAGCAGCTCAGCATCCTGTTGGGATGAAGGGAGAGTGAGAGAAGAGGCATCACCTGCAGCCTTTTGGGGCTCTCACCTGTGCCTTTTAGGTGTAGGGATGAACTCCTGACATCACGTACCAGCTGGAACGGAGGATTCACCAGCTGCACCACTGTGGTTTTCATTTTTCCTCCATTTTTCTATCTCAGACTGGTTTGGGTTGGGAAGGACCTTAAAACCCATCCAGTCCCACCCTCTGGACACCTCCCAGCAGCCCAGACCTCCAATCCCAGTCCAAACTGGCCATGAGCTGCTGTGGTGGCCATGGGTGGTGGTTGTGACTTCCAACAAAGGGAGGAGAAGGACCAGGACGAGCTGTGGCCAATGTCCCACCCTTGGGGCCTCCCAAGTCCCCGTGTGTGGTTGAGCTGCCTTTCAAAACTGAGGCAAGATAGTTTAGCTGCTGTTCATCTATTAAAGGAATCTAAATTAGGAGATCATAATAAAAGATTTAATATCCTGCTGACCTGCCTCTATTAAAAGCTTACATTTGGCCGCGTGTTGGCCGGGGACGCTCAGGGACGCGATGCTCCCAAACGGTGAAGGGCTAAAATTAGGAAGAGATGAGCTCTGACAAAACCCCATCCCCATTTCTGAGCATTTGGAGGAGGGAACGTGGCTTTTGTGTGCTGGTGAGCCTGCCAGGCTGCATGCTCAGCTCTCTGCCTGGGACTACACGACTGGCCTTGCTGAGTCCACAGGATGATCTCGGTGTTAGTCCGTGCTTTAGTGTGACCACAGTGATGCTGGGCTTGGTCCTGGCCCCACACAGGGAGCAGGACCAGGCCCTGAGTGAAAACAGCGTTGTTTGAGCGTGGGGAATGCCTGGAGGGGCTGCTGGCTGGAAAAACAAAACCTCTGGAATCCAGGAGCTCAAGTGTCCTCACACTTGGCTCTGAGAAAATTCCATCAGGACCCTGTTTGTTATGAGGGTCTGAGCCTGCCCCTCTGCCTTTGGTCAATTAAAATGACAGGAAATAATTGGTTTGTTAAAGAACAAAGAGTCCAGGCTCCGTAAATCCAACAATGTGGCTTGAAAAGAGAAATTATTTTGAAAATATACGTATTATATAATATGTATATAATATAATATACAATATGCAATATATAATATGCAATAGACAATATATAATATACTGTATACAATATAAAATATATATTATACAATATGCAATATATAATGTGCTATATAAAATATATACTATGCAATATACAATATGTAATATACAATATGCAATATACAATATATAATATACTATATAAAATATATACTGTGCAATATACAATATATAATATGCAATAGACAATATATAATACACTATATACAATATAAAATATATATTATACAATATACAATATATTATATACTATATACAATATAAAATATATACTAAATATGCAATATATTATATACTATATAAAATATATACGGTACAATATACAATATGCAATATACAATACACAATATACAATATATAATAAACAATATATAATATGCAATAGACAATATATAATACACTATATACAATATAAAATATATACTATGCAATATGCAATATATAATATATTATATACAATATATAATACATACTATACAATATATAACATACTATATACAATATACAAAATATAATATAATGCAATATAATTATAATAATCATAATAGAAACATATTTTGAAAACGCAGCTTCCCTGCTTGCCTTTGAAGCAGAATTTGAAGCTTGCAACAAATTCACTGCCAATTTCTGCATGGATCAACCCCCCCAACATGTCAGTGGCCTCCCCCATTCCCCCCCAGAACAGCTGTACTTTTGCTTGCTGTCTCCTGCCTCGTGTTTTATACTGAAACTTTTTCCCACCCCTTCCAACACAGGTGGTTGTCAATGCCTTGGTTGGCGCTATCCCTTCCATTATGAATGTCTTGTTGGTCTGCCTTATCTTCTGGCTGATTTTCAGCATTATGGGGGTTAACCTGTTTGCCGGGAAATATCATTACTGCTTTAATGAAACAGCTGAGCATCGCTTTGAGATAGATGTTGTTAACAACAAGACAGAATGCGAGGCTCTGATGCCACCCAACTCCACGGAGATCCGGTGGAAGAATGTGAAAATTAACTTTGACAACGTTGGGGCAGGATACCTGGCTCTGCTGCAAGTTGTAAGTTTGGGTTTCTACCGTTGTCCCTTTAAAATATTCCAAACTGAGGGGCTGGAGCTCTAAAATACCCCAAACTGAGGGGCTGGAGCTCTAAAATACCCCAAAGTGAGGGGCTGGAGCTCTAAAATACCCCAAACTAAGGGGTTGCAGCTGCATCCCCCCAAAACACCCCAAAGTGTGGGGCTGGACCTGCCTCCCCCACTAAACTACCCCAAACTGAGAGGTTGGAGCTCTAAAATGCCCCAAACTGAGGGGTTGGAGCTGTGTCCCCCACTAAAATACCCCAAATTGAGGTGCTGGAAATACAAAATGCTCCTGCTGTATTTTATATCCTTCCCTCTCTCTGAAATCCAGCATCCACCGGGGTTGGGGCTGCAATGAATTTGCCATTTTATATTTATTCTCTTTCCTAATTTATGGGTCTCAGTAAGAGCCTCCAAGTTCCCCACTCACACTCAGCCTGCTTGAACCTCATGAGGTTCAGCTCCTTGAGCTGGCACAATTCTTGTATTTTGGGTGAATTCTGTCTCTGTGTTTTCTCTGCCAGGCTACATTCAAGGGCTGGATGGACATCATGTATGCAGCTGTAGATTCCAGAAAGGTAACCTGGCAAAACTCCCCTCCCCTTATTTCTATCTGCTCTTTTGGTTTGCTAAAACTGAGAGTAAAAGTTGTGGAATTGTGTTTGTAGTGAGTATTTAATGCTGGGATTGTTTGCTTTGCTCTGGGGGTCTGATGAGTTAAAAGATGCTGAAGAAAATCCCAAAAAGGGCAAGTTTTTCTGGTTGTGTTTTTTTTTTTGTTCCAACTGGTTTTTGATCTTTGATGGTTTGGAAACACAACCAAAAATCTCATTTTGCCTGTGTTTGTACGATGTCTTTGAAATGTCATTTGTTGTTTTTCTTATCTCCCCTTCAGCAAGAAGAGCAGCCCAAATACGAGGACAACATTTACATGTACATTTATTTTGTTATCTTCATCATCTTTGGCTCCTTTTTCACCCTGAACTTGTTCATTGGTGTCATCATCGACAACTTCAACCAACAAAAGAAAAAGATAAGTGATCTGTGTTTGCTGCTTCCAGCTCAGACCTGTCCCAGGACTGTTGGCTCTTCAGGCTGGTGGGTTTTTCTGCAAAATGAAGTAATTTTGGGGCACAAAGCTCCTTTTTTTAGAGCTATGGGCCTCTTGGTGCCTTGAGCACAACATGCTTGGTTTAAACTACAGCCAGATTAAACATTTTCCCTAGATTTTCATGCATTTTGGGGTTTTTTTATGCCTTGGCTAAAATACAAACTGGAAGCAAGATGTCTTCCTTGCCTCTGTCTCATATCCTGCTTTTTCTTGAAATAAAAGTTGTAAGTTTGGGTTTCTACCATTGTCCCTTTAAAATACCCCAAAATGAGGGGCTGGAGCTCTAATTTGGGATGGATTTGCATGGTGCAGCTCCTGGAAATGCCCTCACAGCTGCTCACCGCAGAGGGGAGGGAGGCAGTGCAATGGAAGCTATGCATTTCAATTTATAGGAAATTAAAAATTTCATTTTTAATTAAGATCAGTGCAGCCTGGGTGTTAGTTTCTGTGAGTGATTTCTCTCTGAAGGCAGGCCTCACCTGAGCTGGGCTTTACTCCTTTCCCTTCTGGTCCATGAGCTGATTGTAACCAGTTTTGCTTTTGCCCCTTTACTTTGGAGGTCAAGACATTTTCATGACAGAAGAACAGAAGAAGTACTACAACGCCATGAAAAAACTGGGCTCAAAGAAGCCTCAAAAACCCATTCCCCGACCTCTGGTGAGTGCATTGGAGGGAGCTCAGGATAAACCTGTGGAGTAGATTTCTAAGGAGCTTTTTTCTCCAAAATCATCCCTAGTTTTAACTCACGTTGGACTCACATCACCCTGGTTTTGTCATTGTAACTCAGATGTCACCTGCAAAGGTTAAAACATTTGTGCTGGGGTTGGTGTAAATCAGTTCATCACCTGAATAATGAAATTCCAAAACTTCACCTGGGTGAGAGGCCTTAGAAGTGGAGTAGGAGCCTCCTGGCACTCGCAGGAGAACCTTTGGCAATCACCCAGCCCTGAGGGCTTTGCTGATGGAGAACTGAGCTCGTTTCCCTGGTTTCTGAACGGCTTTGGATCCCTCAGAAAGCCAAAAAAGGGGTTGGGCTGAGTCCCTTAGGAGCTGTATGGATAAAGCATCCTGGTTTTGGGGCTGTGGTGGTGCCAGGACACCAGAGGGGCTGGGTTCTCCTGCGGGCACCCATCAGTGCAAGGATCCGGCTGCAAAGCTCGGCAGAGAGCGAGATGTGCTGCTGGTAGGGATGGAGTAACATGTTGGGGTATAATTTGCATTTTCCTGCCTTTGCCCTCACCAGACCAGCTCGTGGACAGGGTTTGCCTTGAAAGCTTTGTTCAGCACTGACAAGATCACATCCTTGTCCCTCTTTCCACCAATGGTGGAATAATTTGTTGATTAATGGTAAATTAAGAGAAATTCCTGCCTGTGAGGATGGTGAAGCCTTGGCATGGGTGCCCAGAGAAGCTGTGGGTGCTCCTGGGAGTAACCAGAACCAGGTTTGACAGGACAGGGGGTGGAATGGGATCACCTGAAGGACATTTCCAATCCAAACCGCTCCACGCTTCCATGATTGTTGCTCAAGCTTGGTTCCCTGCCTCTCCTGCTCCACAGAACCGCATCCAGGGAGCCGTGTTCGACTTTGTCACCCAGCAAGCCTTCGACATCGTCATCATGATGCTCATCTGCCTCAACATGGTGACCATGATGGTGGAGACAGACACGCAGAGCAAGCAGATGGAGGACATCCTTTACTGGATCAACTTTGTGTTTGTCATCTTCTTCACCTGTGAGTGTGTGCTCAAGATGTTCGCCTTGAGGCACTACTACTTCACCATCGGCTGGAACATCTTCGACTTCGTGGTTGTGATTCTGTCCATCGTGGGTAAGTGGGACAACACTCAGAGGTCGTGGTACTCCATTTTCAGAAGGCTTCAAACCTGTTTTTATTTCAGCGTGTGTGCTTTTTGTACATTCTTACTAAACTCATATATTTATACTTTACTTATTAGTCACGAGAGACAAACAAAGTGCTCATTGGAATTTCTCTGATTTATCCTTTTTTCTTTCTTGGTTTCTATGTCAACGACCTTGGTAGGAAATTGTTTCAGGGGTAAACGTGGATTCTCTTATCAAACTTCTCTCTGGCTCACAGAAGTTGCTGTAAAACCTCTTCCACACTTAGAGGTCTTTGAGTGCCAGGCTGTTTTGGCATTTTTAGAGTAGAACATGTCTGTGAAAGGGATATGTAGGTACCAGGACCTCAAGGTTCTCTTTGAGCCTTGGGAAGACACCGTGGCAGAATTTATCTGAATTTCTTTGTGAAGCTCTGAAATTTATTTATGAAGTCCTGAGTGATGCTCCTTCCTTCTGTTCTGATATTCCAGTTGTAAACCACTCTGTATTCCAGAGGTAAACCACTTGACCATTGCTCTCTCTGTCTGTAAAAACTGAAGTTTCACTCACTTCAACAGAATATTTTAATGCTTAGTAACCCCTGAAAATTTCCCTGCAGAGCTTCTTGCCACAGCACAGGACTTGCCATCTTGTTTGCAGTTTGTTTGAATGTTAAATCCCTGTTTCCTCCAACAGGTTTTGAGGTTTTTAGCATCCAGTCTGCAAAATATGCACAAGCTCACAATGGCTGTGCCCATTCCCTGGGGAGCCTGGGAACCCTCTGGGAGAAGAATCTTCTCCTGATGTCCCTCCTCTGACACAGGTCCAGCTGTGCTCTCACTGCTCACAAGGAGCAGAGATCAGAGCTGCCCCTCTCCTGCCCTTCAGGAGGATTTACCTGCCTGAGAAGAATTTTTTCCTGATATCCCTCCCCTGACAGAGGTGTGTGCTCTCAGTGCTCAAAAGGAGCAGAGATCAGAGCTGTCCTTCTGCTGCCTCTCAGGAGGATTTACCTGCCCGAACATCCCAAACACCCTCTGAAAATCCACCCACGGAATTGCACGTGCCCCAGAGGAAGCAGCAGCCTGTGCATCTGCCCTGTCACACGTGTTGCCTCTCTCCTCTAGGGATGTTCCTGGCTGAGATCATTGAGAAGTACTTCGTGTCACCCACTCTGTTCCGAGTCATCCGCCTGGCTCGCATCGGCCGCATCCTGCGCTTGATCAAGGGAGCCAAGGGGATCCGCACGCTGCTTTTTGCCTTAATGATGTCCCTGCCTGCCTTGTTCAACATCGGCCTCCTGCTCTTCCTGGTCATGTTCATCTTCTCCATCTTCGGCATGTCCAACTTCGCCTACGTCAAGCACGAGGCCGGCATCGACGACATGTTCAACTTTGAGACCTTTGGCAACAGCATGATCTGCTTGTTCCAGATCACCACGTCGGCCGGCTGGGACGGGCTCCTGCTGCCCATCCTGAACCGGCCCCCGGACTGCGACCTGGACAAGGAGCACCCGGGCAGCGGCTTCAAGGGGGACTGCGGCAACCCCTCGGTGGGGATATTTTTCTTTGTCAGCTACATCATCATCTCCTTCCTGATCGTGGTCAACATGTACATCGCCATCATCCTGGAGAACTTCAGCGTGGCGACGGAGGAGAGCGCGGACCCGCTCAGCGAGGACGACTTCGAGACCTTCTACGAGATCTGGGAGAAGTTCGACCCCGACGCCACGCAGTTCATCGAGTACAGCAAGCTGGCGGACTTCGCCGACGCCCTGGAGCATCCGCTGCGCGTGCCCAAGCCCAACACCATCGAACTCATCGCCATGGACCTGCCGATGGTAAGTGGGGACAGGATCCACTGTTTGGACATCCTGTTTGCCTTCACCAAACGTGTCCTGGGGGACAGCGGGGAGCTGGATATCCTGAGACAGCAGATGGAGGAGAGGTTTGTGGCTTCCAACCCTTCCAAAGTGTCTTATGAGCCCATCACCACCACGCTGCGGCGCAAGCAGGAGGAGGTGTCGGCCGTGGTGATCCAGAGGGCGTACAGGGCTCGTTTGGCGCGACGGGGCTTCATCAGCCGCAGGCCTGCCACCACCAAACTGGAGAACGGGGGAGCCAACAGGGAGAAAAAGGAGGGCACCCCCTCCACGGCGTCCCTGCCCTCCTACGACAGCGTCACCAAACCCGAGAAGGAGAAGCAGCAGCGGGCGGAGGAGGGCAGGAGAGAAAAGGCCAAGAGACAAAAAGACGGCAGGGTGGCCAAGTCTTGAGACACACACACACACGTTCACACACACACACACAGAGAGAGAGAGAGAGGGAAAAAAAATTAACAAAAAAACAAAAAATAGTAGAATTGTACGAATTAAAATATTTGCAAGTGAAAAAACAAAAAAAAAAACAAAAAAAAAAAAGATTGTTTACAAACTTCCTGAAATATATCAATACAGAAGAGCTGTGGAGACACTTACCTGAAGATCTTATACCAAACATAGTCTGCTTACTGTGTGACAGCGTTGCATCTAAAGCAGTGACCTACCACCTGTTTAAAGGACCCTGTAAACAAACATTTAAACACAAAAAAAAAAAAAAGGAAAAAAAATGGATTTTCTATTGTTTGGGCAGGTGGATACTGCATGTTCCACATCAGTCAATGCAACTTAGGACAAACAAGCAAAATAAACCACACACACACACAAACACACTCAGAGCAACAAAACCCGCTGCTGGGATTCATGTATTTTCCAAAGCAGCCCCAAATGGATTTTATTTTCCCATTTTGTTGATTATTCTCAGAAGAAAACCCAGAAGTCACCATGTCCATGGGTTTGTTCATGCAAAACTAGATTTGCATTTAGTTAAGCAGCAAAATTAAAACAAAAAAAAAGAGGAAAAAAATTGAAAAAAGGAGTTAAAACAAGTAGAACAAAAAAAAAAAAAAAGAAAAAATGAAACTAAGCACCCATTGAGCCCACTGAGTTACCATAGTTTATTTGAGATTTATTATTTGCATTCTACTTTCTCCATGGGCTTTACTTGGTTTGGGAGATGGGGCAGTTGGGTACCTTCAGCCTGGAGCCAGCTCGGGCTGATCCCCCCCAAAAATAAAATCAAAGTGCTCGTTAACGCCTAGAAGCGATTTTTGCAGATTTTTGCAGATTTTTGCATGATGGCATGACCAGGGACCATGCATGAGGAACCACAACCAGGGGACACGCTGTCACCTGTCCACAGAGGTGTGTTAAGCCATAAATTCGAGGCACTCCACTGAGTATCTACCGCACACTGTATTTTGGATATTTTGGAGAGAAACCTTAGTGATGCTCCTGCCCGGCACCAGTACTCCCAGTTCATAGAGAATCTTCCATAAACCTGCCAGTAGAAGAAAAAACAACAACAACAAAAAAAAATAACCCAACAGAACCTCAGTGTAACTCTAAAACCACAGAATCCCCCAAGAGAACAAGCAGGTGAATGAATCGTGTGTGTCTGTTTAACAACTTTGACTTTCCTTTCCATACAGCCATGGTTTTTTGCACACTGAAACAGAACAAAAATTCCAAAATGCTGCTCTGGACCTCACCAAAGGGGAGAGGATAAATCTGGGAATGGCTTGTTATCCATGTCACTGTAAATCCAAAACCTAGGGCTTCAACCAGCCAGCAAGGTCAGTTGTATCCTGCAATATTTAGCATTAATTAATGTTAATTAATTATCCTTCAGCCTCCTCCATCCTGCAGCGTAGACACTTCTTTTGGTAGAGATAAACGTTAAAAAACAACAACAAAAAGAAAAGCAGCACGTTACCTCCGCTGGTAGGAACTTGGGGAGCTCACCCACAGCACTCTGGGGTGGAGGGTGGGGATGGGGGGAGTCACCCTTGGGGTCGGGACCCACATTTGGGGTCAGAACCAGCCTTTGGGGTTGGGACCCACATTTGGGGTTGGGATTTACCCTTGGGATCAAGACCAACCCTTGGGGTTGGGAGTCACCGTTGGGGTCTCTACCCACCTTTGGGGTCAGGACCCACATTTGGGGTCAGGACCCACATTTGGGGTCAGGAGTCACCCTTGGGGTTGGACCCAACCCTTGAGGTCAGGAGTCACCTTTGGGGTCAGGACCCACATTTAGGATTGGGACCGACCTTTGGGGTCAGGACCAACCCTTGGGGTCGGGACCAACCTTTGGGGTCAGGACCCACATTTGGGGTCAGGAGTCACCTTTGGGATCAGGACCAACCCTTGGGGTCAGGACCCACATTTGGGGTCGGGACCCAACCCTTGGTTGTGCCATGGTGGCTCCTGCTCTGGGGGTGCAGAGCTGGACCAGGGGGTGCTGGGCTGTGGCCAGGAGGGGTTTTGGGGTCTCCAGCCCAGGAGGGGCCAGGAGCCTTCACCTGCCCCCCATTCCCCACACCTGCCCCAGGTGGCCCTGGGGGTCCCTCTGGGGGTCCCTGGTGGCCCTGGGGGCACTCTGGGCTGTCTCACTGCAGCACAAGGAGCATCACGAGCCATGTCCGGGCCGTTTTCTGTTCCCTCACCCTTTTGGGGTCCTCAGCCCAGTCCCAGGCCAGCCCCGCTCAGGTTGGGGTGTCCCTTCAGCGTGGTGGCACCGGGGGAGCCAATGGTCACTGCAGGGGTGACATCCAAACTAAGGGTACCCAAAGCAGGGGGAAAAAACCACCCCAATACAGCAGAGCTCGATGGGAGGATGAATCTCAGTTTGCATAAACCCAGAAAATGCCAGGAATCACCCAAAATAACCCAAACCCAAGCAGGAAGCCATCCAGCAGCCATCTGTGCCACCTTGGCATCCTCGGGGCAGCTCTGCCCCACTGCAGGGACCCGTCCTGCCCCCGTCGCTCCCAGGATGTAAAATAATAAAAAATAATCACAAAGAAACGACGACAACAAAAATCTACATACATATGTACAGGCTACGTTGTAAACAGCACAAAAAAAAAAAAAAAAAAAACCACGAAAAAAAAGGAAAAAAAAATAGCTGAAAAGTGTGGTTGAACTTTTTAAGAGAATATTATAAATACTGTAATATATCATTTTATTTTATTGGCATGCCTTTTTGTAAATACAAAGAACTACAAAAAAAAAATTATAGAATGGCTTCTGGCTTATGCCATTGTCCATGGTTATTTTTATTTTTTTAAGATTTTTCTGTTGTCCTTAGATTTTAGATAGCCAGGAAATGTCCCCCAAAGGAAAAACAAAAAAACCACAACAACAAAAAAAAAAATTCCAAACGAGAACCTAACCCCCTCAAAATAGATTTTCACAAAAGCTTTATTGCAAGTGGTATTTGCAGCAGCAAAAAGTGTCTATTTTTGGGTTCCAATGTGCAATAAGTCGACCACTTCTATGCAAGATTTGGCTGAATTTCATAATTGTTCCCAGGCTGGGCTGAGTCCTGTAGGTGACGCTCGGTGCGTTGGCGTTTGTGCTGGCAACTCATGAAGCTGCTCAATGACTTTCAAATAAAAAAACTCCCTCCAAACTCTGTATATATATTATTTTTTTTTTTAATGTTTTGTCAGCAGGAAGGGGAGGGAGGAGGTTCCTGTTGGCTGGAGTTGGTTCTGCTCAAAAAAAAGGAATTTGGGGATGTTTTTCTCCTTGGGTTTCTCCCTAGGGCAGATGTTTGAGTTGGGTCTTGCTGGGTGAAGCCAAAGTTGGAGGAAATTCTGGGCAAAGAACCTCAGGGATTTGTCCCACCCAAATCTCCAAATTCTGACGTTACTCACAGAATTCCCGTTCTGGATTCAGGGGTTTGGGAGCAAATAAAGGGGGGTGTTGTTGTTAGGAAGGTGTAGCCAAAACTCACAACCACACCAAGGAGTTCCCTTCCCTCCCCCAGCTCTAGAATCCTCCCTTTTGGGTTAATTTGGGTTAATTTGTGACCCCAAAAGTGTGGAGTTAATGGAATGCCAGCCCGAGCTGCTTTATTCACTTTCCTCTTCACCTTTTTCTGAAAATATAGAAGCCAATGTTGGAAAAAAAAATAAAAAATAAAAAATTCAGGTCACCCCATGGTGTTCCCTAGAGGCCACACCTGAGTTTGAATGATTTTTCTGCTGCAAAAGTTAAATAAAATTTTAAAGAAACCAACAAGCCAACAAGCTGCAAAAGCTCAATAGTGAAGATTAGTGTATTAGAAATTGCATGGTGGCTCATACCCGTCCTACCCAACATGACTGACAATTACTATAAGCCAAAAGCAAATGAAATAAACTGAAATAAATGAAATAAATTTCCCTTTTCACGGTACAAGGGAAGGTTGTCGTGGTGTCCCAGTTATTCTCACCCCTCCTCCCCTTCTCCTGCCCCTCTGGGCTCCCCCCAAAGGCGTTTTAGGGTGGTTTGGGGAGCAGAGCGAGGGGCAGATCTTGGCAGGGTTTTGGTGTTGAAGGTGTCAGGAGGAGATCTGGGAAGGGTTTTGGTGTTGAAGGTGTCAGGAGGAGATCTGGGAAGGGTTTTGGTGATAAAGGTGTCAGGAGGAGATCTGGGAAGGGTTTTGGTGATAAAGGTGTCAGGTGGCTCAGCCCTGCTGGGGCTGTGGGGTTGGTACCTGCCTGGGGCTCCCTTTGAGGCAGGTGAGGGCCCCAGGCAGGTGAGGATGAAGCTCCAAGAAGGTGAGGAGAGGATGGAGCCCCAGGCAGGTGAGGATGGAGCCCCAGGAAGGTGAGGATGGGGACCCCAAGCAGGTGAGGATGGGGACCCCAGGCAGGTGAGGACCCCAGGAAGGTGAGGATGGAGCCCCAGGAAGGTGAGGATGGAGCCCCAGGAAGGTGAGGATGGAGCCCCAGGAAGGTGAGGATGGAGCCCCAGGAAGGTGAGGATGGAGCCCCAGGCAGGACAGGATGTTGTTCTGTGATGGCTCAACCTGTAACTGCTCACCTGAACCCCTCATCCTCTGTCCCCTCACCTGTAACCCTGTATCCTATAACCCCTCATCCCTAACCCCTCACCTGTAACCGCATGTCCTATAACCCATCATTCTATAACCCCCTCACCTTTAACCCTTCATCCTGTATCCCCTCACCTGAGCCCCTCATCCTGTATCCCCTCTCCTTTACCCCTCCATCCTGTAACCCCTCACCTGTAACCTGCAGCCTCCATCCCTTGCCCTAAAAATCCCAGAAAGGCCCCAAATCCCCCCCAGAGGATTGGGGGGCAGCAGCTCTGCAGGGGCTGCTCTGGGGGCTCCTGCTGCCCCCCAATGCTCCCAGTGCCCCCCAGTGCCCCCACCCCTGCTCTGGGGGCTCCTGCTGCCCCCCAATGCTCCCAGTGCCCCCCAGTGCCCCCACCCCTGCTCTGGGGGTCCCTGCTGCCCCCCAGTGCCCCCACCCCTGCTCTGGGGGTCCCTGCTGCCCCCCAGTGCCCCCACCCCTGACCCCCAGCCCCTTCCTCACACCAGGCCTGGCTCAGCTCTCAGTGGTGCTCACGGGCCCTCACCTGGGCTGGGGGTGCCCACAGGTGACCTCACCTGCCCCCCAGCACCCCCTGCCCCCCCTCCCACCCCACTCCTGGCCAGGAGGGCTGAGCTGGGCGCGAGCCTCACCAAGGGCAGATCTAACCCAGAGCTGAACGCCCACCTTGGAATCGCTTCTGACATTTCAGTTTTTGGTCACTTCGGGATTATTTTTCACAAGAAACACAATTATGAGTTTTGGCGCAGTCCGTTGAACAGATTTGTGGATTCTTGCTGCTCGGTTGAGGCCGGTCCAAGCCAAGGCAGAGCGTGGTTGTGCCGTCCTGCACCTCCCCGTGTCACACACACACACACACACTGGTCCCACTGGTTTAACTGGGATGGAGGGTCCCCAGCTGTCCCCAGCCGTGGCTGTGCTGGCTCATTCCCTACCTCACAGGGGTGTTGTGAGGCTTCCTGAGAGACCCAGGGCGCTGCACCGGGGGTCCCGGAGCTGTGGGGGCACCCAGGGGTGGCCCCGATGCTGCTGTGACAGCCCCACACCCTGAGCAGCCGTGGGGCTGTGGGGCCGCTCCTCCCCCTGGCACCGCTGCTGTTGCTCCCCTCCCGCCCTGGTTTTCCTCTCTGTTGTGTTTTACGCGGGGAGAGGAGGAGGATGGAGCCGGGGGAGGGTGGAGGAAGGCGCTGGAGGGACGGGCTGGGAGTTCCGTGGCTGAACTTTGAGTTCCTTTGTACTGTACATCTTTTTACTTTGGAATTTGCAATAAAGAGGTATGTCCATCTTGTTTTAACAACTTCTCCTGCCTGCCCTGTCGTTCTGTTCGCCTCGCTGCCCAAAATTCCTCACTCCTGGGGTGGCTTTGCAAAGTGGGGCTGCTCTGAAATGTTCTCCCTGCCCTGAGGGAGAACCCAGGGATAATTTGGGGGGGGTGACAGGAATTATTTGGGGGAGTCACAGCTTTGAAACCCCTCCAGGCACAACACAGAGCTCATCCCAAGCCCATCCCGGCGTGTTCTGGCTGCTGCTTTGGGCAGTGCAGCTTCGGGAGACGCATCTGCCACAGCCACCCCTGCATTGCCCCATTCCTGCAGCTCCTTTCCCTTTATTTTCCAGGGAAATTTGGAACCTGGAGCAGCCCTGTGGTTACGGGGAGCATAACCAACACCCCCCGCTGCACTTTGGCATACACAGGAGCTGGTGATCACCCAGAGTTTTCCAAATTCTGATTTTAAATTTGGAAGAAAGGCCTTGTTCCACTTGCCCCATTGGCTCTGAGCACATCCACAGAATCCTGGCTCAATTGACCTTTTAGAGTATTTAGAGTGTTTAACACAGAATATGCACAGAAATCATCATCATCCTCCTCTCCCTCCACCCCTGGCACCGAGCAGCTCCTCGGGCTCCTTGCTGTGCTGTGACACGGCCAAAAAAAGAGAAAAACCCAAACCCACAGAAAGGGACAAACCCAAACCCACAGGAAGGGACAAACCCGGAGCCCCCCACACCTCTGGTTCAGGACAGCTGTCATCCCAAATGTCCCCAAGCAGCACAAAATGCTTCTGCCACAGCCCTTGGTCAGGTCAGGGGTGTCACAATTAACCACAATTAACCCACAAACAATTAACCCCAGGCACTGGCTCGGCCTGATGACCCAGCAGAGAATCCCAGTGCTCCTTTTTCACCTGGAATCGGGGAATTTTGGCTCCTCCAAGCACTCAGGAGCGCTGGAGGCTCCTGTAGGGGGGGACTCAGTGAGGACACGGCTGAGGGAGCCCCAGCCCTGCCACAGGGACAGGCAGGGACATCTCCAGATGGGGCTGCTGGTGGTTCCTGTTGGTCACCTCACCCTGGATGAGCCCAGGACAGGCCTTTCCCTGCCCAGGAGAACACACAGAGCCCATTTCTGGATGCCAACCCCTCCATGAAGCTTTACTGGGTCTGGTTTTCCCTTCAGCATCTCTTGGTGGTGCCACACCAGCACAGGGAGCTCTGGCACCCGGGGACAGACAGGGACATCTCCAGCTGGGGGTGCTGGTGGTTCCTGGTGGTCACCTCACCCTGGATGAGCCCAGGACAGGCTCCTCTCTGCCCAGAACACACAGAGCCCATTTCTGGATGCCAACCCCTCCATGAAGCTTTACTGGGTCTGGTTTTCCCTCCAGCAGCTCCTGGCGGTGCCACACCAGCATCAGGCGCCCAGGGACAGACAGGGACACCTCCAGCCCAGCAGCTGGGGCTGCTGATGGTTCCTGGTGGTCACCTCACCCTGGATGAGCCCAGGACAGGCCCCTCGTTGCCCAGGAGAACACACAGAGCCCATTTCTGGATGCCAACTCCTCCATGAGGCTTTACTGGATTTGGTTTCCCCTCCAGCATCTCCAGTTGGTGCCACGCCAGCATCAGGCGCCCAGGAGCCGCCTCCAGTGGCAGAAATACATCGCGGTGCCCGTGAGGAGCACGGAGCTCACGAAGGCTCCCAGCACGCCCAGAACCAGCGGGCGGACCCAGCCCAGGAGGGCGCGGCGGTACCGGGGGGGGCGGCGGCGCTGGAAGAGCAGAGCCCCGGCCAGGGGAGCCCTCCGGCCCCGCGGCCCCGCGGGCTGCAGCTGCGCCGAGCTGAGGTGCTGCACGCTCCGCCGGTACCCCTCCACGTTCCTGCGCAGCTCCAGGCTCCGGTCCTGGTTCAGGTTCTTGCCCAGCTCCCGGGCGATGTCCGAGCGGCCGATGTGGTGCAGGGCGCGGACCAGGCGGTCCCAGGTGGTCGCTTCTCCCGCGGTCACCAACCAGCGGCGCAGCCCTTCCGAGCATCCCCGGGCGCTGCGGCTGCTGCGGCGGCGGACCGGCTTCTCCTCCTCCTCCTCCTCTTCCTCGTCCTCCTCGGGACCCCCCGGCCCCTCCAGCTCGGGGGTGCCCGGCTCCTCCTCGAGGCTGTTGAGCTCGGCCTGCAGCTGGTGGCACTCGGAGCTGGCCAGGAGCTCGGCGATGCGGCCCATGCTGTGCCTGCCCACCGAGGCGGCCACCGTGTCATCGGCGCGGCCCCGCAGCGCCAGCAGGAGCAGGACGATGCCCAGCGGTGCCAGCATCGTCTGGTGCCAGCGTGGCGGCACCCTGGGCATCGGGGTGTGCCAGGAGCGTGGAACGCCCTGACCTCACAGAGCGGCTCCGGGGTGAGCTCCCTGTGCTGGGTCCGTTGTCCTGTGTCACACCCCACGGCAGCGGCACCTGTGCCTCCAGCCTGGCAGCCCTCCTGGCATTCCCTAATCCCCAAATTTGGTGCCTGGCATTCCCTAATTTGGTGCCTGGCACTCCCAAATTCCCAAATTCGGTGCCTGGCATTCCCTAATCCCCAAATTTGGTCCCTGGCATTCCCAAATTAGGTGCCTGCCATTCCCAAGTTCCCAGATTTGGTGCCTGACATTCCCTAATTCCCACATTCGGTGCCTGGCATTCCCAAATCCCCAAATTTGGTGCCTGGCATTCCCTAATCCCCAAATTCGGTGCCTGGCACTCCCAAATCCCCAAACTTGGCGCCTGGCGTTCCCAAATCCGGCCCTGTAGGGACATGGGGACAGACCAAACGCGTCCCTAATCCCCAGCAGGGACCAACCAAAGCGCTCTCGTGCTGTCCAGGAGGAGCTCTGGGTCATTTTCACCCCTGGCAGTGACATTTGTCCGTCTGTCCCAAATCCTCCTCTCCCCGGGGCATCCTGCCCTTCATCCGTGGCGCTGAACCGAGCCGGGCTCTGGCTCTGGTGTCCCCCCATCTCTGCCAGGAATCCCCCAAAATAAACCAAACCCACCCAGCGGCCACCGGAGCCACCTTGGAGCGGCGGGATGGGGACAATTCTGCTCCTGGGGACATTTCTGCCACCCCACCCTCATTCCACACCCCCAAAGAGGGGAAAGCAGCGCCCGAACCCCCCCGGGACCTTCCTGGCCCTGTCCCACCCCAAGGGGACCGGGCAGAGCCGAGGCGGCCCCGGCGGGAATGGGGAGAGGAACCACGAGGTGGCAACGCAGCCCCGAGGCGCCACCAGCGCCGTCCTTGGAACGGGGGAGGCGGCAAAACGCGAATTCCCTGAATTTCACTGGGTCTCCCTGGGTTTCCCTGGATTACCTGAATTTTCTTGGCGAAAAACTGCAATTTCCCTGGATTTCCTTGATGGCAAACTGCGATTTCCCTGGATTTCCCTGATGGCAAACTGCGATTTCCCTGGATCTCCCTGTGTTTCCCTGGATCTCCCTGATAAAAACCTGCAATTTCTCTGGATTTCCCTGATGAAAAACTGCAATTTCTCTGGATTTCCCTGATGGCAAACTGCGATTTCCCTGGATCTCCCTGTGTTTCCCTGGATTTCCCTGATAAAAACCTGCAATTTCTCTGGATTTCCCTGATGAAAAACTGCAATTTCTCTGGATTTCCCTGATGGCAAACTGCGATTTCCCTGGATCTCCCTGTGTTTCCCTGGATTTCCCTGATAAAAACCTGCAATTTCTCTGGATTTCCCTGATGAAAAACTGCAATTTCTCTAGATTTCCTTGATGGCAAACTGTGATTTCCCTGGATTCCCTGGAATTCCTGGATCTCCCTGATAAAAACCTGCAATTTCTCTTGATTTCCCTCATGAAAAACTGCAATTTCCCTGGGTTTCCCTGATGGCAAACTGGGATTTCCCTGGATCTCCCTGTGTTTCCCTGGATTTCCCTGATAAAAACCTGCAATTTCTCTGGATTTCCCTGATGAAAAACTGCAATTTCTCTAGATTTCCTTGATGGCAAACTGTGATTTCCCTGGATTCCCTGGAATTCCTGGATCTCCCTGATAAAAACCTGCAATTTCTCTGGATTTCCCTGATGAAAAACTGCAATTTCTCTAGATTTCCTTGATGGCAAACTGTGATTTCCCTGGATTCCCTGGAATTCCTGGATCTCCCTGATAAAAACCTGCAATTTCTCTTGATTTCCCTCATGAAAAACTGCAATTTCCCTGGGTTTCCCTGATGGCAAACTGGGATTTCCCCGAGTCTCCCTGGGTTTCCATGGATTTCCCTGATAAAAACCTGCAATTTCTCTGGATTTCCCTGATGAAAAACTGTGATTGTCCTGAATCTCCCTGGGTTTTCCTGGATCTCCCTGGATTTCCTCGGATTTCCCTGGGTTTCCCTGGATTTCCTTGATGAAAAACTGCAATTTCTCTGGATTTCCCTGATGACAAACTGTGATTTTCCTGGATCTTCCTGGGTTTCCCTGGAATTCCTGGATCTCCCTGGATCTCCACGGATTTCCCTGGATTCCCTGGGTTTCCTCGATAAAAAGCTGCAATTTCTCTGGATTTCCCTGATGACAAACTGTGATCTTCCTGGATCTCCCCGTGTTTCCCTGGATTTCCCTGAAGAAAAAATTGCAATTTCTCTTGATTTCCCTGATGAAAAAGCTGCGATTTTCTTGGATCTCCCAGGGTTTCCCTAATGAAAAACTCCCAACTGCCCCCCTGGACCCCTGCCCACCCTTCCCCATCACCCCCAACCCTTTCTGGGGTCCCAAACCCCCCCAGGAGCCCCCCACAGCACCCCAAGGACAGGAATTGTTCAGGTAATCTCTTTAATACTGTGTAATACTTTTTTTTTTTTTCCTTTTTTTTTCATTTTAAAATACAGCATTTCTTGAGGTAGACCGTCCCATCCCTAGAGCTTGTCTGTCTCAGACATCAATAAGACATGAATTAAATACTTTCATGTACAAACATGTTGCAAAATGAGGTAGAAATGGTTACAGAGAGTGTACGAACAGGATAATAATAATAATAATAATAATAATAAGTCTTCAGGAATCCAGCACGACTTTTTGGAGGTGGGAGGCAAAAGGTAATGCCCTGGATGCAATAAGAAATTGGGAAAAATTGGGGAAAATTGGGGAAAAACCTGGCAGACCCTGAGGTTTGGGGGGGCTGCTCTAAGGGGGAGCCTTTAGAGCACTAAAAATAATTAAAAATATTTTTTTTAATGGGGAAATCCCCATTAAAAAGGGTTCAGGAATGGGCTGGGGGTTCATGCTCTGTGCAAAGCCCCTCACTCAGCCCTGCTGGGCTTTTTTTTGGGGGGAAAGGGGGGGATTTGCCCAATTTGCTCCAAAAAGTGGTGCCAGCGACAGCTCCCAAGCTACAGCACTAAACTTTCCATTGAAGACACGAAACTCCACCAAACGCTACGATAAACGATGTTAAACAAAATCTCAAATAAAATTATGGCATAATATATGTGGAAAGCACCTGAAATACATTCAAATTTCATCTTTGTAACAGCTTCAAGTTTCTTTCTCCTTTTATTTCTTCCTTTCTTCACCCCCTTTGGAAGCAAATGCAGGAGGCAGCTTTGTCCCAGGTGGGAAAACTCTTTAAAAAAATCTCCTTTTTTCCTTTTCTGAGAAGATAAAAAGTGTTTTTAAAAAAACATTCTTTAGTTTTTTTCTTTTTTTTCCGAGGTAATTCTTTTCCTGAGTAGTTAAAAAAGAAAACAAACAAACAAACAAAAAACACTACAGACCTTACAAAAATAAAAACCCAAGTCTAGGATATTCAACAATCTACAGCATTTTACTCCAAAACCCCCTGGTTTTGGGGTGTAACCCCCTGGTTTTGGGGTGTAACACATTGGTTTGGGGTGTAACCCATTGTTTGGGGTGCAACCTCCTTGTTTTGGGGTGAAATTCCCGGGATTTTGGGGTGAAATTCCCTGGATTTTGGGGTGAAATTCCCTGGTTTTGGGGTGAAATTCCCTGGTTTTTGGGCATCTCCCCCTTTCCCTGATCAAGGTGAGAAGGGGCTCCGAGGACACCCGAGGTATTTCTGTTGGGAATAATAAAATCAATTTTAAAACAAATGGCAATAAAGCTTTTGGGGTGGATGGGGAGCTCCTGAAGGTGATGCCGGGATCCTCCAGCCCCGCTGCAGGCGCGGAGGGTCGGGAGAACGATAAAGGACAATAAATAGCTTATCCTGAGCGCTGGGCGAGGCTGCCCTGTGGGGGAAATCCTGGGGGTCCCAAAGGGGAGAGGTGGGGATGTGAGGGGGGATCCAAGCCCACGGAGAGAGCCAGAGCCCACAGGGACCCCGATCCATGTCCCAAATCTGTCCCTGTGGCTTTGGGGTCCGTCCCATGGCTTTGGGGTCTGTCCCTGTGGCTTTGGGGTCTGTCCCATGGCTTTGGGGTCCGTCCCATGGCTTTGGGGTCCGTCCCTGTGGCTTTGGGGTCCGTCCCATGGCTTTGGGGTCCATCCCATGGCTTTGGGGTCTGTCCCCCTGACCTTGGGGTCCATCCCTGTGGTCTTGGGGGTCCATCCCTCTGACCTTGGGGTTCATCCTTGTGGTCACAGGGTCTGTCCCCATGGCCTTGGGATCTGTCCCCATGGCCTTGAGGTCCATCCCATGGCTTTGGGGTCTGTCCCTGTGGCTTTGGGGTCTGTCCCTGCAGACTTGGGGTCCATCCCTCTGACATTGGGGTGCATCCCTACAGCCTTGGGGTCTGTCCCACAGCCTTGGGGTCCATCCCATGGCTTTGGGGTCTGCCCCCACGGCCTCAGGGTCTGCCCCCCTGACCTTGGGGTCCATCCCTGTGGCCTTGGGGTCTGTCTCCATGGCCTTAGGTCCATCCCTGCAGCTTTGGGGTCCATCCCTGTGGCTTTGGGGTCCATCCCTGCAGCTTTGGGGTCCATCCCTGCGGCTTTGGGGTCCATCCCTGCAGCTCTGGGGTCCATCCCTGCAGCTTTGGGGTCCATCCCTGCGGCTTTGGGGTCCATCCCTGCAGCTCTGGGGTCCATCCCTGCAGCTCTGGGGTCCCCACAGCCCCAAGGTCCGGCCCCCATCAGTGCCTGGTGCCGTACATCTTATCCCACTCGAGGAACAAGTCCAGCTCCTTCTGGGACAGGGCAGGCCGCACCTTGCACAGCGCCTTCTCCAGCTCCTGGTAGGAGGCCGGGGGCCCGGGCGCGGCGCGGCGCGCGGCGGCCCCGGCGTGCTGGCACAGCCGCAGCAGCTCGGCGCCCGAGAAGCTCTCGGTGCGCTGCGCCAGGGCCGCCAGCTCGCGCTCGCTCAGGCGGCAGCTCTGCCGCGCCAGGGCCTGGCGCAGGATGTGGCGCCGCGCCTCGCCGTCCGGCGGCGCCACGTAGAGCCGCGTGCCGAAGCGCCGGTGCGACGCCTCGTCCATGCTGCCGGGCCGCGCCGTGGTGCCGATGACCACCACGCCGCGCTCCGATGAGGTAGCCACGTTGTCCAGGTAGGAGAGCAGCTGGGATTTGAGGTTGCTCGCTTGGCCGCCGTCCTCGCCCGCCCGCGCCGCCAGCAGGGACTCGGCCTCGGTGATGAGCACCACGGCGGGCTGCCGGCAGCTGGCCACGAAGAACACGGTCTGCAGGATCTTCTCGGCCTCGGCCTTCCAGGTGGACAGCAGCGCGGTGCCGCTGAGCCGCAGCAGGGTGGAGCCCAGCTGCGTGGAGATGCAGCGGCTCAGCAGCGCCTTGCCGGTGCCGCGGGGCCCGAAGAGCAGCAGGGTGCGCAGCGGGTGGCTGGCGCCGCTGTAGGAGCCGGGCCGCAGGATGGGCCACAGCAGCTCCTCCTCGATGGCCGCCTTCACCGACACCTGCCCGGCAACGTCCGCCCACTGCACCGGCGGGCCCCGCTCCACCACCTTGGTGTTGACCAGCTCCAGGAGCAGCGGGTCGATGTTCTTGGGCTGCTCCTCCAGCGGGGAACCGCCGAACGCCAGCGCTTTGGGGGGCGGCCGCAGCGGGAAGGGGGGTCCCGGCTCGGCCGCCCGCTCCCCGTTGGCGAGGGGCGGGCTGAACTTCTCGAAGGGCTCTGCCGGCCGCAGGGGAGTGTCCCTGGCACCGTAGGATGGTGACACCATCCCCTTCATCTGCTGCCCGCCGTACTTGTGTTCTTCGGCGCTCCCGGCTCCCGCCGGCCGCTTCCCGGGCTTGAAGGGCACCTGGGGGGACTCGCCGCTGCTGCTGAAGCCGTTGCCCCGGCACTCGCCGTTGTCCGACAGGGGGTAGGGGGACTTTGGCTGCTCGTAGCTGTATTTCCTGTACCTGCCCTCGCCGTCGTCCTCCCCGCCGATGTCGAACGCCTTCCTCTTCAGCGTGCCCGCCGCCTCGGTGCCCAGGGGCGGCACGGCCAGGGCGCCCAGCCCAGCGCCCTGGTAGCCATAGGCAGGGACCCCCGGCGGGCGGGCGGAGGGCGGCGGGGCCGGGATGGGGGTGGGCGCGGCGATGCCCGAGGGCAGGTAGGAGGCGGAGGGGTGGGGCGGGTGGATGCCCCCGTAGCCCGGCTGGGGCGGGTAGCTGCTGCTGGCATAGTTGTACATGGGGCCCGAGGAGCCGTAGCCGGGCACCAGGGCGGGCGAGGGGTGCGGAGGCTGCAGGAGCCCTGAGCTGTGGAGGCCGGGAGGGTGCGGCGGGGGCAGCGCCGCCGCTGGCTGGGCGCAGTAGCCAGAGGGCAAGTAGGCGCCCCCATAGCCCGAGGGGTACTCCTGGGACGCCCCGAGCGCCCCGGAGCCCGCAGCAGCCGCCCCGCAGGAGTTCCCGGGGTACACGGGGTCGCTGAGGTTCGCCGACACCACCGGGGAGCCCCCCAGCCCGATGGCCCCGCTGCCGGCAGGGACGGCGGGTGGCACCACGCCCTTGGCACCGGCCAGGCCATCGTGGATGGGCGTCAGCGGGTAGGTGCCATCGGAGCCGTGCGCCCCCGGCCAGGGCTCCCCGTCGCCCTTCTGCCCGTTAACGGGGCCGAAGGCGCCATCCCCGTAGGCGCCGAGGGCCGGGCGCTCGTAGGGCGCGTCCAGCACCCCCGAGTACTTCTCGGCGTACCTCTTGAGCAGGTTGGAGGCCGTCAGCGCCGAAATGTCGTCGTTGGCCCAGGCGTAGTTGAAGCGCTGGCGGGCGCTGGGGTACAGCTCGGTCTTGTGGGCCGGCGAGGAGGTCGTGGAGGAGACGTCCAGGTGCTGCTCCGGCCACTGGTTCAGGGACTGGGCATGCTCTGGTGACCAGTGCATCTTCGACAGACCTGTGGGCACGGGACAGCGCAGGTGAGAGCAGCGGAACGGGAGCTGTGCATGGAGTGTCCCCAAATCCCCCTGTCCTCACCCCACCACACCCCCGGGCCGGGAACACCTGCTCAGCTCACTCTGGATATCCACAGGATCATCAGCAAGGACCTTCGAGATCACCGAGTCCAATAAATAATCTGCAGGCCTGAGGGCTGCAGGCAGGGAGGGAGTGCGGCACAAGGACCCCCCCAGTACCCCCCAAATTATTGTTGTCACTCATAATGAAGGGATGAGACCATCGTCAGGCTAAGAAGGATTTGTCAAAGTGCTCCTGATGGATAAAGGCACAGGGGATCCTCCTGGAGCTGCCCAGGAGCTCTAAAGGGAAAAATGAGCATTTGGCTGGTTCTGTGATGAATAAGAATGATGATTCACGTGACGAATAAGGCATTTTCCTTGATATTTCAATTTTTTAAAGGAATTTAAACACTGGGAGTTTCCATCCTCGCTCAGCGGGTGCCGAGTGCTGCTGCTGCTTCTGTCCCCCAGAAATGTCAGGCTGCAAGTGCCCAGGGATTTGGGGTCACCAGGAGAGGTGTGTGACCACTCCCGGCCAACAAATCCCAGGGGCATTCCCAGGCTTTTGGGACAGGGACAGTGATGAACCCCACTGCTAAAAAACCATCCAGAGGTGGGCCCAGGGATGGAATTGCTCCTCCAAAAGCCTGGAGGAGGCTGTGGTTGGAAGCCCACCACAAGGGCACAGCTCGTCCTGCCCCGTTCCCAATCCTGGATCACTCGGAGGAATGCACAGGCACAAGGCGCCAACAACCCCCCTTGAAAGACTGAGAAGAAAAAAACCCCAAATCCATGAAAAAAGCTGGAAAACGCAGCGAGGGGGAGGGCGGCGGGCAGGGAGGAGTTGTCAGGGCTGAAATGGGACGTGAATGAGCGGCGGAGCGGGACAGATGTTTCAATGCTCCCCTTGGCAGTGTGAGAAAATTACTGTCCAGTGACCAAATGGCCGGGCCGGTTCCCACCCTCGCTGCTGCCCATTATCCCCAGCACAAGACAAAGGCAGCCGGGGGGGCTGGGCAGGGAGAATCCCATTGTTCCCGCCCGCCCTAATTATGGAAATCTTGTTAATCTATTCAGCAGCGAGTCTGAACTGGGCTTTTGTTCGGGGGGTTTGCAGCGGGCGCACCGCTGAGGGTGTCCAACGGCTCAGCGTGGGGATGGGATGGGGTGGGGACGGGGATGGGGATGGGGATGGGATGGGGATGGGATGGGGATGGGGATGGGGATGGGGAGGGGATGGGGATGGGATGGGGATGGGGATGGGATGGGGATGGGATGGGGATGGGGATGGGATGGGGATGGGATGGGGATGGGGATGGGGAGGGGATGGGGATGGGGATGGGGATGGGATGGGGATGGGGATGGGGAGGGGATGGGGATGGGGATGGGGATGGGGATGGGGTGGGGATGGGGATGGGGTGGGGATGGGGTGGGGATGGGGATGGGGATGGGGATGGGGATGGGATGGGGATGGGATGGGGATGGGGATGGGGATGGGGATGGGATGGGGATGGGGATGGGGATGGGGTGGGGATGGGGATGGGGAGGGGATGGGGATGGGATGGGGATGGGATGGGGTGGGGATGGGGATGGGATGGGATGGGGATGGGGTGGGGATGGGGATGGGGTGGGGATGGGGATGGGGATGGGGATGGGGATGGGGTGGGGATGGGATGGGGATGGGGATGGGGATGGGGATGGGGATGGGATGGGGATGGGGTGGGGATGGGGATGGGGATGGGGATGGGGATGGGATGGGGATGGGGTGGGGATGGGATGGGGATGGGGTGGGGATGGGATGGGGATGGGGTGGGGATGGGGATGGGGTGGGGATGGGATGGGGATGGGGATGGGGATGGGGATGGGGATGGGGTGGGGATGGGGTGGGGATGGGGTGGGGATGGGGATGGGATGGGATGGGGATGGGATGGGATGGGGATGGGGAGGGGATGGGGATGGGATGGGATGGGGATGGGGTGGGGATGCGCTGCCTACCCCCCAGACCCCAGGAAAAGCTCCAGCCACGAGGCCATGGGATGCAGGACAGCATCACGGAGCTGGGGGGCTTTGTTGGAGAGGGGACTGCTCGTCCTGGGCCCCTGTGTGCAGGGCACACCACGTTTGCACACATGTGGAACATTCTCACACTGGTGGGGTATAAAAATTTTGGGAAAAAATCCCAGTGGAGAGACCTCCAGGCAGCATCTGCAGATGGCTGTGATGACCCCACACCCCTGGGGAGATCGAGAGGAGACTCCAATGGGTTTGGAGGGCAAAAAAGCAGAGAAGAGCAAACGCATCCAGGCTGAGGATGCACTGAAGGTGGGGTTTAAACACAGATAAATTCCCCTGAGCCCCAGGAAGAGGGGCTGGCTCGTGGAGGGAGTGATCCAGATGGGTCTCATCCCTTTGGCCAGTCCATGTCCAAGGAGCATTCCCGAGGAGCATCCCAGCCCTCGGGTGCCAGGCTGAGCTGCCAAGCCACAGCTCTGGGGTCATCCAGGGTCCATGGTGATCCACAGCTTCATGGTCATCCACAGCTCTGGGGTCATCCAGGGTCCATGGTGATCCACAGCTTCATGGTCATCCAGGGTCCATGGTGATCCACAGCTTCATGGTCATCCACAGCTTCATGGTCATCCAGGGTCCATGGTGATCCACAGCTTCATGGTCATCCACAGCTTCATGGTCATCCAGGGTCCATGGTCATCCACAGCTTCATGGGCATCCACAGCTCTGTGGTCATCCACAGCTGCCCTCAGCCTTGGTCCATGGGTCCAGGGCCCATGGTCATCCACAGTTCCATGGTCATCCATGGCTCTGGTCATCTGCAGCTCTGTGGTCATCCAGGCTCTGTGGTCATCAGTTTGGCCTCTGCTGGCTCCTCCTCTGCTGAGCTTGGAGGATTCAGGCTTTTTCCAAAACGCACTGAGCACCGAATCACCGAATCACCAAATCCCAGAATCCCAGAATCACTGAATCGCACAATCCCAGAATGACCAGGTTGGACGAGACCTTCAAGGCCATCGAGTCCAACCCAGCCCCAACAGCTCAACTCAACCCTGGCACCCAGTGCCACATCCAGGCTTTGTTAAACACACCCAGGGATGGCGACTGGGCAGCCATTGCAGAACTTTATCACTTTTTCAGTGAAATCTTTCTCTCAATATCCAACTGAAACTTCATGTGGTGCAGCTTAAGGCTGTGTCCTGTTGTTCTGTGAAACGAAACCACAGAGGTGTCACAAACCACCTGTGACACCAAGGATGTCACACCTGACCATGACACCTGAGATATCACAGCCCACTGTGGCACCAAGGATGTCACACCTGACTGTGACACCAGGGATGTCACAACCTGGCTGACACCAGGACTGTCACAACCTGATCGTGACACCTGAGATATCACAGCCCACTTGTGACACCAGGGCTGTCACAACCTGACTGACACCAGGGCTGTCACAACCTGATTGTGACAACTGAGATATCACAACCCACCTGTGACACCGAGGATGTCACAACCTGACTGACACCAGGGATGTCACAACCTGACACCAGGACTGTCACAACCTGACCACGACACCAGGGATGTCACAACCCACCTGTGACACTGAGGGTGTCACAACCCACTCATGACACCTGAGATATCACAACCCACCCATGACACCAGGGATGTCACAACCTGACCATGACACCAGGGCTGTCACAACCCACCTGTGACACTGAGGATGCCACAACCTGAGCATGACACCTAAGATATCACAGCCCACTTGTGACACCAAGGATGTCACACCTGACCATGGCACCAAGGATGTCACAACCCGACCATGACACCAGGGATGTCACAATCCACCTGTGACACTGGAGATATCACACCTGTGACTGAAGATGTCACAACCCACCCATGACACTGGAGATGTCACAATCCACCCATGACACTGGAGATGTCACACCCCACCGGTGTCACCACAGCACCAGCCAAGGCTGTGAGGTTCCACCCCATCCCAGCTGGGCAGGGTTCTTTGGCAATCACGGAGTTTTCCCCTGAAGATTTTTGTGTTTGGAGCCGCGGTGACATCCCAGGGTGGCACTGTCACCAGGGCACACGTGGCACAGGGCTCTGCTGTGCCCATGCCGGGCTCCACGGTCACTCTGGTCACTCAGAGATCAAGGGCAGAGCAGCTGGACACCAGCGAGTGACCGCGGGGCCGCTGTCCATCTGTCCTTCCTGGCAGCAGCTGAGCCCGGCCCATCTGTCACTGCCAGGACAGACCCCCACAGCCCTGGGAAATGGCCTGGGAATTCCAGGATGGGGGAAATGGGGAAAAGATCCGGGTGCTGGTAACGACGAGGTGCGGCAAGAAGTGGATTTGAGGAGTTTCGGTCTAGAGTTCAACAGAAGGAAGGTGGGAGAAAAATAAAATGGAATAAATTACGAGAAAAGAAAATAAAATGGAATAAAATAAAATATAAAATAAAATAAAATATAAAATAAAATAAATATTTTTATATATTGATATAAGACAGTATATATAATATATACACTATTATGAGTATATATAATATATATACAGTATATATAATACAGTATATATAATATATACACTATTATGAGTATAAATACTATTTATATATAAAAAAATATATAAACTATTTATATATATATTTATATATAGTATATATAAAAATATATATAGTTTATATATATTTATATATATAAACTATTTATATATATAAATATATATACTACATATATTAGTATAAATAGTATAATAGTGTATATATATAGTATAAATATATATATAAATAGTATAATAGTATAAATATATTTATACTATTTATGAGTGTAAATATAATATACATTATCATATATAATATATACAATATATTATATACTATAATGTATATTATAATATTATATGTATACTCATAAATATTATATAATGTTGTATCATATAAATATTATAATATAATATAATATAATATAATATAATATAATATTATATTATATTATATTATATTATATTATATTATATTATAATTTATATTCATATAAATATTATATCACGGGGTTTAAACACCACAAGGCTGCTGCCCAATAAAACAGAAAATGTTAAAGAATAACAGGGTGGAAGCAGCGTGGGGGCAAAGTTTGGGGTTGGGATTAGGATTAGGGAAATCTGGGGAAATTCATGCTGGGAAATGGGGAAATTTGGTGCCAGGAGCACATCTCGAGCTAATCCTGAGGCAGAAAAAATTCCTTTTCCTCTCTTTTGGGCAGCCACTCATTAAAAAGTGATCATGATGAGGAAGACGGTGGAACTTTGCTCTTTAACTCTGTTTTATTTTGTTCTAAGTCAGCCTTCTCAAGGCATCAGTCTGGGGAGGACACCCCAAAATCCTGGTCCAGGGACACCCCAAAATCCAGGTCCAGAAAGACACTGCAGAATCCTGTCTGAGGTGGACACCCCAAAATGCTGGTCCAGAGAGACACCCCAAAATCTTGTCTAGGGAGGACACCCCAAAATCCTTTCTGTGGGAGGACACCCCAAAATGCTGGTCCAGGGACACCCTAAAATCCTGATCCAGAGAGACCCCAAAATCCTGGTCTAGAAAGAGACCCCAAAATCCATTCTGAGGAGGACACCACAAAATCCTGGTCCAGAGAGACACCCCAAATCCTGCTCCAGGGACACCACCCTTTATCCCAGCCCAGGGCATCACCACCACGCTGGCACCACTGGAATGAACCGACCATTTCTGCTTTTGCCAGCTGTGCTCAGGGGGAAGGAGGGAGGCAGGGGCAGAGCCATCCTTGGCACCCTCGTGGAGGGACGAGCCCCTCAGAGCACATCAACCTCCTTGGCATCCTCCTGGGCACCCTCGTGCCAAGGACGAGCCCTTCAGAGCACACCCAACCTCCTTGGCATCCTTCAGAGCACACTCACTCCCCTTGGCACCCTCGTGGAGGGAGGGACGAGCCCCTCAGAGCACACTCAACCTCCTTGGCATCCTCCTTGGCACTCTCATGGAGGGACAAGCCCTTCAGAGCACATCAACCTCCTTGCTTGGCATCCTCGTGGAGACACGAGCCCTTCAGAGCACATCAACCCGCTTGGCATCCTCCTTGGCATCCTCCTTGCACTCTCGTGGAAGGACGAGCCCCTCAGAGTACCCTCAACCTCCTTGGCACCCTCCTTGGCATCCTCATGAAGGGATGCGCCCCTCAGAGCACATCAACCTCTTTGCAATCCTCCTTGGCACCGTCGTGGAGGCACGAGCCCTTCAGAACACACTCAATTTCCTTGGCACCCTCCTTGGCACCCTCGTGGAGGGACGAGCCCTTCAGAACACACTCAATTTCCTTGGCACCCTCCTTGGCACCCTCGTGGAGGGACGGGCCCCTCAGAGCACACCCAACCCCCTTGGCATCCTCCTGGAGGGATGAGCCCCTCAGAGCACACTGAACCTCCTTGGCATCCTGCTTGGCACCCTCGTGGAGGGAGGATGAGTCCTTCAGAGCACACTGAACCTCCTTGGCACCCTCCTTGGCATCCTCCTGGAGGGATGAGCCCCTCAGAGCACACTGAACCTCCTTGGCACCCTCATGGAGGGACAAGCCCCTCGGAGCACACTCAATTTCCTTGGCATCCTCCTTGGCATCCTCGAGGAGGAACGAGCCCCTCAGAGCACACCCAACCCCGTCACCCCCGCGCGTGGCCCGGCCTCACCCCTGGCCTTTAATTACTTTAATTACTTTAATTACCCGTTTCTGCGGCCATTGGCCCTCCCAGCACCAATCACAGCCACACTGTCCCACTCCAGCAGCAGCACCAGAGCCAGGAGCTGCGGCAGCGGCGCCCGGGCCGCGCACAGAAACACAACCAGGCCGGGAACCCTTCTGGAAAATTCCGTGAGAGGATCAGAGGGAAGGATGAGAAATAATTCTTGTCTTGCTGCACCCTTTGTTGTGAACAGGAATGTATTTTGGAGGTTTATTTACCTAAGGCTGGCTTCTTAATTAGCCAATGATGGTGTCCTAATTAAAGGAGCAAGTGAACTAAGTGTAGTGAACTAAGATATTAAAAAGTTAATACAATATTATATTTTGATATATTGATATAATATAGTATACATAATATATGCTATAATATATTGTAAAGATAAATATAAAGATTATTATTGATCAGCCTTCTGTGGATCAGAAGTCTGCTAATTATTCTAATTACGCTAATTAGTCTTAATTATTCTGTGAATCATGGAGCTATTCTGTGAATCATGGAGTCTATGCTAATTATTAGCTGGCCATTATTACCTATGCTATTATTATTAAATAATTCTTGTCTTGCTGCACCCTTTGTTGTGAACACGTGGAATGTGTTATGGAGGTTTGTTTACCTAAGGGTGGCTTCTTAATTAGCCAGTGATGGTGTTTTAATTAAAGGAGCAAGCAGTTTAATCTGTAGGAGACTAAGATATTAAAAAGCAATGGGTTAATAAAATATTATATTTTGATATATTGATATAATATTGTATATATAATATATACTATAATATATTGTAAAGATAAAGATTATTATTGATCAGCCTTCTGTGGATCAGAAGTCTGCTAATTATTCTAATTACACTAATTATTCTTAATTATTCTGTGAATCATGGAGCTATTCTGTGAATCATGGAGTCTATGCTAATTATTAGCTGGCCATTATTACCTATGCTATTATTATTAAATAATTCTTGTCTTGCTGCACCCTTTGTTGTGAACATGTAGAATGTGTTATGGAGGTTTGTTTACCTAAGGGTGGCTTCTTAATTAGCCAGTGATGGTGTTTTAATTAAAGGAGCAAGCAGTTTAACCTGTAGTGTACTAAGATATTAAAAAGCAATGGGTTAATAAAATATTATATTTTGATATATTGATATAATATTGTATATATAATATATACTATAATATATTGTAAAGATAAAGATTATTATTGATCAGCCTTCTGTGGATCAGAAGTCTGCTAATTATTCTAATTATGCTAATTAGAATAATGAGCATAATGATGGAGTCTATGCTAATTATTACCTGGCCAGGGGTTTGTTGTAACAATTAAGTGCTCTGCAGAATCTCTGCAAAAGGAGGAGAAGGATGTTCTGGTGGGAAGGATGCACAAAAAGTGTCCAAAAAGGTCCTTGGGAAATGGGGAGATTTGATGCCTTGGGAATCCAGAATTTATATTTTTAATGTATTTGTGATCCTGCAGCTCTTCAGTGCAGAACTCTAAATCTCCATGTGCAGTGGGAGCTGCTGCCTTCACATTTTGGGCAGACACAACAATTCCTGTCCAGGCTGGGGATCAAGGACACCTCAGTGCCTCAAAGAAATGTAATTTGGAGGCAGAAAACTTGGGGTAAATCCCTTCATTACTGAAGCTGTAATTGGAACATTAACTCAAATATACAAATGCCTCAAACTTACATAAATGTGAAAACCCGTGACCCGTTGTCAATTTTTTGGGACTTTGTCCGCCCAAAATTTACCTGAAATCCCTTCAATAAATTATAAATAAACTGCTTTTTGTTCCCTAAATTCTCTGGTTTTAGGTAGCCCCCAAAAGGCACCAATTTAATGCCAGGGAGAGGATCCAGCTGCAACGTCCCCAATGTCCCCAGGCTGGAGCTGCTGTCACCTCCCAGCAGTGACACAGGGCAGGCAGAGCCTCCTCACTCAGCCACTCCTCAGCTGCTTTTTTTGTAGGAAAACCAAATGTGAGTAAAATGCAGCTTGTCCTGATATTTGTTTTCACTTTCTTGAGGAAAAAAGGAAAAAAAACCAAAATTTCGGCTCTTTTCTCTCTGGAGGGAAAAGGATGGCCTGGGTAGGACAGGTCAGGGAGGCTGGCATGGCAGAGGGGTGCCCACTTTGGGGAGGGTGTCCCCAACCTGGAGAGGGCACCCCAAACTGGGGAGGGCACCCCAAACTGGGGAGGGCATCCCCAAACTGGGGAGGGCACCCCAAACTGGGGAGGGCACCCCAAACTGGAGAGGGCACCCCCAAACTGGAGAGGGCACCCCAAACTGGAAAGGGCATCCCCAAACTGGGGAGGGCATCCCAAACTGGAAAGGGCATCCCCAAACTGGAGAGGGCACCCCAAACTGGAAAGGGCATCCCCAAACTGGGGAGGGCACCCCAAACTGGAGAGGGCATCCCAAACTGGGGAGGGCACCCCAAACTGGGGAGGGCACCCCAAACTGGAGAGGGCACCCCCAAACTGGAGAGGGCACCCCAAACTGGGGAGGGCACCCCAAACTGGAAAGGGCATCCCCAAACTGGGGAGGGCACCCCAAACTGGAAAGGGCATCCCCAAACTGGAGAGGGCACCCCAAACTGGAAAGGGCATCCCAAACTGGACAGGGCACCCCAAACTGGGGAGGGCACCCCAAACTGGAAAGGGCACCCCAAACTGGAGAGGGCACCCCAAACTGGAAAGGGCATCCCCAAACTGGGGAGGGCATCCCCAAACTGGAGAGGGCACCCCAAACTGGGGAGGGCACCCCCAAACTGGGGAGGGCACCCCAAACTGGAGAGGGCATCCCCAAACTGGAGAGGGCACCCCAAACTGGAAAGGGCATCCCCAAACTGGAGAGGGCACCCCAAACTGGAAAGGGCATCCCAAACTGGACAGGGCACCCCAAACTGGTTTTGTCATCCCAGCCTGGGAGGAGACCCCAGGATCTCAACCCAGGGATGAAATCTCAGCATCCTGACCAGAGAGGAAACCTCCACATCTCAATCCAGGGAGGACAGCCCAACATCTGGAACCAAAGAGGACAGCCCAACATCTGGAACCAGGGTGGAAATCTCAGCACCCTGGCCAGGGAGGAGACCCCAACATCCTGACCAGGGAAGAAACCTCCACATCTGGAACCGGGGAGGAAATCCCAACATCCTGACCAGGGAGGGAACCTCCAAGTCCTGACCAAGGAGGAAACCTCCACATCTGGGTCCAGGGAGGACAGCCCAACATCTGGAACCAGGGAGGGAACCTCCACATCTCAATCCAGGGAGGACAGCCCAACATCTGGAACCAAAGAGGACAGCCCAACATCTGGATCCAGGGTGGAAATCTCAGCATCCTGACCAGGGTGCAAACCTCCACATCTGGATCCAGGCAGGACACCCCAGCACCCACCCTGGGGATAAAGGGTGAACATCCTGCCCACAGAGCCCACGCTGACATTCCACCTGCACAGGACACCCCAAAATGCTGCCCCAGGGACACCCCCAGCATCCCAGCCCCAGGGCACCACCAGCAGCACGCTGGCACCACCAGAATGCACCAAACATTTCTGCTTTGCCCTCCTCGAGGAGGAAAATCCCTCCTTGGCATCCTCCAGCTCTGTCAGTGCCTTTATCAGGGCCACCATAAAGATCTGGGGCTGCTGATAAGAGCCCCAGGCAGGCCCTGGGCCGTGGGGACAATTTAAGTGACCTCGATTCCAGCTGCTGCTGGGACGCAAGGCCAGGGGAGGTTTTACAGCACCCTCAGCTGTAAAATAAAAATAAATATAAATATAAATAAAATAAACTTTGCTGCGAGAGCTGAGCTCCACAGGACCCGCAGGATTTCCAGCTCCTGCAGCCCCAGCGCCCTGTGCACACCAAGGATGGCGTTCCTGGGGCAGGGAAAGATCCAGGATCCCACTCAGGACTCTGAAAAAAGGAGAAAATCCCCCCCACGACACGACCAAGCCAATTCCAAAGGGAAAAAACAACATTCCAGGAGCTGTGGCAACCAACTCACAGTGGGGATAAACTGGTTTTCAGGACTGGGAATGGGGAGAGCTTTATTCCCTGATCCAGCAATGGGAACTTTCCTGCCCTCAGGAATATCTGTCAGCTAGGAGGATGGAGTGACACCACGGCCACTCAGCTTTCACCCCAAAAAATCCAAATCCTTTAGGATTTTCTCCTCCTGTGGCTGCTGGGAGTGGAGGTTGGATGTGGGGAGAGGGCTCGGAACCTTCAGGCAGTTTTGCAGGTGCTTTGGGAGCAGAGGTTTGGGAAAAGCACAGCCCCTGCTTGGGTCAGGCCATGAGAAAGGCAAAGCACCCCCAGGCCAGAGCCCAGCTATCAAACGGAGAAAAGAGAGGGAGCTGCAGCAGGCGGGAGCTCATCCCTGGGCTCCTCAACAACCAAATCCCACATCCCACAGCATCCAGGGAAAACACCTCGGAGATTTCTCAGCGTTTATTCCACGTTTTTCCCTGGAAATTAAGGAACTCTGACAGCACAACCAAAGCCAAGATGCTGCCAAAGCCCCAGGAGGGGAAAAAGGGCTGGGAAAGGGAAGGAGGGAGGGGAGGAGGGAGGAGGCAGAGAGGAGAAAACACCGGCTCCAGATAAGCAATTGTTAACATGATCCATATGGTACACAACGCTCTGTTTAACCCAAATGATAATGGCAAAAGGGAAGAATGCAGCGGGGCCGGCGGGAGAACAAAGGAGAGCACAGAACCTTTCCCTGCTCCAGGAATTCCCAAATGGGAGCTGAAACCTTTCCCTGCTCCAGGAATTCCCAAATAAAGAGCTGAAACCCTTCCCTGCTTCAGGAATTCTGAGCTGCCAAGCACAAAATCCTTTCCTGCTCCAGGAATTCCCAAATGGGAGAGCTGAAACCTTTCCCTGCTCCAGGAATTTCCAACTGGAAGAGTTGAAATCCTTCCCTGCTCCAGGAATTCCCAAATGGGAGCTGAAATCCTTCCCTGCTCCAGGAATTCCTGAGTGGGAAGAGCTGAAACCCTTCCCTGCTCCAGGAATTCCAACCTTTCCCTGCTTCAGGAATTCCCAAATGAAGAGCTGAAACCTTCCCTGCTCCAGGAATTCCCAAATGGGAGCTGAAACCTTTCCCTGCTCCAGGAATTAGCAAATGAAGAGTTGAAACCTTTCCCTGCTGTAGGAATTCCCAGCTGGAAGAGTTGAAACCTTTCCCTGCTCCAGGAATTCCCAAATGAAAGAGCTGAAACCTTTCCCTGCTCCAGGAATTTCCCAAATGGGAGAACTGAAACCTTTCCCTGCTCCAGGAATTCCCAAGTGGGAGAGCTGAAACCTTTCCCTGCTCCAGGAATTCCCAAATGAAAGAGCTGAAACCCTTCCCTGCTCCAGGAATTTCCCAAATGGGAGAACTGAAACCTTTCCCTGCTCCAGGAATTTCCCAAATGGGAGAGCTGAAACCTTTCCCTGCTCCAGGAATTCCAACCCTTCCCTGCTCCAGGAATTCCAAGCAGGGACAGCCAGAGGCTGTTTCCCCTTCCCTGCTCCGGAGGAATGAGGGGACAGAGCTGTGGCTGCTCCCCAATTCCCCACTCCAGGAATTGTGGGGACCCACCTGGCTCTCTCCTTCCCCTCCCCAAAACTGCCAAAACGCAGAGCAGGGAGTCAAACCGCAGCCGTCAGCAATAAAATGAATACATCCGTATTTATAACAATTATAAGTAATTAATATTTTCATAATGGAAATGAGAGCTGCGTGGATGTAAACACGGAGCCCGTTCCCCTGGGACGGGGGATGAATTCAGGCCTGGGTGTTTATGTTATTGCAGGATCCCGTGGCTTTCCAGGGAGCACAATACAGTACGTGCCATTCATTATCCCGGCAGTCCCCCAAGAGAAAATGTCAACACACTTCTGCTGGAGAGAGCTAAAACAAATGTTTAATGGGATAAACAACTGCCAGGCCTCGGCCCCCAGCGAAATGTTTAATTCAGAAGCACCTCGAGAGCAAACAGGCGCCGGAGCACCCACATGGGGAGGAACCTCATCAATTCCCATCAGGAAATTCATCCTGAGCCATCAGAGCGCCCCGCACCCTCCCCCAGAGCCAAATCCTCATCAAACACCCAATTCTGCCCAAAATTCCGCTCCACACACGAAATCTGACACAAAACCAGGATGCGTTCAGTGATAATGGTGATTTTTGGGATCCCGGAGTAAAACTAGGAGTGATGTGAAGCAGCACATGGCGCCTCCAAACCCAGAATTTAAACTGGAATACGCGGCATGAAGTGATTTCAAACCCTTCCCGATGTTCTTTTCCCCTGAGTGAAAAAATGCCAACTTCCAAAAAAAAAAAAAAAAAAAAAAAAAAAAGGAGATTTAGGGGATTTCAGGCAAAGCTTCCATTTCAAAATCGCCTTCAGCTCCTCAATGCCGCGAGTGTTTTGAAGGCGAGCGCTCCGGCGTGCGCTTGACGTGCGGGAGCCGGCATTGTTCCAGGGGCGAGGGAGGGAGGAGGGAGGGATGGATGATGGATGGATGGATGGATGATGGATGGATGGATGGATGGACGGACGGATAATCCACAGCACCCTGCGCACCCTCTGGGCTTCATTTAGGGTCAGGCTCAGGTTTAGCTCAGCCCCTGCGCCCCGGCTCCCCTCGCAGCCGACACCTCCCGCTCCCCGCATGTCACCCCCGCAGCTCCCGCACCTTTCTGGGGAAGCCGGGATGGAGGGGAGGGCCCAAGGCCGAGGCAGCGGGGGCTGCCCCGTTCCCCGGCAGCGCTCGGGTTCCTCCCCGAGCTCTCCGCGCTTTCCCCCCAAAGAGGCGGCGGCGGGGCGGGATCGGCGCCCCGGGGATGCTCGGCGGGGCCGCCCCGGATCCCCCCGGTTCCCCCCGGATCCCCACTCACCTCCTCATGCCGGCGGGCCCTTAGCGCAGCCCGGGAGGCCGTGAGGGCGCCGCATCCTGCGCTGCCGCCCGGACAATGCGGGGCGGCGCGGCGGCCCCGGGCGGGCGGCGGGGGCTGGGGCCGGGCTGGGGCTGGGGCCGGGGCCGGGGCCGGGGCCGCGGCCAGGGCCTGGGCTGGGGCTGCCCCCCGCCTCCCGCCGCCCACCGCCCACCGCCCACAGCCCGCCCCCGAGGCGCGGCGGGGCGGGGCGGGGATGGCGAGGGGCGCGCTGCGCTCCGGCCCGAGGGGCAGCGGCCGGCAGAGATCCGGGCGGCTCTGAGCGCCCCGGGTCTGACGCGAGCATCCCGGGGCAACCCTCAGAGTCCCGGCAGCCGCGCAAGCCGAGCCCCTGCACCCCCGGATGCGTGTACCCCAATCCCCTGCACCCCCAGATCCGTGTACCCCAATCCTCTGCACCCCCGGATGCGTGTACCCCAATCCTCTGAACCCCCGGATGCGTGTACCCCAATCCTCTGCACCCCCGGATGCGTGTACCCCAATCCCCTGCACCCCCACATCCGTGTACCCCAATCCTCTGAACCCCCGGATCCGTGTACCCCAGTCCTCTGCACCCCCAGATCCGTGTACCCCAGTCCCCTGCACCCCCAGATCCGTGTACCCCAATCCTCTGAACCCCCGGATCCGTGTACCCCAATCCCCTGCACCCAGAATCTGTGTACCCCAATCCCCTGCACCCCTGGATCCTTGTACCCCCATCCCCTTCACCCCAGCATCCCAATATCCATGTACCCCAATCCCTGCACCCCGGGATCTGTGTACCCCAATCCCCTGCGCCCCAACACCCCTGGCCCTGCACCCCAAAATCCTTGACCCCTGCACCCCAAAACTCCCTGACCCTGCACCCCAAATCCAGCCCCGAGGCTGCAGCCGAGCCCCGCGGGGAGACCTGCCCTGCTCGGGGCCTGCTCGAGGCTGGGCCCTGCTCGGGGCTGGGCCCTGCTCGGGGCCGGGTCCTGCTCGGGGCCGGGGCCGGGTCCTGCTCGGGGCCGGGTCCTGCTCGGGGCCGGGTCCTGCTCGGGGCCGGGCCCTGCTCTCCCCTGTTCGGGGCCGGGCCTTGCTCGGGTCCTGCTCGGGGCCGGGCCCTGCTCTCCCCTGTTCGGGGCCGGGCCTTGCTCGGGTCCTGCTCGGGGCCGGGCTCTGCCCTGGCCGGGTTCTGCTCGGGGCCGGGTCCTGCTCTCCCCTGCTCGGGCCGGGCCCTGGTCTGGCCGGGTCGTGCTTGGGTCTGGGCCCTGCTCGGGGCCGGGTCCTGCTCAGCTGCGCAGCCGAAATCCCAAATGCCTGGAATATTTTCCTGCTATTAGCTTACCATGCAGAAATAAAGCAGTTGCCCCAAGGATCGTGTGTCCCGGGGACGTGGCCATGGGATGACTGTTTGTTAGGGCGTTATCCACCCTGAAAATCCCCATATCCACCCCAAAAATACCCCATACCCACCCCCTGAAACCCCCATATCCATCCCTAAAAAATCCCAATATCCACCCCCTGAAAACCCCCATATCCACCCCTCAAATACCCCATACCCACCCCCTGAAACCCCCATATCCATCCCTAAAAAAATCCCAATATCCACCCCTGAAAACCCCCATATACTCCCCTGAAAATCCCCATATCCACCCTCTAAAAACCCCCATATCCACCCCTAAAAAATTCCAATATCCACCCCTAAAAAATCTCCATATCCATCCCTAAAAAATCCCAATATCCTCCCCTAAAAAATCCCAATATCCTCCCCTGAAAACCCCCATATCCACCCCCAAAAAATCCCAATACCTACCCCTAAGAAAATCCCAATATCCACCCCTAAGAAAATCCCAATATCCTCCCCTGAAAACCCCCATATCCCCTGAAAACTCTGCTCTTTGGGATCAGCTGTGCTGCAGCTCCAGGCAAAAAAAAAAAAAAATCTGTTTCTCAGCCCTAAAATTCCCCTTTTTGGGTGGATTTTCCCCAAGAACGCCTTGCAGCTGCCTCACTTTTTCTCTTGGAACACCTGATCTGTTTTAATTAACCAGCCTAGGCTTTTATCTGACGGAATCACATCGTGCCATCATTCCCTCATCCCAACATTGTCACATCCCTGAGTAATTAGGGAATATTTTTCTTTTCAGGGACAGAATGGGAATATTTTTCAATTTTCAAAATATTTGAATATTGAATATTTTTCAATTCAGGGGCAGAATTCCCTGTCCTTGAATTCCTCTGTCCTTTTCAGGTGTTGGAGCTGCAGAAATCTCTGCCTGGGCCCTCCTGGATGACACAACCACCTCGATTAATTAATTAATGAATTAATTAGCCTCCCACAGCAGATTGTGCAGAGCCAGAACTTGCAGGACTGTGGCTTTGGCTGTCCCCAAACCAGAATGTGGTGGCACGAATCCCAGCGAGCCATAAAACCAGCTGTAAAACCACATTTACTGCAGTTCTGGTTTCACTAGGTATAAACTGCCTTTTATTAAACGGGGAAATTTGGATTTTTTAGCTCTGCCCACAGAGTTCAGCCTCACCTCATTAAGCTGGATGGGAACTGAGGGGTCACAAAGTTTATTTGCACTAATCACTCCTCACGATTCCTCTCAAAAATTAACTCCAATTAATCAAAAGCCCCAATTCGTTAATGATTCCCCTGTTTGATCAGCAGTAGGAACCATCAGCAGAAATCCATGCTGACACTTTCTCCTCAGGAACTCCGGGATTTCTCTTCTCCCACAGGGCAGCAGGCATTCCTCAGCTCGCTTTGGGCTCTAAAAACCAAAATATGAAAATTCCAGGGCTGTGCACCGGGGGGTTTTTGCTGCTGGTTCATGGAGGGGTGACACCTCCCTCTGGTGCCTTTTTGGGGCCACCCTAAAATCAGAGAATTTAGGGAATAAAAAAGGGGTTTATTTATATTTATTAAAGGGCCTTCAGGTAGATTTTGGGCAGAAAAAACTCAAAAAAATTGACAATGGGGTCATGGGTTTTAATAGTTTCATAAGTTTGGTCCAGAGGAGGAGGAGGAGGAGGAGGAGGAGGAGGAGGAGAAAAAGGAGGAGAAGGAGAAGGAGAAGAAGAAGAAGAAGAAGAAGAAGAAGAAGAACAAGAACAAGAACAAGAACAAGATATTATATTATTATTATCATTATATTATATGAATAAATCTATATTTTCTAATAAGTTGTGAATTTTACAGTACTTTAGTAACAAGCTATCAAATTAAATTTGTCTCTTTCTACAAAGTTTTTAAAGGGTAAACTGTAATTAAGAAACGACACTTCAGTTATTTTACTTTTAACATAATAAATTACTCGTGCTTGCATTGTGGGCTTTTTTATCTAATTACACTTCTTATGAAGAAGGAGGTGAAGAAGAAGGAGTAGCTACTGCTTTAAATATTCTATCTTGTTTTATATATAATATATATATTTATATATATTATACATATATATAAATATGTATATTAATATATAATTTTATAATACTATATCTATTAATATATACGACATATAATATTATATAATATGCAATTATATAATCATATACATTTTATATATATTACTAAATCTATTACTATTCTAAAAAATTAAGTTTTCTATTTTGTGATATTACACACTTCTATTTAAACTCCACACTGGTAAATGAGCAGGAACTGGGGGATGTGGCACGAGGAATATTTTCCTGCAGGAATAAAAGAGTTGTCCCAAGGATAGTGTGTCACATGGGACAATATTATTCTATTATTCTATTTATTATTTATTATTTATGTTTATATGTCAGTATTGATTTTTATTTTATTGGTTTATTGTTATTTTATTTATTATATATATTATTACATATTTATTATTATTTTACTGATTTTATTATTTTATTCTTTATTTTATTCTTTATTATTATTGGTGCCCTCGGGGGGTTCTGGGGACCCCCGGGACCCCCCGGCCCTGCCCGGAGCACAAAGGGGAATTTAACAACTCTGAGTTTAACATTTCTGAGTTTAACATTTCTGAGTTTAACAACTCTGAGTTTAACATTTCTGAATTTAACAACTCTGAGTTTAACATTTCTGAGTTTAACAACTCTGAGTTTAACAACTCTGAGTTTAACATTTCTGAATTTAACAACTCTGAGTTTAACATTTCTGAGTTTAACATTTCTGAGTTTAACAACTCTGAGTTTAACAGCTCGGGCTGCCACATCTGGTTGTGCTTAAAAATCCTCGGGGCTGACGGGAGCTTCTCCAGCCAGGCCTAAACTGGGGCTGGGACTAAATTTTAGATTTTATATTCTATTAGGGCATTATAAAATCTATTTTAGATTTTATATAAGCAGATTCTGTGCTGCTTTAGGGCTGCAGTTCTGACATTCATGTTGTGATGCCTCAGGTTTTAGATTTTAAATTTTATATTTTTTCATATTCTGCACTGCTTTAGGCTGCAGTTCTGAGATTCATGTTGTGATGCCTCAGGTTTTAGATTTTAAATTTTATATTTTTTCATATTCTGCACTGCTTTAGGCTGCAGTTCTGAGATTCATGTTGTGATGCCTCAGGTTTTAGGTTTATAGATTTTAAATTTTATAGTTTTTCAATCTCAATCCCAATCCCAATCCCAATCCCAATCCCAGCCTGCTGAGCTGCGTCCCATGGCTGCTCCTCAGAACCAGGAACTGCCAGTGCAAACCTGATTTTATTTTAGAATAAATCACTTTTGTTTTATTAATAATTTTATTGAGTTGACCCCATTCACGAAGAATTGCATCCCAATAAAAACAGCGCGGAAAAAACAGCGAATAACCACAAATCTGCCTTTTTTTTTTACTCCTTTCATCCCTCCTACTCCTGTCTGGTTTCTCACCCTTTTTTTTTTTTTATTTTCAGCCAATGAAATATTTCCGCTGAAGTGAAAATTTGGATTTTCTCCTGGAGGACTCAGCAGGGTGGAGCTTCCCCGAGGATGCCACAGCACAGGGGAACCCTGGGCGGTCAAGCACCATCTGTGCAGCCCCAGCACAATCCACAATCCCTCCCCACCCTTTTTCCCCAGTTTTTATTTTTCCAGGGGGCCCAAAATTCCTTGGCACGAGTGGCCCCGTTGCCCATAAACACCAGCTGAGGTTGGTGTGAAGCCGAGCGTGGGGCCAAGCTCGGGGTTGGGGTCTCACAGCCCCTTCCCCCGAGCCCCAAACTGGCTTAATTTAAACCTGGCTTAAAGCCATGGATTGGAGGGGATGGGACACCCACAGACGATGGAATCCCCTTGGAAAATGGGGTGAACTCCCAGAGATTCTGAGATTCCTCCTCGCGGGGCCTGATGGGGCTCCCTGCGACCCAGAGCGGGGCTTTAACTCCAGGGACGAGCCCAAATTTTGTCATTAAAGGCTCGTTTGGCCCTCGTGTTTAACCCCAGCGGTTTCTAAACGCTCCCAGTCCCCTTCCCGCAGCACAATGGAGTCTTGTTTCTGGTAACCCGAGATGCCTCAGCCGCAGCTCTTTAATTTTAGCCTCCACCAGCACCACGCTCGCATTCCTCAGCACGACAATGGCAGATATTTATACTCTGGAATGCAGAGCCCGGCGCTAATTTAGCAGGGCTGGGTGAGCCACGACTGCTCCCCAACACGGGCCAAAATTGGAGCAGGCGGAGTTTTGTGGGTTTGCAAATCTTCGCGTTTGTTCGCCGGCCCCTGCGCGTCCCCGTGAAAGTAAAACAATGCTCAGCGGCCTCCTCACCTCAGATGGACAAACCAGCTGGGATGGGTGGCCCAAACCAGAGGGAGAGTGGCCACAGCTGGACACTGCCCGAGGAACGGGCTCTGACCTCCACTGAGGGCCTCCTGGAGTGGTGGAATGGTTGGAAGGGAGCTTGGAGGTGACCTGGTTTGAATGTCAAACATGGAATGGTTGGAAGGGACGTTGGAGGTCACCTGGTTTGAATGTCAATGGTTGGAGGAGACCTTGGAGGTCCCCTGGTTTGAATGTCAAACCCACTAAAGGTCCAGCTGGGTGCTGTGTCCATCACCTGGTTTGGCTGGACGAGACCTCGGAGGTCACCTGGTTTGAATGTCAAACCTGGAATGGTTGGAAGGGACCTTGGAGGTCACCTGGTTTGAATGTCAATGGTTGGAAGGGACCTTGGAGGTCACCTGGTTTGAATGTCAAACCCACTAAAGGTCCAGCTGGGTGCTGTGTCCATCACCTGGACACAGGAGAGGCCTGATGAGGTCTGCAGGGCGTGAGGGACCTGCAGAGGCTGGTTTACCCCATCATTAGCTGGTGTGGTTGTGGAGATCCCATGTCCCAAGTCCACACAATGCCAAAAAGTCTGTTTTATAACCCTCAGCGTGATTCTTCTAGATTTTTCTTTTATAACCCTCAGCATGGTTCTTCTAGATTCTTCTAGCAAGCGTTTGCTTGGGAAGGGCCTTCTGGCTGCACCCCGATCTGCTCCAAGGGGTGACCTCCCTCTGATCCACCAGCCCAGCTGGAACCCAACGCTGTCCCTCTTGACCTATAAACTCCAGAGAAACGAGAAAACCCTTGAAATATCTTCAAGGAGCTCAACAGAACCCTCACAGCAACTCCATCTTTGCTTCCTCCCCTCCAGCAGAGGACGAGGACACAGCTCTGGATGCTCTGGTGGCCTTCCCTGAGGGAGGACGCTGCAGGACAGCCAGAGCAGGGTCTCTGTCCCAGAGCTGGGGCCTTGAGGGGAATCTGGGGATTTGCCCACTGGTGAGGAAGCCACAAGAACGGTCCAAGCCCAGAGGGTCGGCGGGCGGCAGCTCCTTGAGAGAGCTGTGTCCTTGTCCTCTGCTGGAGGGGAGGAGGCAAAGATGGAGTTCTGTGGAGCTCCTTGAAGATACTTCAAGGATTTTCTCATTTCTCTGGAGTTTATAGGTCAAGAGGGACAGCGTTGGGTTCTGGTGGATCAGAGGGAGGTCACCCCTTGGAGCAGATTGGGGTGCAGCCAGAAGGCCCTTCCCAAGGAAATGCTAGCTAGAAGAATCTAGAACAACCACAGAACCCTCCCAGCATCTCCATCTTTGCTTCCTCCCCTCCAGCAGAGGACGAGGACACAGCTCTGGATGCTCTGGTGGCCTTCCCTGAGGGAGGACGCTGCAGGACAGCCAGAGCAGGGTCTCTGTCCCAGAGCTGGGGCCTTGAGGGGAATCTGGGGATTTGCCCACTGGTGAGGAAGCCACAAGAACGGTCCAAGCCCAGAGGGTCGGCGGGCGGCAGCTCCTTGAGAGAGCTGTGTCCTCGTCCTCTGCTGGAGGGGAGGAGGCAAAGATGGAGTTGCTGTGAGGGTTCTGTGGAGCTCCTTGAAGATACTTCAAGGATTTTCTCATTTCTCTGGAGTTTATAGGTCAAGAGGGACAGCGTTGGGTTCTGGTGGATCAGAGGGAGGTCACCCCTTGGAGCAGATTGGGGTGCAGCCAGAAGGCCCTTCCCAAGGAAATGCTAGCTAGAAGAATCTAGAACAACCACAGAACCCTCCCAGCATCTCCATCTTTGCTTCCTCCCCTCCAGCAGAGGACGAGGACACAGCTCTGGATGCTCTGGTGGCCACAGGAGGGTCTCTGTCCCAGAGCTGGGGCCTTGAGGGGAATCTGGGGATTTGAGGGGAGTCTGGGGATTTGCCCACTGGTGAGGAAGCCACAAGAACGGTCCAAGCCCAGAGGGCCGGCGGGCGGCAGCTCCTTGAGAGAGCAGCAGCGTTAGCAGCTCAGGGAGGAGGTCAGCGGCGCACAGCGAAATCCTTGACCTGCTGTTTAAAAGGTCGGCCAGAGTTCAATGGACCTCTCCAGGTCAATTCACTCAATTAAAATATTAGAGCTTGGAGGTGGGAGCGGGGAGATGGAGGGGATTGGCGTCTCTTGGTGGTGGGAAGGGACTGGGGATGATGTTGTGGGGAAAGGAAGGTGCAGCAAGATGCAAAGGCAGAGATTGATTCCCAAATTGGGATCGTGTGTGACGGTGCTCACAGGGGCTCTTGGATGGGGGAAGAGATGAGGATCTGACTCCATTTCAGCAGGCTGATTTATTATTTTATGATATATATTATATTAAAACTATACTAAAAGAATAGAAGAAAAGGTTTCATCAAAGGCTGGCTAAGAATAGAATAGCTAAGAATGATAACAAAGGCCATTAATTTAATTAGAAACAATTTTATGAGACCAATCACAGCTCCACCTGTTGCATCCCACAGCAGCAGACAACCATTGTTCACATTTTGTTCCTGAGGCCTCTCAGCTTCTCAGGAGGAAAAACCCTAAGGAAACGATTTTTAATGAAAAGATGTCTGCGACAATCGTGGAATCGCTGAGGTTGGAAAAACCCTCCAGGATCATGGAATTAACCCAGCAGTGTCACCCCCATCACTGCCCTACACCCCAAAGTGTGGTGAGACAAAACCTCTGGCCATGAACCCAGCGGTCAGCAGAGCTCGTCCCAAACTCTGCGGATGCCACTGGGGATCAGAGGGGACAATCCTGGACCTCCATGTCCCTGTGTGCCACCACCAGGAACTCCACCATGCAAGGACCAAGCAGCAAAGCAGGGCTGGCACCAAAGCAGGGCTGGCACCCGCCAGAACGACCTTCCCATAAATATTTGAGAAGGGTTTGAACAATGGTTCAAGACTCTTCCCCCGAGTGTGGAGGGTCTGCATTGTGGGGTTTTTTTCCACGTCCATAAATCACTGCTCTGTGTGGCCCCTGCCCAGGCCCTGCACAATTTGGGTTGGGTTATAAACAGGACTCTGGGCTCGTTCAGGCAGCTCTGGGGTCCCATCCCGACCCCAAAAACGATCCCAGGATTGCCTCCACCCCAAACTGCTCTGGGGTTTTTGGAACAACACCCAGGTCCTTCCCTGTGGGGCTGGAGAGGCCGGAGGGCTCTTCCCTGAGCGTGGAGGGTCTGCACTGTGGGGTTTTATCCATGTCCATAAATCACCGCTCTCTGTGGCCCCTGCACAATTCAGGTTTGGTTAAAAACAGAATCTTGGGCTTTTTCAGGTTGATAAAGGCCCAGGAAACTCTGAGTTCCCATTCCAACCCCAAAAAAGAGCTGCCTGCACCCCAAACCATTCTGGGGTTTTTGGAACAACGCCCCATGGGGCTGAGCTGGCTGGAGGGGCTCTTCCCTGAGCGTGGAGGGTCTGCATTGTGGGGTTTATTTCCACGTCCATAAATCACTGCTCCCTGTGGCCCCTGCCCAGGCCCTGCACAATTCATTATAAACAGGGCTGGGTTATAAATGGGATCCTGGGCCCTGGCAGGTGGATAAAGGATAAATGGGATCCTGGGCCCTGGCAGGTGGATAAAGGATAAATGGGATCCTGGGCCCTGGCAGGTTATAAAGGATAAATGGGATCCTGGGCCCTGGCAGGTGGATAAAGGATAAATGGGATCCTGGGCCCTGGCAGGTGGATAAAGGATAAATGGGATCCTGGGCCCTGGCAGGTTATAAAGGATAAATGGGATCCTGGGCCCTGGCAGGTGGATAAAGGATAAATGGGATCCTGGGCCCTGGCAGGTTATAAAGGATAAATGGGATCCTGGGCCCTGGCAGGTGGATAAAGGATAAATGGGATCCTGGGCCCTGGCAGGTTATAAAGGATAAATGGGATCCTGGGCCCTGGCAGGTGGATAAAGGATAAATGGGATCCTGGGCCCTGGCAGGTGGATAAAGGATAAATGGGATCCTGGGCCCTGGCAGGTTATAAAGGATAAATGGGATCCTGGGCCCTGGCAGGTTATAAAGGATAAATGGGATCCTGGGCCCTGGCAGGTGGATAAAGGATAAATGGGATCCTGGGCCCTGGCAGGTGGATAAAGGATAAATGGGATCCTGGGCCCTGGCAGGTGGATAAAGGATAAATGGGATCCTGGGCCCTGGCAGGTGGATAAAGGATAAATGGGATCCTGGGCCCTGGCAGGTTATAAAGGATAAATGGGATCCTGGGCCCTGGCAGGTGGATAAAGGATAAATGGGATCCTGGGCCCTGGCAGGTGGATAAAGGATAAATGGGATCCTGGGCCCTGGCAGGTTATAAAGGATAAATGGGATCCTGGGCCCTGGCAGGTGGATAAAGGATAAATGGGATCCTGGGCCCTGGCAGGTGGATAAAGGATAAATGGGATCCTGGGCCCTGGCAGGTTATAAAGGATAAATGGGATCCTGGGCCCTGGCAGGTTATAAAGGATAAATGGGATCCTGGGCCCTGGCAGGTGGATAAAGGATAAATGGGATCCTGGGCCCTGGCAGGTGGATAAAGGATAAATGGGATCCTGGGCCCTGGCAGGTGGATAAAGGATAAATGGGATCCTGGGCCCTGGCAGGTTATAAAGGATAAATGGGATCCTGGGCCCTGGCAGGTTATAAAGGATAAATGGGATCCTGGGCCCTGGCAGGTGGATAAAGGATAAATGGGATCCTGGGCCCTGGCAGGTGGATAAAGGATAAATGGGATCCTGGGCCCTGGCAGGTTATAAAGGATAAATGGGATCCTGGGCCCTGGCAGGTGGATAAAGGATAAATGGGGTTTGGGGCTGTGGTGATCCCATTCCAGGGTTCAGGGTTCGGGGTCCCAGTCTGGGTTTGGGGCTGTGGTGATCCTGTGGGGTTTGGGGCCGTGGTGATCCTGTGGGGTTTGGGGCCGTGGTGATCCCGTGGGGTTTGGGGCCGTGGTGATCCTGTGGGGTTTGGGGCTGTGGTGATCCCATGGGGTTTGGGGCCATGGTGATCCCATGGGGTTTGGGGTTGTGGTGATCCCGTGGGGTTTGGGGCCACGGTGATCCCGTGGGGTTTGGAGTCATGGTGATCCTGTGGGGTTTGGAGTCATGGTGATCCTGTGGGGTTTGGGGCCATGGTGATCCTGTGGGGTTTGGGGCTGTGGTGATCCCGTGGGGTTTGGGGCTGTGGTGATCCCATTCCAGGGTTCAGGGTTCAGGGTCCCAGTCTGGGTTTGGGGCTGTGGTGATCCTGTGGGGTTTGGGGCCATGGTGATCCCATGGGGTTTGGGGTTGTGGTGATCCTGTGGGGTTTGGGGCCGTGGTGCTCCCGTGGGGTTTGGGGCCATGGTGATCCTGTGGGGTTTGGGGCCGTGGTGCTCCCGTGGGGTTTGGGGCCATGGTGATCCTGTGGGGTTTGGGGCCGTGGTGATCCTGTGGGGTTTGGGGCTGTGGTGATCCTGTGGGGTTTGGGGCCGTGGTGATCCCATGGGGTTTGGGGCCGTGGTGATCCCGTGGGGTTTGGGGCCATGGTGATCCTGTGGGGTTTGGGGCCGTGGTGATCCTGTGGGGTTTGGGGCTGTGGTGATCCCGTGGGGTTTGGGGCCATGGTGATCCCATGGGGTTTGGGGCCATGGTGATCCCATCCCAGGGTTCAGCACCAGCACCAGGCCCATCAGAGCCTCCTCCCAGCCCCAGGGGGGTCCCGTGGCCACTGCAGCCCCCTGCCCACCCCCAGGACCCCCAAACCCAGCCAGGGCAGGGAGCTTCCCCCAGCACAGCCACCCCAAATCGGCCCCTTTGGCAGCTCCAGCGATAAAAACCCTTTATTGGAAACACATGGGGGATTTATGGGGACATCAAAGTGGGGAGGAGTTCACACAGCAAAGGGCACATCCAGCACAAGGATCTGCTGTTCCAGCAGGCCGGGGGGCTCGGGGTGACCCCAAAACGTGAGGGGTTCGGGGTGACCCCACAGACCTGAGGGGTTTGGGGTGACCCCACAAACGTGAGGGGCTCGGGGTGACCCCAAAAACCTGAGGGATTTGGGTGACCCCACGAACCTGAGGGATTTGGGTGACCCCACAAACCTGAGGGATTTGGGTGACCCCACGAACCTGAGGGATTTGGGTGACCCCACAAACCTGAGGGGTTCAGGGTGACCCCACAAACTCGAGGGGCTCGGGGTGACCCCACAAACCTGAGGGATTTGGGTGACCCCACAAACTCAAAGGGTTCAAGGTGACCCCACAAACTGGAGGGGCATTGTTCCTTTCATTCCATCTTTGGGGGTGAAGGCAGGGTTGGCAAAAGCCTGTAGTAAAATAGATGAAATAGATTAAATAGAATAAACAGATTAAATATATTTTAAAATATTTTTTTCAAAATGATTATAAAATATGTTTTTAAAGCGGATGGATGATGCTTTCTATGGAGGGAGCAAGTAAATATATTCAATATATTCAATATAATAATAAATATATTACATATATTACATATATTACATATATTCGATATAATAAATATATTCAATATATCAACTATACTAAAATATATTCAATAGATTCAATAGATTCAATTGATTAGCTATATTTTAAAATATATTAAACAATCTATAAGAAAATACATTTAAAGCTGTTGGATGACATCATGGAGGGTGTGATGAAATATATTCAATATATTTAATATATTCAATATATCAACTATTTTAAAATAGATTAAATTGATATTATATTAATATATATTTATAATGATATTTATGCTTATATTTATATTAATATCTACATTTATAGTTATAGGTATATTTATATTCTATGTTTATGTCTATATTTATATTAGATAGGTATTTAAATCTATTAATATATATATTAATATATATTTATTATATAAAACATATTTATTTATACCTACAAATATATTATATCTATATATATATATTCAATTTAATCAATAGAATAAATAGATTAAATATATATTTTTAAAAAATATTTTAAAATGTATTTTAAATTCTATTAAAAAACATCTTCTAAAGCCCATTTGGAGCTGATGGATGATCTGGTCATGGAGGGAGCAAGTAAATATATTAAATATATCAAATATATTAAATATATATGTGAATATATTCAATATAGCCAATAGAATAAATAGATTAAATATATATTTTTAAAAAATATTTTAAAATATATTAAAAATTCTCTTCTAAAGCCCATTTGGAGCTGATGGATGATCTTGTCACGGAGGGAGCAAGTAAATATATTAAATATATTAAATATCTTAAATATATTAAATATTTATATGAAGATATTCAATATAGCCAATAGAATAAATAGATTAAATATATATTTTTAAAAATATTTTTAAATATATTAAAAATTCTCTTCTAAAGCCCATTTGGAGCTGATGGATGATCTTGTCACGGAGGGAGCAAGTAAATATATTAAATATATAAAATATATTAAATAAATTATATATATATGTGAATATATTCAATATAGCCAATAGAATAAATAGATTAAATATATATTTTTAAAAATATTTTTAAAATATATTAAAAATTCTCTTCTAAAGCCCATTTGGAGCTGATGGATGATCTTGTCACGGAGGGAGCAAGTAAATATATTAAATATATTAAATATCTTAAATATATTAAATATTTATATGAAGATATCCAATATAGCCAATAGAATAAATAGATTAAATATATATTTTTAAAAATATTTTTAAATATATTAAAAATTCTCTTCTAAAGCCCATTTGGAGCTGATGGATGATCTTGTCACGGAGGGAGCAAGTAAATATATTAAATACATAAAATATATTAAATATATTAAATATTTATATGAAGATATTCAATATAGCCAATAGAATAAATAGATTAAATATATATTTTAAAAAATATTTTTAAATATATTAAAAATTCTCTTCTAAAGCCCATTTGGAGCTGATGGATGATCTTGTCACGGAGGGAGCAAGTAAATATATTAAATACATAAAATATATTAAATATATTAAATATTTATATGAAGATATTCAATATAGCCAATAGAATAAATAGATTAAATATATATTTTAAAAAATATTTTTAAATATATTAAAAATTCTCTTCTAAAGCCCATTTGGAGCTGATGGATGATCTTGTCACGGAGGGAGCAAGTAAATATATTAAATACATAAAATATATTAAATAAATTATATATATATGTGAATATATTCAATATAGCCAATAGAATAAATAGATTAAATATATATTTTAAAAAAATATTTTTAAAATATATTAAAAATTCTCTTCTAAAGCCCATTTGGAGCTGATGGATGATCTCTGTCACCTCTGTCCCTGCTCAGATTTATCTTCTGTGCAGACCCAGCACCATCTGCGGCCCCACAAATGCAATTATGGGAAAAAGGGAAAATCGGAGCCTCCCCCTCCCAAATTTCATCCAAACCCCACAGAAAATCCCAGAATTTCCCCCCACACCCCAGGGACCTCCTGCTGCACTGAGGGGATAATTTTTATTTATAATTTTTTTTTAATTTTAGGGATAATTACAGGAATTTGCAAGGCTGATTTTCTCATTTTTTTCCCCCCTCCCCCTCCTCAAAAAGGAAAAAAAATGAAAACAAACCCAACAAAAAGCAGAGTGAAATTGGAATTGATCTGTGGAGCTGGCCAGGGGTAATTTAATCAGAAAAAGCTCTCTGCTGGCATTAATTTTGGGGTTTTTAACCCCAAGGTCCTAAATTAAACACGAGGATGTTGGGGTGGGAGAGGATCCTAAATTAAATTAAATTAAACAGGAGGATTTTGGGGTGGGAGAGGATCCTAAATTAAATTAATTCAAATTAAACAGGAGGATTTTGGGGTGGGAATGGATCCTAAATTAAATTAAATGGGAGGATTTTGGGGTGGGAATGGATCCTAAATTAAATTAAATTAAACAGGAGGATTTGGGGGTGGGAATGGATCCTAAATTAAATTAAACGGGAGGATTTTGGGGTGAGAATGGATCCTAAATTAATTAAACAGGAGGATTTGGGGGTGGGAATGGATCCTAAATTAAATTAAATGGGAGGATTTTGGGGTGAGAATGGATCCTAAATTAAATTAAATGGGAGGATTTTGGGGTGGGAATGGATCCTAAATTAAATTAAATTAAACAGGAGGATTTGGGGGTGGGAATGGATCCTAAATTAAATTAAACGGGAGGATTTTGGGGTGAGAATGGATCCTAAATTAATTAAACAGGAGGATTTGGGGGTGGGAATGGATCCTAAATTAAATTAAACAGGAGGATTTTGGGGTGGGAATGGATCCTAAATAAAATGGGAGGATTTTGGGATGGGAATGGATCCTAAATTAAATTAAACGGGAGGATTTTGGGGTGGGAGAGGATCCTAAATTAAATTAAATGGGAGGATTTTGGGGTGGGAGAGGATCCTAAATAAAATGGGAGGATTTTGGGATGGGAATGGATCCTAAATTAAATTAAATTAAACAGGAGGATTTGGGGGTGGGAATGGATCCTAAATTAAATTAAATGGGAGGATTTTGGGGTGAGAATGGATCCTAAATTAAATTAATTCAAATTAAACAGGAGGATTTTGGGGTGGGAATGGATCCTAAATAAAACGGGAGGATTTTGGGGTGGGAATGGATCCTAAATTAAATTAAATTAAACAGGAGGATTTGGGGGTGGGAATGGATCCTAAATAAAATGGGAGGATTTTGGGATGGGAATGGATCCTAAATTAAATTAAATTAAACAGGAGGATTTGGGGGTGGGAATGGATCCTAAATTAAATTAAATGGGAGGATTTTGGGGTGAGAATGGATCCTAAATTAAATTAAATGGGAGGATTTTGGGGTGGGAATGGATCCTAAATTAAATTAAATTAAACAGGAGGATTTGGGGGTGGGAATGGATCCTAAATAAAACGGGAGGATTTTGGGGTGGGAATGGATCCTAAATTAAATTAAACTGGAGGATTTTGAGGTGGGAACGGGAGCTGTGGGATTTCAGCCAGAAATGCAGAACCTCTCCCCAGCCCCTAAGGAGCAGAAAATGACAAAAATGTCATTTATAACCCACCCAAGTCTTTAATTACTGCCTGTGCCAGGGCTGGATCCCCTTTGCTCTATGAAATTCTATGTGGAATAAGGGATTTTAATATTTTGGATTTTTTTCCCCCAAAGCTGCCAGAAAATTCACACGGAGGGGTGCGTGTAGAACACCAAAACCTGTCAAGCTTTTCGTTTTTATAAGTATTGGCAAAGAAATGGAATTAAAAATTTGGTAAGGATGATTTGGAAAGAATCTATCCATTCTATTGTATACGGGAACGTAGGAAACCCTGACTAGAGAAGCGGAGGCGTTTTGAAACCAATGTTATAATATAATATAATATAATATATATATTTTTACTTAGGAATGAACCAATCAAGTGCCCTTAAACTGTAGGAACAGCTGCTGGGGCTGAAGGGAATAAATAAATAAATAAACACAAAAATCTCCCCGGCAGCCTCGGCCTCCGCTCCCTGCCCGCCCCAAAGCGCGTCCGGCCCGGCCCGGCCATGGGGGCGGTGCTGCCGCCTTGTGGGCATAGAGGGGAGCGGTGAAACACAGGAGGGCAGAGGGACGCGGCCGGGGTTGAGGGGCCGCCGTGTGGAGCGGTGGATGGGAAGAACGACAGCGGCGGGCCCGGTTTCGGCGGGCGGCGGAGGCGCGGACGGGACGGAGCTGCCATTGCAAGATGGCGGAGCGCCCGCGTACCGGGAGCCTGCGTGAGGCGGGCCGGGCTCCGGCCACACTCAAGATGGCGGTCGCGGCAGGACTCCGGCACCACCCATACCTAACACCGCGCCGCGCATGCGCACAAAAGCGCGAGGCCAAGCGCGGACTACGACTCCCGTACTGCCCCGCGCGGCGGGCCGGCGCGCTGATTGGACGCCAGGGGGGCGGTGCCGCGCGCTGATTGGCTGCGGCCGAGGTTTGAACAGGCGGAAGGCGGCGGAGCAGCAGCGCAGCGTGAGTGGGGGGGGGGGCGCGGCCCGGGGGGGATTTTGGGGCAATTTTGGGGTCCCGGGGGGGAATTTTGGGGGCTGAGACCCCATCAGGGAGCCAGAGAGGACCAGAGGGCTCCGGCGAGGAGGGAGAGAGGTGGAGCTGCAGGTGAGGGATCGGGAGGGGGTGAAGGCCGCGAGACGCCTGAGGGGTTGGGGGGTTTGGGGATCTGGGGATTTTGGGGTTTTGAGCTCTGCAGGTTTGGGAGTCTGGGGGTTTGTGGGTCTGTGGGTTTGGGGTTCAGGGGGTCCCACACCTCCCCTTGTTCCCCCCCCAGCCCCGCATCACAGAGAAGCCCCTCAGGAGAAGTCCCCGGGATGGCCGGGAAGGACGAAAAGGATGGGAAAGATGGAAATGATGGAAGCACGGACGGCTGGGCCGGCATCGAGGAGCGCCTGGAGAAGATCAGGGTGAACAGGGGAGGGCTGGGTTCTGATCCATCCTTTCCTCAGGAAAACCTCGGAATCTGGTGGGGTCTGGGGTCTGGTCCCTCTTTTCCTCAAGGAAACCTTGGGGTCTGGTGGGGAGATCTGTGGGGAATTCTGGGCTGAGGTCTGGCTCCTTTTCCCAAGAAAACCTTTGGATCCCACTGTGGGACCTCTGGGGGGTTCTGAGCTGGTTCTGATTCCTTTAATGCTCCTGAGGGCCTCTGTCCTGACCCCAAACCTCTCTTTCCCCCAGAAAATGGCTCTGTCCTGATCCCAAACCCCTCTTTTCCCAGGAAATGCATCTCAAGGGTCTCTGCCCTGACCTCAATCCCCTCTTTTCCCAGGAAATGAATCTCAAGGGTCTCTGCTCTGACACCAAAACCCTCTTTCACCCACGAAATGACTCTGTCCTGATCCCAAATCCCTCTTTTCCCAGGAAACCTCCCCTGCTCTGACCCCAAACCCCTCTTTTCCCCAGAAACAACCCTTGAGAGGCTCTGCTGTCATCCCAAACCCCTCTTTTCCCATGATACAACCCCTGAAGGGTCCTGTCCTGACCCCAAACCCCTCTTTCCCCTGGAAACGCATCTCAAGGGTCTCTGCTCTGACCCCAATCCCCTCTTTTCCCAGCAAATGCCGCCTGAAGGTCTCTGCTCTGACCCCAATCCCCTCTTTCCCCTGGAAACAACCCTCAATGGGCTCTGTGCTCACCCCAAACCCCTTTTTCCCCCACGAAACAACCCCTGAAGGGCTCTGCCCTGACCCCAATCCCCTCTTTTCCCAGGAAATGCCCCTCAAGTGTCCCTGCCCTGACCCCAATCCCCTGTTTCCCCTGGAAACAACCCTCAATGGGCTCTGTGCTCACCCCAAACCCCTCTTTTCTCAGGAAATGATCCCTGAGAGGCTCTGCTCTGACTCCTAACCCCTCTTGCCCCCAGGAAATGGCTCTGTCCTGATCCCAAATCCCTCTTTTCCCAGGAAATGCATCTCGAGGGTCCCTGCCCTGACCCCAAACCCCTCTTTTCCCAGAAAGCAACCCCTGAAGGGCTCTGTCCTCACCCCAAACTCCTCTTTCCCCCCAGGAGAGCCTCCACAGCCCCGGTGCCCCTCAGTCCCGCCGTGCCCGCGCGTGTGACCGTGCCCTGCGCTGGTGCGCGGCCGAGCTGGCGCGGCCCGGCGGGCACCCGGCCCAGGGGTGCCAGCTCACAGCCCTGGCCCTGGAGGCTGCCCAGCTCCACCTGAGCCTGCAGCCCGAGCCCCCCGAGCTGTACCTGGAGAGGATCCTGTTCCACGTGCTCCGCAACGCCGCGGCCTGGGTGAGTCGTGTTCGCCCGGTTGTGCCGTCGTGAAAAAATCCCCGAGCAATGTTAGAGGTGGGGACAGTTTGAATTGAGTAGTTTAGAAAATATATATTGACGATATAATTGGATTTTGGATTAAAAATCCAACTTATATATATATATATATATAATTGGGATCCCAATTTTATATATATATATAAAAAAGGGATAATTTGGTTCAAATAATAGCCCATAAGCAAAAGAGCAAAAGATAACCATGGGTATGGAGTGCAGGGCTCTGGACCCTCAAGCTCGCCAAGTGAAGATTCTCCCTTATGTGCCATGTGTCAATGTCATCTCCTCCCGTTTTTAATTAATTACACTTTTACCTCCGCCCTCATCACCATTGTTATGTTTGTCTAATTATCCCATCATAAAAAAAAAAAACCAAAACCCAAACAATATTAGAGGTGGTGACAATTTAAATTGAATAGTTAAAAAAATATAAAATTGGGTACAATATAATTTGATTAAAATAAGGGATGATTTGGTTCAAATAATAGCGCATAAGCAGAGGAGTGCAGGGCTCTGGACCCGTGCCACCTCACAAGCTTGCTAAGTGAAAATTCCCCCCTTATGTGCCATGTGTCAATGTCATCTCCTCCTATTTTTAATTAATTACACTTTTACCTCTGCCCTCATCACCATCGTGATGTTTGGGGGTTTTTTTTTATGATGGGATAATTAGACAAACAATATTAGAGGTAGTGACAATTTAGAAAATATATGTATTAGTTTAGAAAATATATGTATTGACAATATAATTTGATTAAAAATCCAACTATAAATATGAATATATATATATATATATATATATATATATATATATATATATGTAAAATTGGGCTCCCAATTATTTTCTGTTCATCACTGTTGTTATGTTTGTCTAATTATCCCATCGTAAAAAAACCCAACCAATATTAGAGGTGGTGACAATTTTAATTGAGTAGTTTAGAAAGCATATATTGATGATATAATTGGATTAAAAATCCAACTATTACATATATACATATATACAATCATATATATGTATGTATGCATATATACATACATATACACCGTATACATGTATACATGTATATGTTTATACAATCCACTATACTACATATATATAATTGGGATCCCAATTATTTTCTGTTCATCACTGTTATATTTGTCTAACTATCCCATCCAAAAAAAAAAACCCCAAACAATATTAGAGGTGGTGACAATTTTAATTGAGTAGTTTAGAAAATATATGTTGACGATATAATTGGGTAAAAAAATCCAATTATAAATATTTTCATATATATATATATATATATATATATATAAATATATATATAAAATTGGGATCCCAGTTATATATATATATATAAAAGGGATAATTTGGTTCAAATAATAGAACATAAGCAAAAGATAACCACGGGTATGGAGTGCAGGGTTCTGGACCCTCAAGCTTGCTAAGTGAAAATTCCCCCCTTTTATGCCATGTGTCAGTGCCATCTCCTCCCATTTTTAATTAATCACACTTCTACCTCCACCCTCATCACCACCTTTACAACACATGCGCCACCACTCGCTTTGGGGGTCATCACTGATGAAGGTTTCTCCTCTTCCTCTTTATCCTTTAATTCACTTTTGGGTTACTCGTGCCCACCAAGCCAGCACAATGTAAGCCCAAGCTAACATTACCGCATTTAAGCATCAAAGCAATAAATCTCTTTTAGCTGCCATTTTCCTGGGGCCCAACCAGCTTTTCCCTTCTTTCTGTTCATTTTTAGTCACTGTTATCTCTTGCTTTTCCTCCTGTCCTTGAACATCTGCAGGGAGGAGTGGAGCTTCTTCCTCCTCCTCGTCCTCCTCCTTCCTCCTCCTTCTTCCTCCTCCTCCTTCTTCCTCCTCCTCCTCCTTCCTCCTCCTTCTTCCTCCTCCTTCTTCCTCCTCCTTCTTCCTCCTTCTTCCTCCTTCTCCTTCTTCCTCCTCCTCCTCCTTCCTCCTCCTTCTTCCTCCTCCTTCTTCCTCCTCCTTCTTCCTCCTTCTTCTTCCTCCTTCTTCTTCCTCCTCCTCCTTCCTCCTCCTTCCTCCTCCTTCCTCCTCCTTCCTCCTCCTCCTCCTCCTTCCTCCTCCTTCCTCCTCCTTCCTCCTCCTTCCTCCTCCTTCCTCCTCCTTCCTCCTCCTCTCTCCTCTTTGCCATTTCAACTTTTTACCTCCCAGATTTTATTTGTTTCATTACTCCCAGATATTAATTACTGCATGGATATTGATTGCGGTTTCCATTTGATCACCCCCGTTCACCACAGGTGGGCCCTCACACCTGGGCCGTGGCCGAGCTGCTGCGGGCGCGGCTCCGGCAGAGCCGCCAGCGCCACCGCGACTGGGCCACCGTCGCCTCCAGCGCTTTCGGGGTGCTCTGGAGATCTGCGGCCGCTTTGGCGGGGCCGGAACGGCCCCGGGAGGAGGGCAGGGCGGTGCTGACGGCCAGGATCCGCGCCCTGCGCTTCCTGCTGCTGCTGGAATCCCAGGATAAGGAACCGCCCCCTCGGGAATCCTTCCAGCCGCCGCTCCTCACCTCGCAGACCGCCCAGCACGCCGCGGCCGCCGCCGCTCTCTACGAGGCTCAGAGAGCTCCGTGCCCGCTTTTCCTGGCCAAGCAGCTCCAGGAATTGCTGCTGGACATGCTCAGGGAGGAATCCCCAAAGCCTCCGAGCCTCCAGGACTCCCTGTGCTTCCTGGAGCTCACCCTGGAGCGCTGCCGCCACCTCTGCAAGGCGCGGCGGCCCCGCGACGCTCTGGAGGCCCTGGAAGGTTCCAGAAGGTTCCTGGAGGGAGCTGGGAGTGCTCTGGGAGCCCCTCTGGAGCTGCTGGAGGCCGGGATCCAGCTCAGCCGGGCTCTGCTGGCCAAAGGCGTGGTGGGCACCGTGGGGCCGGCGCTGAGGCGGGCGGGAGCGGCGCTGGCGGCGGAATGTTCCGGAAGGTTCCTGAAGGTGCTGCTGGAGAGCTCCCAGTTCGTGCTGGGGCAGCTCGGGGAGGTGCTCAGGAGGGGCCGGGAGCTGCCCCTCGGCCTCCAGGAGCTGCCTGGCATCTGTGGCTTCTGCCAGGGCCACGGGCGGGCGCTGCGGCGGCTGCTGGCACAGGTGAGGAGGAGGAGGAGGAGGAAGAGGAGCTCTGGGATTCCCTGGGATCCCTCGGGGTCACTCCGTGCCGCTCCCAGCCCTGCCAGCAGCTCCTGGAGTCTGGAGAATCCCAAATCCCACTTTTCTCCATGCCAGCAGCAGCTGCTGGAGCTCCTGAACCCCTACATCCTGTTGTTCCCCTTCCCTGCCCTTCCTGGACCCCAAATGCCACTGTTCCTTTTTCCTGGCCCCCAAATCCCACTGTTCCTTTTCCCTGGACCCCAAATGCCACTGTTCCTTTTCCCTGGACCCCAAATCCCACTGTTCCTTTTCCCTGGACCCCAAATCCCACTGTTCTTTTTTCCCAGCCCTTCCTGGGTTCATCTGCATCTTCAGCAAAAGCTCCTAAAGCTCCTGGACCCCCAAATTCCACTTTCCCCATTCCCAGCTCCACCCCACCATTCCCAAATCCCGTTGTTCCCATTCCCAAATCCCTTTTTCCCCGTTCCCAAATCCCATTGTTCCCATTCCCAAATCCCATTTTCCTATTTCCCCGTTCCCAAATCCCATTGTTCCCCGTTCCCAAATCCCATTGTTCCCCATTCCCAAATCCAGTTGTTCCCCATTCCCAAATCCCATTGTTCCCCATTCCCAGCTCCATCCCACCATTCCCAAATCCCATTGTTCCCATTCCCAAATTCCGTTGTTCCCCATTCCCAAATCCCATTGTTCCCATTCCCAAATCCCATTGTTCCTATTCCCAGATCCCTCCCACCATTCCCAAATCCCATTGTTCCCCATTCCCAAATCCCGTTGTTCCCATTGTTCCCCATTCCCAAATCCCATTTTCCCCATTCCAGGTCCCTGCTGACTCCATCAGGGATCAGGTGGTGGTGACGCAGTTGCTGTTCCAGGGCCTCCAGCTCTTCTCCAACGCCGTCCACGAAATATTCCAGCGCTGCCAGGCACGGATCCGGATCCTTGAGGGGATTGGGAACCTCTCCTGTGGGATTTGGGGCTGGAATTTTGGGGATTGGGGCTGGAATGTGGGGGTTGAGTCACCCTGAAAAGGTTCTGGAGGGTGCTGGAGCTTCTCCCGTCAGATTTGGAGCTGGAATTTTGGGGTGAAACCACTCTGGGAACCTCTCCCGTGGGATTTGGGGATGGAATTTTGGGATGGAGCCACTCTGGGAACCTCTCCCGTGGGATTTGGGGCTGGAATTTTGTGATGGAGCCTTTCCCGTGGGATTTGGGGCTGGAATTTTGGGGACTGGGGCTGGAATCTGGGGGTTGAGTCACCCTGAAAAGGTTCTGGAAGGTGCTGGAGCTTCTCCCGTGGGATGTGGGGCTGGAATTTTGGGATTGAGCCTCTCCTGTGGGATTTGGGGTTAAATTTTGGGGTGGAGCCTCTCCTGTGGGATGTGGGGCTGGAATTTTGGGATTGAGCCTCTCCTGTGGGATTTGGGGTTGGAAATTTTGGGGTGGAGCCACTCTGGGGAGCCTCTCCTGTGGGATGTGGGGTTGAGATTTTGGGGATTGGGGCTGGAATCTGGGGGTTGAGTCACCCTGAAAAGGTTCTGGAAGGTGCTGGAGCTTCTCCCGTGGGATTTGGGGCTGGAATTTTGGGATTGAGCCTTTCCCATGGGATGTGGGGCTGGGATTTGGGATTGAGGTGCCCTGAGGGGGTTCTAGAACCTTCTGTGGGATGTGGGGCTGGAATTTGGGGTTGGGGGCTCCTGCAGTGTCCTGGCTGACCCGCGGTGTCCCCGCAGCCCTCGGAGGGGCCGGAGCTGTCCCAGGTGACCACGAGCTGTGTCCAGAGCGTCACCTGGATGCTGCAGGGGCTGCAGGGGCTGCCCGAGGCCGAGAGGGGCAAATTCCTCGATGTCACCGGTCAGTGCCACCCCCTGTGTCCCCTGTGGTCAGTGCCACCCCCTGTCCCCATCCCCTGTGACCCCAGTGGTCAGTGCCCCCTGTCCCCATCCCCTGTGACCCCAGTGGTCAGTGCCACCCCCTGTCCCCGTCCCCAGTGGTCAGTGCCACCTCCTGTCCCCATCCCCTGTGTCCCCTGTGGTTAGTGCCACCCCCTGTCCCCATCCCCTGTGACCCCAGTGGTCAGTGCCACCCCCTGTGTCCCCTGTGGTCAGTGCCACCCCCTGTCCCCATCCCCAGTGGTCAGTGCCACCTCCTGTCCCCATCCCCTGTGTCCCCTGTGTCAGTGGTCAGTGCCACCATGGGAGCTCTGTGTCCCCATCCCCAGTGGTCAGTGCCACTTCCTGTTCCCATCCCCAGTGGTCAGTGCGACCCCCTGTCCCCATGCCCTGTGTCCCCAGCGGTCAGTGCCACCTCCTGTCCCCATCCCGTGTCCCCAGTGCCACCATGGGGGCTCTGTGTCCCCATCCCGGCTGTCCAGGGGGGTCACTCTGTGTCCAGGGATGTCCCCAGTGGTCAGTGCCACCTCCTGTCCCCATCCCGTGTCCCCAGTGCCACCATGGGGGCTCTGTGTCCCCATCCCTGGGTGTCCCATTGGTCACTCTGTGTCCGGGGGGTTGGGGTCAGTTCCTCACAAGGAGCGGTCACTGCAGTGTCCCCTCCCTGTCCCGTTGGTCACTCTGTGTCCAGGGGGGTTGGGGTCAGTTCTTCGGTCACTGTGGTGTCCCCTCCGTGTCCCGTTGGTCACTCTGTCCCCTCCGTGTCCCGTTGGTCACTCTGTGTCCAGGGGGGGTTGAGGTCAGTTCTTCGGTCACTGCAGTGTCCCCTCCCTGTCCCGTTGGTCACTCTGTCCCCTCCGTGTCCCGTTGGTCACTCTGTCCCCTCCCCAGCCGCGGTCGCCGCCCGCCTGGGCCAGGCCCTGCAGAGCCGGAACGTTCCGGAAGCGGCCGGAGCCGTGTGCGAGCCCCTGTGCCGGGCAGTGCTGGATGGCCGTGGCTACAGCTGGGCTGGGGTCACCCCCGAGAGGGTACTGGGGGCACTGGGGTGGGCACTGGGAGCACTGGGGTGGGCACTGGGAGCACTGGGATGGGCACTGGGAGCACTGGGATGGGTACTGGGGGCATTGGGAGCACTGGGATGGGCACTGGGGGCACTGGGTGGGGCACTGGGAGCACCCTCGAGAGGGTACTGGGGGCACTAGGATGGGCACTGGGGGCATAGGGAGGGAGCACTGGGATGGGCACTGGGATGGGGTATGTGGGGGGTCCTGGGGGCACTGGGATGGGCACTGGGAGCACTGGAATGGGGGGGTACTGGGGGTACTGGGAGCACTGGGATGGGATATGGGGCACTGGGATGGGCACTGGGAGTACTGGGGACACTGGGATGGGCTACTGGAGGCACTGGGAGTACTGGGATGGGCACTGGGGGCACTGGGAGCACTGGGATGGGATCCTTGGATGTGTTACTGGGAGTGCTGGGATGGAGTACAGGGTTACTGGGATCAGCTGGGGATGCTGGGAGGGCTGGAAGCCACTGGGGGTACTGGGAGGGGGTGTGGGATACTGGGGATACTGGGATGGGGAATGGGGTCACTGGGGGTACTGGGAGTGCTGGGATCCCTGGGCATACTGGGATCACTGGGGATACTGGGAGGGCTGAGATCTCTGGAGATACTGGGATCACTGGGCACACTGGGATTCCCTGGGGATTCCCTGGGCACACTGGGCACACTGGGGATCCCTGGGCACACTGGGATCCCTGGGCACACTGGGCACACTGAGATCCCTGGGCACACTGGGAATACTGGGATCACTGGGATCCCTGGGCACACTGGGCACACTGGGATCCCTGGGCACACTGGGAATACTGGGCACACTGGGATCCCTGGGCACACTGGGCACACTGGGAATACTGGGATCACTGGGATCCCTGGGCATACTGGGATCCCTGGGCACACTGGGAATACTGGGATCACTGGGATCCCTGGGCACACTGGGATCACTGGGATCCCTGGGCACACTGGGATCCCTGGGCACACTGGGCACACTGGGAATACTGGGATCACTGGGATCCCTGGGCACACTGGGATCACTGAGATCCCTGGGCACACTGGGATCCCTGACACTCCCTCTCCCACAGCTCCACAGGTGTTTCCAGCTGCAGGTGCAGAGCTGGCGCTGCCAGGGGCGCCCTGAGCGGGCCCTGGACACGCTGGCACAGTGGCTGCTGGCCCTGGGGACACCTTCCCAGGGCTTGGGGACACCTTCCCAGGGCTTGGGGACACCTTCCCAGCCCGGCTCCCTGGTGGCCGAGCTGGTGGCGCTCTGGGCCAGGATCAAGACGGAGGCGGCCAAACAGGGAGCGGAGGAGCTGAGGCTGAGGTGAGGGGATTGGGGGAATGGGGGTTTGGGATTGGGGGAATGGGGGTTTGGGATTGGGGGAATGGGGATTGGGGAATGGAGGTTTGAGATTGGGATTGGGGAATGGAATGGGAGATCAGGGAATGGGGGTTTGGGGATTGGGGGAATGGGGACTGGGGGAATGGGGGTTTGGGGATTGGGGGAATGGGGGTTTGGGATTGAGGGAATGGGGGTTTGGGATTGAGGGAATGGGGGTTTGGGATTGGGGGAATGGGGGTTTGGGATTGGGGGAATGGGGATTGGGGAATGGGGGTTTGAGATTGGGATTGGGGAATGGAATGGGAGATCAGGAAATGGGGATTTGGGATTGGGGTTTGGGATCAGGGGAATGGGGATTTGGGATCAGGGAATGGGGTGGGGAATTGGAATGAGGGAGCAGGAAGGGGCAATTGGGACGGAGGATTTGGAGGAGAGGATTGGAATGGGGAGAATGGAGTGGGGGCATTGGGATTGGAATGGGATGGGAGAGATTGAGATGGGATTGGAATGGGGTAGGAGGGATGAGATGGGGGATTGGGATTGGAATGGGATGGGATGAGGGAATGAGGTGGGAAGGATTGAGATGAGATTGAAATGGGGTAAGAGGAATGAGATGAGGGAATGGGATTGAAATGGGATGGGGGAATGGGGCGGGAGGGATGGGATGGGATTGGAACGGGGTAGGAGGGATGGGATTGGGGGATTGGGATTGGAATGGAGTGGGAGGGATTGGGACAGGAGGAATGGGATGGGATTGGGAGAGGGGAGCCCCCTGGATTAGGGGAAGGTGGAATGGGGTTGGAGCTCCCTGCTGTCCCATCACCCCATCCCAACCCCGCTGTTTGTCCCTGTGACCCCACTGCCGTTCCCAGGACCCTGCGGGACGCCCTGGAGTCCCAGTCCCGGTCCCAGCGCCAGCCCCTGTGTGGGGACGCGCTGCTGCTGCTGCTGCTGGCCGAGCTCCAGGCCTACAAATCCCTGCGGGGCCCCACGGGGCCGGAGCGCTACAACGTGCTGTGCGACCTGCTGGGGCTGTGGGACCCCGAGGGGAACTGGGACCCCCCTGGAACGGGGGATCCTGGGGGGAACCGGGACCCCCCGGGAACGCCCGACCCCAACCGGAGCCTGCCCAGGGCGGTGGCGCTGCTGGAGCTGGGGCAGCTCCTGTGCAACCACAGCTTCAGTGCCCACACGGAATGGTGGGTGCTCCAATCCTTCATCCTAACCCCGATCCTGATCCCAGTCCTGATCGCAGCCCTGGTCCTGATCCTCCATCCTAACCCTGATCCCAACCCTGATCCCAGTCCTCCATCCCAACCCAGCTCCTGTGCAGCCACAGCTTCAGTGCCCACACGGAATGGTGGGTGCTGATCCCAACCCTGATCCTGATCCCAATACTCCATCCCAACCCTGATCCCAATCCTGGTCCTGATCCTCCATCCCAACCCAGCTCCTGTGCAACCACAGCTTCAGTGCTCACACGGAATGGTGGGTGCTCCAATCCTTCATCCTAACCCTGATCCCAACCCCGATCCTGATCCCAGTCCTGATCGCAGCCCTGGTCCTGATCCTCCATCCTAACCCTGATCCCAACCCTGATCCCAGTCCTCCATCCCAACCCAGCTCCTGTGCAGCCCCGGCTTCAGCGCCCACACCAACTGGTGGGTGTCCCAATCCTTCATCCTAACACTGATCCCAATTCTCCATCCCCGTCCTGATCCCAACCCTGATCTTGATCCCATTCCTCCATCCCAGTCCTGGCCCTGATCCCGGTCCTGATCCTGATCCTGATCCCGATCCTCCATCCCAATCCTGCTCCTCATTTTAGTCCTGATCCCAACCCTGATCCCAATTCTCCATCCCAGTCCTGATCCCAGCCCTGATCCTGATCCCATTCCTCCACCCCAGTCCTGATCCTGATCCCAATCCTCCATCCCAACCCTGCTCTTCATCCCAATCCTGATCCCAATCCTCTATCCCAGCTCTGATCCTCCTCCCAGTCCTGGTCCCATTCCTCCATCCTGGTTCTCCATCCTGGTTTTCCATCCCAGTCCTCCAGTCCTGGTCCCAGCCCTGATCCCAGTCCCTCATCAACCCCAATTCCATTCCTCCATCCCAGTCCTGATCCCAATCCTGATCCCGATTCTCCATCCCAATCCTGATCCCAATCCTGATCCCAATTCTCCATCCCAGTCCTGATCCAGATCCCAGTCCTGGTCCTGGTCCCCATCCTTCATCCCAACCCTGCTCCTCATCCCAGTCCTGATCCCAACTCTGATCCTGATCCCAGTCCTGATCCCAACCCCAATCCCAATCCTCCATCCCAGTCTTGATCCCAATCCTGATCCCATTCCTCCATCCCAATCTCTCATCCCAATCCCTTTATCCCAAATCCCCCATCCCAATCCCCCTATCCCATTCCTGGGGTTTTGGGGTTAATTCCCGGGATTTTGGGAGTTTTTCCCATTATTTTGGGGTTAATTCCTGGGATTTTTGGGTTCCCACAGCTCGGCCCTGGACGCCATCCAGGAGTCCCTGAGGCTGCTGGAGTCGCTGGCCCAGAATTCCCAAATCTGCAATTCCCAAATGCGGGATCAGCTCCTGGATGAGCGCGCCCAGGCCCTGCTCTGGCTCCACATCTGCACCCTCGAGGCCCTCCTGGAAAAGGTGGGGGCATTTTCCTGGGATTTGGGGCATTTTCCTGGGATTTGGGGGATTTTGGGAAAATCCCAGAATTCCCTGCATGTCCCAAACCCTTCCCAGGGTGATTTTGCCAGGATTTTTAGGATTTTGGGACACCCAGATTTTGTGGGGCTGATTTTTCTGGGATTTTGGGAAATTCTGGAGTTCCCTGGGTGTGATTTTCCCAGGATTTTTTTGGATTTTGGGGGTTCCTGGAGTTCCCTGGGTGTGATTTCCCCGGAATTTTGGGGATTCCTGGAGTTCCCAAACCCTTCTCAGGATTTTGGGGAATCCTCAAGTTCCCTGGGTGCCCCAAACCCTTCCTGGGGTGCGATTTCCCTGGAATTTTTGGGGATTTTTGGGAATCCTGAAGTTCCCAAACCCTTCCCAGGATTTTGGGGATTTTTGGAGTTTCCTGGGTGTGATTTCCCCAGGATTTTGGGGATTCCTGGTGTTCCAATCCCTTGGTATGATTTCCCTGGGATTTTGGGGATTCCTGGAGTTCCCTGGGTGCAATTTTCCTGGGATTTTTGGGATTTTGAGGATTCCTGGAGTTCCCAATCCCTTTCCAGGATTTTGGGGATTTTTTGAGTTTCCTGGGTGTGATTTCCCTGGGATTTTGGGGATTCCTGGAGTTCCCTGGGTGCAATTTTCCTGGGATTTTTGGGATTTTGAGGATTCCTGGAGTTCCCAATCCCTTTCCAGGATTTTGGAGATTCCTGGAGTTCCCTGGGTGCAGAGAACCCTTCCTGGGGTGCGATTTTCCCAGGATTTTTGGGGATTTTGTGGCTCCCTGGGTGCGATTTCCCCAGGATTTTTGGGATTTAGGGGAATCCTGGAGTTCCAATCCCTTGCTATGATTTTCCTGGGATTTTGGGGATTCCTGGGGTTCCCTGGGTGCGATTTTCCCCAGGATTTTGGGGAATCCTGGACTTCCCAGGGTGCGATTTCCCCAGGATTTTTGGGATTTTGGAGATTCCTGGAGTTCCCTGGGTTCGATTTTCCTGGGATTTTTGGGGGATTTTGGGAATTCCTGGGTTCGATTTTTCCCAGGATTTTTGGGATTTTGGGGATTCCTGGGTTCGCTTTTCCTGGGATTTTTGGGGGATTTTGGGGATTCCTGGGTTCGATTTTTCCCAGGATTTTTGGGATTTTGGGAATTCCTGGGTTCGATTTTTCCCAGGATTTTTGGGATTTTGGGGATTCCTGGGTTCGCTTTTCCTGGGATTTTTGGGGGATTTTGGGGATTCCTGGGTTCAATTTCCCTGGGATTTTTGGGGATTTTTGGGATTCCTGGGTTCAATTTCCCTGGGATTTTGGGGATTTTTGGGATTCCCGTAATTCCCTCTCCTTTCCCAGAGCGTGGCCCGGGATCGGCGCGGCCGGGGCCGGGCTCAGGGGCCCCAGGGGGATCAGGAGGAGCCCGAGGGGGATCAGGAGCCCCAGGGGGAGCGGCCGGGGGCGCCCGACGGGATCCGCTGCAGCCTCGGCTCCGACAGAGGTGAGACCACGGGGGCAAAGGGGATTTTGGGGTGAACGGGGGCCTGGAGGGGTGGGAAGAGCTTTTATGGGATCCTGGAAAATTGGGAAGGGATTTTTGGAACCCTGATGGATTGCGAAGTGATTTTTTGGGATCCTGGTGGATTGAGAAGTGATTTTTTTGGAACCCTGATGGATTGGGAAGGGATTTTTTGGGATGCTGGTGGATTAGAAAGGATTTTTTTGGGATCCTGGAAGATTGTGAAGAGCCCTTCCAGCTCCCCCAGCATTATCCCACTTTGGGATAAATAACAGTGGGATATAATGAAACCTTTTTTGGGGGATCCCCCCCGATCCCTGTGTGCCCCCAGCCCTGTCCAAGCCCCTGGACGAGGCCTTTGCCCTGTGGAAGAAGCTTCTGGAACGTCCCGGAGTCCCCTCCGTACGCAGCCCCGAGCAGACCCTGAGCTCCCTGCAGCTCCTGGCCGCGCTCTACCGGCTCCAGGACAGGGTGAGGAGGAGGAGGAGGAGGAAGGAGAGGGTCTGGGATGAGGAGGAGGAAGGCAGGAAGAGGTTGGGATGAAGAGGGAGGGAATTTGCGATGAAGAGGAGGGAAGGGAGTTTGGAGATGTGGAGGAGGAAGGAGAGAGTTTGGGGTGAGGAGGAAGAGGGAAAAAGTTGGCAAGGAGGAAGAGGAAGAGAATTTGGGATGAAGAGGAAGAAGGAAAGAGTTTTAGGAGGAGGAGGAAGAGGGGAAAATTTTGGGAGGATGAAGAGGAAGAGTTTGAGATGAAGAGGAAGAGAATTTGGGATGAGGAGGAAGAGGGAGGGAGTTTGGGATAAAGAGGAAAAGGGAGCGAATTTGGGATGATGAAGAGGAAGGAGAGGTTTGGGATGATGAAGAGGAAGGCAGAAAGAGTTTGGGATGAAGGGGGAGGGAATTTGGGGCAAAGGGGAGGGAGGGAAAGAGTTTGGAGATGTGGAAGAGGAGGAAGGAGAGAGTTTGGGATGAGAAAGAGGGAGGGAATTTGGGATGAAGAGGAGGGAGTTTGAGATGATGAAGAGGAAGAGAATTTGGGATGAAGAGGAGGAAGGAGAGAGTTTGGGATGAGGAGGAAGAGGGAGGGAGTTGGGATGAAGAGGAAGAGGGGAAAAGTTTGGGAGGATGAAGAGGAGGACAAAGAGTTTGGGATTAAGAGGGAAGGGAATGAATTTGGGATGATGAGGAGGAAGAGGGAAAGAGTTTGGGATGAAGAGGAGGAGAGAGAGTTTGGGATGAGGAAAAAGTTGGGGAGGATGAAGAGGAAGAAGGGAGGGAGTTGGGATGAAGAGGGAGTTTGGGGTATGAAGAGGAGGGAGAATTTTGGGGTGATGAAGAGGAGGACAGGAAATTTGGGATGAAGATGAAGAGGGAGAGAGTTTGGGATGAAGAGGAGGAAGGAGAGAATTTGGGATGAGGAGGAAGAGGGGAAAAGTTTGGGAGGATGAAGAGGAAGAGGGAGGGAGTTGGGATGAAGAGGAGGAAGAAGAGAGTTCTGAGATGAAGAGGACGAGGGAAAGAGCTTGAGATGAAGAGGAGGGAGTGAATTTGGGATGATGAAGAGGGAAGGAGTTTGAGATAAGGAGGAAGAGGGAAAGAGTTTGGGAGGATGAAGAGAAGGATGGAAAGAGTTTAAGATGAAAAGGGAAGGAATTTGGGATGAAGAAGACGAGGGAAAGAGTTTGGGATGAAGAGGAGGGGGTGAATTTGGGATGATGAAGAGGGAAGGAATTTGGACATGTGGAAGAGGAGGAAGGAGAGAGTTTGGGATGAGGAAGAAGAAGGGAATTTAGGGATGAAGAAGAGAAAAAGGAATGAGGAGTTTTGGGGATGAGGAGGAGAACGGGGGGATTTGGGAGGAGGAGGAGGAGGGGAGAGAGTTTGGGATGAGGAAGAGCAGGGAGCGAGTTTGGGATGAAGAGGAAGAGGGGAAAAGCTTGGGATGAAGAGGAGAGAAGGAATTTGGGATGATGAGGAAGGAGAGAGTTTGGGATGAGGAGGAAGAGGGAAGAGGTTGGGAAGGATGAAGAGGACAAGGGAAAGAGTTTGGGATGAAGAGGGAGGGGAATGAATTTAGGATGATGAAGAGGAAGAGAGACGGAATTTGGGAAGAGGGAAAGAGTTTGGAGATGAGGAAGAGAAGGAAGGAGAGAGTTTGGGATGAGGAAGAGGAAGGAATTTGGGATGACGAGGAGAAGAAGGAACGAGCGATTTTGGGGATGAGGAGGAGGAAGGAGGAGAGAATCTGGGATGAGGAAGAGCAGGGAGTGGTTGTTCTGGGATCCCTGGGATGTTTTTGGGGCTCATCCGAGGATTTTCCCCTCCCAGCCCATCCAGGCCCTGGAGAGTTTCCTGCTGCTGCTCTCGCTGTGCCGGCGCCTCGGGGACGGTTTGGGAGCTGCCAACGCCCTGAGCCAGATCTGCAGGAGCCTGCTGCAGCTGGGGAGCCCTGGGCAGGCCCAGGTACGGCTGGGAAAGATGGGAATGGCCTGGGAAATCCTGGGAAATCCTGGGAATGGCCTGGGAAATCCTGGGAGTGTCCTGGGAAATCTGGGAATGTCCTGGGAAATCTTGGGAGTGTCCTGGGAAATCCTGGGAATGGCCTGGGAAATCCTGGGAATGTCCTGGGAGTGTCCTGGGAAATCGTGGGAAATCTGGGAGTGTCCTGGGAATGTCCTGAGAAATCCTGGGAATGTCCTGGGAAATCTGGGAATGTTCTGGGAAATCTTGGGAGTGTCCTGGGAGTGTCTTGGGAGTGTCTTGGGAGTGTCCTGGGAGTGTCCTGGAAAATCTGGGAGTGTCCTGGGAAATCTTGGGAGTGTCCTGGGAAATCGTGGGAAATCTGGGAGTGTCCTGGGAATGTCCTGGGAGTGTCCTGGGAATGTCCTGGGAAATCTGGGAATGTCCTGGAATGTCCTGGGAAATCCTGAGAATGTCCTGGGAAATGTCATGGGAATGTCTGGGAGTGTCTGGAAAATCCTGGGAATGTCCTGGGAAATCCTGGGAATGTTCTGGGAAATCCAGGAAAATCTGGGAATGTCCTGAGAAATCTTGGGAGTGTCCTGGGAAATCCTGGGAGTGTCCTGGAAATCCTGGGAATGTCCTGGGAAATCCTGGGAAATCTGGGAATGTCCTGGGAGTGTCCTGGGAAATCCTGGGAGTGTCCTGGGAGTATCCTGGGAATGTCCTTCCAAATCCAGGGAAATTATTTGGGAATGTCCTTCCCAAGCCCAGGGAAATATGGGAATAACCCTCAGGATGGGAGAGCTCAGGATTCCCAAAATCTCAGGAAAATCATCCCCCAGGAAGGGTTTGGGACACCCTGCAAACTCCAGGAATTCCCAAAATCTTAAAATTCAGGAAAATCACCCCCAGGATGGGGTTTGGGGCACCAAGGGAATCCAGGAATCCCAAAAATCCCAGGGAAGGAATCTCAGTGGATTTGGGACTTTCTGAGATCTATGAGCATCCCAAAATCATAAAAAATCCCAGGAAAATCCCAAAAATCCTGGAAAATTCCCCCCAGGATGGGGTTTGGGGCACCAAGGAATCCAGGAATCCCAAAATCCCAGGGAAAGAATCTCAGTGGATTTGGGACTTCCTGGGAACCATGGGTGTCCGAAAATCCCAAAAAATCGTGGGAAAATCCCAAAAATCCTGGGAAAATTCCCCCCAGGATGGGGTTTGGGGCACCCAGGGAATCCAGGAATCCCCAAAATCCCAGGAAAAGGATTTCGGTGGCTTTTTGACACCCTGGGAGTTGTGTGTGTCCCCAAAATCCTAAAAATTCCAGGAAAATCCCCTCCAGGAAGGCTTTGGGACACCCAGGGAACTCCAGAAACCCTGAAAATCCCAGGAAAAGGATTTCAGTGGGTTTGGGACACCCTGGGAACCCCAAAAATCCCAGGAAAAGGATTTCAGTGGGTTTGGGACACCCTGGGAACCCCAAAAATCCCAGGAAAAGGATTTCAGTTGCTTTGGGACTTTCTCGGAACTATGGGTGTCCCAAAATCCCAGAAAAATCCCAGGAAAATCCCAAAAATCCAGGAAAAATCCCCAAAATCCCGGGAAAATTCCCCCTCAGGATGGGGTTTGGGGTTGCTGGTGCTGATCCAGGTGTGGCATTCCAGGTTTTCCTGGAGGAGCTGAATTTTGCCTGGGGGAGGACGAGGGCACCGAGGACTCGCTCCTGCGCCATTCCCCGGCTCCTGCTGCACAGCCAGCTCTGCTGCCTCCAGAAAAAGGCAAAAAATGGGGATTTTCCTCAAAAAAATATAAAAAAATGGGGAATTTTGGGGCGGGGGGTTTGGGGTAAGGGGAGTGGGAGGGGATAAAAGGACTGGGATGGGTGGGAGTCAGATGGGATCAGATGACCCCAAATCCCTTTTTTTGTTTCCCTTTGTTTTTTCCCTTTTTTTTTCTTGTTTTCCTTTTTTTTGCCCCTTTTTTTCCCCCTCTTTTTTTCCCCCCTTTTTTTTTTCCCCTTTTTTTTCCCCCTCTTTTTTTCCCCCCTTTTTTTCCCCCCTTTTTTTCCCCCTTTTTTTTTCCCTTTTTTTTCCCCGTTTTTTTCCCCTTTTTTTTCCCCTTTTTTTTCCCTTTTTTTCCCTTTTTTTTTCCCCTTTTTTTCCCTTTTTTCCCCCTTTTTTTTTCCCTTTTTTTCCCCTATTTCCCCCTCCTTTTTCCCCCCACTTTTTTCCCCCCCTTCCTCCTCCCTCCCTCCCCCTTTTTTTCCCCTTCCCCCCCCCTTTTTTTTTTCCATTTTTTCCCAATTTTCCATTTATCTCCTTTTTTTTCCCCCAGATTTTTCCAATTTTTCCCCTTTTTTTTTCCATTTTTCCCATTTTTCCAGGTGAATCGGGGCATGACCCTGCTGCTGGAAGGGAATTGGGATGGGGGAATGGGATGGGTGGAATTGGGATGGGATAAAAGGACTGGATGGGTGGGATTCAGATGGGATCAACCCACGACCCCAAATCCCATTTTTTCCCATTTTTCCCATTTTCCCCCATTTTTTCCCGTTTTCCAGGGTGAATCAGGGCATGGCCCTGCTGCTGGAAGGAATTGGGATGGGTTTGGGATGGGGAAATGGGATAAGAGCACTGGGATGGGTGGGATTGCGATGGGATCACTGCCATAATCCCAAATCCCATTTTTTCCATTTTTTTCCCATTTTTCCCGTTTTCCCAGGTGGATCAGGGCGTGGCCCCTGCTGCTGGAAGGGAATTGGGATGGGGGAATGGGATAAAAGGACTGGGATGTAATAAAGGACTGGGATGGGTGGGATTGCGATGGGATCACCGCCATAATCCCAAATCCCATTTTTTTCCCATTTTTTTCCCATTTTTTTCCCATTTTTTCTGTTTTCCAGGCGGATCAGGGCGTGCCCCTGCTGCTGGAAGGGAATTGGATAAGAGGAATGGGATGGGTGGAATTGGGATGGGATAAAAGGACTGGATGGAATAAGAGGACTGGGATGGGTGGGATTGCCATGGGATCACCCCCCATGACCCCAAATCCCATTTTTTCCCATTTTTTCCCATTTTTTCCCGTTTCCCAGATGGATCAGCGCGTGGCCCTGCTGCTGGAAGGGAATTGGATGGGATAAAAGGATTGGGATGGGATAAGAGGCGTGGGATGGGTGGGATTGCGATGGGATCACCGCCACGACCCCAAATCCCGTTTTTCCCATTTTTTCCCATTTTTCCCGTTTCCCAGGTGGATCAGCATGTGGCCCTGCTGCTGGAAGGGAATTGGGATGGGATAAAAGGATTGGGATGGGATAAGAGGTGTGGGATGGGTGGGATGGGATCACCCCCATGACCCCAAATCCCGTTTTTCCCATTTTTTCCCATTTTTCCCGTTTCCCAGGTGGATCAGGGCGTGGCCCTGCTGCTGCAGGCCTGAGGGAGCCCCAGGCCCCCAGGCCCACCCGGGGCTGGTTCCTGGCCCAGGCCCAGGCCCTGCAGGTCCTGGCCTCGTTCCTGGAGCTGCCCCCGGCGCACCTGAGCCGCCAATGCGGGAGCTGCTCCGGCTGCAGGGTGGGGAAAGGGGAATTGGGGTGGGGACAGAGGGGCAGAGGGGCTTGGGGTGGGGACAGAGGGGTTTGGGGTGGGGACAGAGGGACAGAGCGGTTCGGGGTGGGGACAGAGGGACGGAGGGGCTTGGGGTGGGGACAGAGGGGTTTGGGGTGGGGACAGAGGGGTTTGGGGTGGGGACAGAGGACAGAGCGTTTCGGGGTGGGGACAGAGGGACGGAGGGCTTGGGGTGGGGACAGAGGGGTTTGGGGTGGGGACAGAGGGGCTTGGGGTGGGGACAGAGGGGTTTGGGGTGGGGACAGAGGGGCAGAGGGCTTGGGGTGGGGACAGAGGGGTTTGGGTGGGGACAGAGGGGCAGAGGGGCTTGGGGTGGGGACAGAGGGGCTTGGGGTGGGGACAGAGGGGTTTGGGGTGGGACAGAGGGGTTTGGGGCGAGGATGGAGGGACAGAGGGGTTCGGGGTGGGGACAGAGGACGGAGGGGTTTGGGGCAGGGATGAGGGTTTGGGGTGGGGACAGAGGAGTTTGGGGTGGGGAGGGAGAGGATGGAGGGAGTTTGGGATGGGGAGGGAGAGTTTGGATGAGGAGGAAGAGGGAGGGAGTTGGGGATGAGGAGAGAGAGGGAAAAGGTTTGGGATGAGGAGGAGGAAGAGGGAAAGAGTTTCTGGGGTGAGGAGGGAGGGGTTTTAGGATGAGGAGGGAGAGTTTGGGATGAGGAGGAAGAGGGAGGTGGTTTTGGGAAGATGAGGAAGAGGAGGGAGGGGTTTTGGGATGAGGAGGGAATTTGGGATGGACAGAATGGAGAGAGGGGTTCGGGGTGAGGAGGAAGAGGGAAGGAGTTTTGGATGATGTGAGGAAGAGGGCGTGAGTTCAAGGATGAGGAGGAAGAGAGTTTTGGGGTGATGAGAAGAGCAGAGAGGGAGTTTTGAGATAAGGAGAAGAGGGAGAGTTCTGGGATGAGGAGGAAGAAGAGAGGGAGTTTGGGATGAGGAAGAGAGAAAGGACGTGAGGGGTTTTGGGGTGAGGAGGAAGAGGGAAAAGGTTTGGGATGAGGAGGAAGAGGAAGGAGTTTGGGATGAGGAGGAAGAGGGAGGGAGTTTTTGGGTGAGGAGGAAGAGGGAGAGAGTTTGGGATGAGGAGGAGGAAGAGGGAGAAGAGAATTTGGGCTGAGGAAGAGCAGGGAGTTCAGGGCTGAGGAAGGAGTTTAGATGATGAAAAGGAAGGAGAGTTTTAAGATGAGGAAGAGAGGAGAGAGTTTAGGGATGAGGAGGAGGAAGAGGGAAGGATTTTGGATGAGGAGGAGGGGGGAAGGGTTTCGAGAACGAGGAGGAGGAAGAGTTGAGGGAGTTTTGGGATGGAGGAGGAAGAAAAGGGAATTTAGAGATGGAGAGAAACACAGTTTTGGGGATGAGGAAGAAGGAGAAGGAGGGAGTATAGAGAGGAGAAGGAAGAGTGGATTTGGGATGAGGCGGAACAGGAAGGGTGAGTCGGGATTGCTGTGAGGAAGAGGAGGAGGATGAAGGGCTGGGGCTCCCCCGTGCTGATCCATGGAATTCCAGGCTGGAGCAGCCCCAAGGTGGCCCTGCTGGAGGCGCAGAAGCTGCTCAGGAGCGTCCTGGTGTCCCTGATGGGCAGCGAGGTCCTGGGCAGCGCCCGCGGCCGCCCGCCCGAGGAGCCCGGCCCCGACTGCGGTCAGTGACCGGCTGGGGTGGGATCGGGGTCCCTGGAGTAGGGTGGGGGTCACTAGGGTGGGATTGGGGTCCTTGGGATGGGATTGGGGTCCCTGGGGTGGAACTGGGGTCCCTGGGTGGGATTGAATGGGATTGTGGTCCCTGGGGTGGGCTGGGGGGCCCTGGGTGGGATTGGGGTCCCTGGGTGGGATTGGATGGAGATTGGGGTCCCTGGGGTGGGATTGGTGTCCCTGGAGTGGGTGGGGGTCTCTGGGGTGGGATTGGGGTCCCTGGGGTGGGATTGGTGTCCCTGGAGTGGGGTGGGGTCTCTGGGGTGGGATTGGGATCCCTGGGATGGAGGGGGTAGGATGGGATGTATTTGGGGTCCCAGAGATGGGATTGGGGTCCATGAGGTGGGATGGGATGGGTTTGGTGTCACTGAGGTGAGATTGGGGTCCATGGGAACCTTTGGAATGGGATGGAGCTTCTGGGAGCCTCTGGGATGGGTTGGGGTCCCTCAGGAAGGGTTGGGACCTCTTGGAATGAGCCGAACTCCATGGGAAGGTCCAGGAACCTGGGAATGGCTCCTTCTCCCTGGGACCCCTCCCCATTCCCCACCCCACCTCCCCAGCCCGTGTCTCCCCCAGTGTCCCCAGTGCCACCCCGCTGTCCCCAGGCCCGGCGCTGGTGCACAAGTGGCAGGTGCTGGGGGACGCCCTGGGCTGCTGCCAGCGCCTGGTGACGCTGCTGGGCCACTGCGAGGTGCTGTGCAGGGCCAGGGCCTTCTGCAGCGAGGGGCTGACCATGGCCAGACACCTGCAGGCCGCCCGCCGGTCAGTGATGGGAATGGGGTCACTGGGATTGGGATTGGGGTCATTGGAATGGGATTGGGGTCATTGGGATCATTGGGATTGGGGTCATTGGTGACCAGCACTGAGGGGCTGACCATGGCCAGACACCTGCAGGCCGCCCGCCGGTCAGTGATGGAATGGGGTCACTGGGATTGGGATTGGGGTCATTGGGGTCACTGGGATTGGGATTGGGTCATTGGGGTCACTGGGATTGGGGTCATTGGGAATGGGATTGGGGTCATTGGGATCATTGGGATTGGGGTCATTGGTGACCAGCACTGAGGGGCTGACCATCGCCGGACACCTGCAGGCCGCCCGCCGGTCAGTGATGGGGCTGGAAATGGAATTGGGGTCATTGTGGTCACTGGGAATGGGGTTGGGGTCATTGGGATCGTTGGAATTGGAACTGAGGTCATTGGAATGGGATTGGGGTCATTGTGGTCACTGGGAATGGGGTTGGGGTCATTGGGTCACTGGGATTGGGGTCATTGGGAATGGGATTGGGGTCACTGGGATCATTGGGATTGGGGTCACTGGGAATGGGATTGGGGTCACTGGGATTGGAGTCATTGGTGACCAGCACTGAGGGGCTGACCATGGCCAGGACACCTGCAGGCCGCCCGCCGGTCAGTGATGGGGCTGGAAATGGAATTGGGGTCATTGTGGTCATTGGGAATGGGGTTGGGGTCATTGGGATTGTTGGAATTGGGATTGAGGTCATTGGGAATGGGATTGGGGTCATTGTGGTCATTGGGAATGGGGTTGGGGTCATTGGAATGGGGTTGGGGTCATTGGGATCATTGGAATTGGGGCATGAGGTCATTGGAGACATTGGAATCATTGTGATTGGGTATGGGGTCATTGGGAATGGGATTGGGGTCATTGGGATTGGGTATGGGGTCATTGGGGTCATTGGGATTGGGAACAGGGTCATTGATGTCATTGGATTGGCAATGGCATCATTGGGATGGTTGGGATCAGGATCCCTTAGGAATGGCAGGGCAGGAGCTCATTCCCACCTCCCTCCCAGCTCCGGTGGGCTCTGAGGGGTCTTTTTCCCCATTTTCCCCATTTTTCCCCGTTTCCCCGCAGGTGCGCGTGGTTCCTGGTGCTGCAGTCCCAGCTGGAGCTGCAGCAGGGGGAGCTGGAGCTGAGCCAGTCTCACCTCCAGCACGCCAGTTCCTGCTCCAGCCACAGACTGGTGAGCACTGGGGTGGGGAAACACCGGTCTGGGAATGGGGGAAATCCCAGTGATCCCGTCTGGGAATGGGGGAAATCCCAGTTTGGGAATGGGGAAATCCCAGTCTGGGAATGGGGAAATCCCAGTTTGGGAATGGGGAAATCCAGTGATCCCATTTGGGTCTGGGGGAAGGATCAGGCTCGGACAGGATCCAAATTTTTGGACCCTTCTTTAGGCTGGAAAATCCCAAATTATCCTTTCCATCCCCTCCAGAGTTAAACCCTGCTGGGATTCATTCCCTGCAGGACTCCAAACCCAAATCCTCCCTGAATTCCCATTCCAGAACCCAAACCCCAACCCAAACCCAAACCATTCCCTGCATGTCTCCAAACCCGAAACATCCCTTTCATCCCATCCAGAGTTCAATCCAATGGGAGGAGAACCCCAAACATCCATTCCACCCCCTCCAGAGCTCAAACCCGCTGGGAATAGAACCCCAAACATCCTTTCCATGACTCCAAACCCCAAATCCTCCTGAATTCCCATTGCAGAACCCAAACCATTCCTGCATGACTCCAAACCCCAAACATCCTTTCCATGACTCCAAACCCCAAATCCTCCCTCAATTCCCCTTCCAGCACCCAAACCTAGCTGGGAATCATTCCTGCATGACTCCAAACCCCAAACATCCCTTTCATCCCATCCAGAGCCCAAACCTGCTGGGAATAGAACCCCAAACATCCTTTCCATGACTCCAAACCCCAAATCCTCCCTGAATTCCCATTGCAGAACCCAAACCATTCCCTGCATGTCTCCAAACCCCAAACATCCTTTCCATGACTCCAAACCCCAAATCCTCCCTCAATTCCCATTGCAGACCCCAAACCCCGCTGGGAGCCTCGGCCCCGCCGGGCCAGGATCCAGCTCCGGAAGGGCCCCCTGGACAGGAGGAACCCCCTGGACCCCATTCCTGACCCCGTTCCTGGCGGGGATGAGGATGAGGAGTTCCTGAAGGGTCCCCCCCTGGCCCTGCTGGCCCCGGCCGCGCTCCCGGAGCAGCCGGACGCCCTCACGCCTCGCCGGAGCTGAAGGAGAGAAAAGCCTGGAAAAGTCTGGAATTCCTGTCCCACCCCTCGGGATGTCCCTGCTCCTTCTGCTGTGACCCTGCCCTGGTGGCCCTGGGGCTGCGCTGGCTCCTGGCACAGGCCAGGACGTGGCTGCTGGCCGGGGAGGTGGCACCGGGGCTTGGCACTGGTCAGGAGGGTGCTGCCCGGTGTGCCAGCGCTGGCACCCGCCTGGCACGGGAGCTGTGGGGCAGGGTGCAGGGCGTGGGGCTTGGGGACACGGGCAGGGACAGGGACAGGAGTGTGTCAGACCCCTCTGGGAATGGGGACATCGTCAGGAATGGGGACAGGAGTGTGTCAGACCCCTCTGGAATGGGGACATGGTCAAGGATGGGGACAGGAGTGTGTCAGACCCCTCTGGGAATGGGGACATGGACAGGACAGGAGTGTGTCAGACCCCTCTGGGAATGGGGACATGGTCAAGGATGGGACAGGAATGTGTCAGACCCCTCTGGGAATGGGGACATCGTCAGGAATGGGACAGGAGTGTGTCAGACCCCTCTGGAATGGGGACATCGTCAGGAATGGGGACAGGAGTGTGTCAGACCCTCTGGGAATGGGGACATCGTCAGGAATGGGGACAAGAAGCTGCAGGGCCCCTCTGAGGATGGGGACATTATAAAGGATAAGGGAACTCCTGGCAATGGGGACATTGTCAGGGATGGGGACAGGAGTGTGTCAGACCCCTCTGGGAATGGGGACACCATCAGGGACAGGAGTCCGCAGGACCACTCTGGGAGTGGGGACACTTCAGGGATAAGGGAATTCCTGAGAATGGGGACAGAAATCAGCAGGAGCCCTCCAGGAATAAAAACCGCTCTGGGAATGGGGACATCATCAGGGATGGGGACAGTCCTGGGGACAGGGACATCCTTGGGGACAGGAGCCTGCAGGACCTCTCCAGGAACCGGGACACCATCAGCAATGGGGACACCATGGGGGACAGAGACCTGTGGGATCCCTCTAGGGACAGAGACCCCTCTGGGGATGGGGACACTCCTGGGGATGGGGACACCATCAGGGATGGGGACACTCCTGGGGATGGGGACACCATCAGGGATGGGGACACCATTGGGGACAGCACCCCAGCCCCACTGGCTGAGCTGGTGGCCACTGGCTACTCCACGCTGGCCCTGCAGAGCCTGGCCAGTCCCCCCCAGTGCCCCCCAGTTTGGGACGAGGAGCTGGAGCGGGGTCTGACCCGTTTGGGGTCCCTCAGTCCCCCCGTGGCCGGCCTGGGCGTGGCCGTGGCCACTCTGCTGCTGGCCAAAGCCGTGGCCACCCTCGGCCGCGTGGCCACCGCCCTCGGGCGCTCCGTGGACGATGTCCTGGCCCAGGCCTGGACCCCCGTCCCCCGCCCACCCCCAACCCCGCAAAACCCCAAAAAACCCCCAAAGCCCCCCCCAAAACCGGACCCCAAAAAGCCAAACCCCCCAAAACCAAGGTGGGGAAGACGCCAAAAGTGAAGCCCCCCAAATTGGGGGACGTTTTCGCCCTCGGGGACTCGGACCCTGAGGTTCCCCCCATTGTCCTGAGACCAGGGGGGCCCTGCACCCCCCACCCCAAATTGGGGGTGCCCCCAAAGGCGCTGCTGGGGGGCCCGGGACCCCCTTCACCATCTTCAGCGAGGAGCCCTCCCCGCCCGGGGGCCGCTCCCGGCTCTGCGGGGCCCCCAAAATCCCAGCCAGGGTCAAGTCCTGCATCAGGGTGAGTCTGGGCAAGGGGGGGGCTTGGGGAGGGGAATTTGGGGGGGAAAAATTTGGGAAGGAAATTTGGGATGGAAATTTGGAGGGAAAATTTTGGGGGGAAAGGTTTGGGAAGGGAAATTTGGGATGGAAATTTGGAGGGAAAATTTTGGGGGGAAAGCTTTGGGAAGGGAAATTTGGGATGGAAATTTGGGGGGAAAAGTTTGGGGAGGGAAAATTTTGGGAAGGGAAATTTGGGGGGGAAATGATTGGAGTGAAATGATTGGGGGGAAAAGTTTGGGAAGGGAAATTTGGGGGGGGAATCAGGAGGGAAAATTTGGGGGGAAAATTATTGGGGGGAAAGGTTTGGGATGGGAAAATTGGGAGGAGGGAAAGTTTGAGAAGGGAAATTTGGGGAGGGATGGGGGGAGTTTGGGGAGGAAAAAGTTGGGGAAGGGAAATTTGGGGGGAAATCAGGAGGAGGGAAAGTTTGGGAAGGGAAATTTGGGGAGGGAAGTTTGGGGGGCAAAGCTTTGAGGGGCAGAAGTTGGGATGGAAATTTGGGAGGAAATCAGGAGGAGGGAAAATTTGGGGGGAAAAGTTTGGGAAGGGAAATTTGGGGGGGAATCAGCAGGAGGGAAAGTCTGGGATGGAAATTTGTGGGGGGAAAGGTTTGGGAAGGGAAACTGGGGGAAAATCAGGAGGAGGGAAAGTTTGGGAAGGGAAATTTAGGGAGGGATGTGGGAATTTGGGATGGGAAAATTTGGGGGGAAAAGTTTGGGAAGGGAAATTTGGGATGGGAAGTTTGGGGGGCAAAGCTTTGAGGGGCAGAAGTTGGGAGGGAAATTGGGGATGGAAATTTGGGGAAATCAGGAGAGGGAAGACTTTGGGGGGGAAATTTGGGGAGAGATGGGGGAGTTTGGGAAGGAAATTTGGGATGGAAATTTGAGGGGAAAATCATGAGGAGAGAAAGTTTGAGAGGGAAATTTGGGGGATTGAAAACTTTGGGATGGGAGGAAAAGTTTTGGGGAGGGAAAGTTGGGGGGGAAATTTGGGAATAGTTTAGAGGGACTGAAAACTTCTGGGGTGAGAATAAAAGCTTTGGGGGAAAGGATGGGAAAAGATTGGAGGGAAAAGTTGGGGAGGGAAAGTTTGGAAGGGAAAAGGATTTGGGAAGGGAAAGCTTTGGGGGAAAAGGAAAAGTTTGGGAAGAGGAGGAAAATTTTGGGGGGTAGAAAAAGTTTGTGGGGGAACATTTTGGAATAGGAAATTTTGGCAAAGGAAGGAAAATTTTAGGGGGAAAATTTGGTGGGGTTGGGGGAAACTTCAAATGGAAAACTTTGGAAGGGGGAGGAAAAATTTTGGGCTGAAAATTTTGTGCTGAACTCCTTTGTCCCCCCTCTTTCAGGTGACATTCAGTGACAGCGACCCCGAGGAGCCCCAAAATCCCCCAGATCCCCCAAAACCACCCAGAACAGTTCCTGTGCCAAGAGGAGGATTCAACCCCAAAAATCCCCCAGGAATTCTCCGGGAATTGGGGCTCGGACCCGGCGGGGACGGCCCCGAAAGGAGCTGGGGACCCCCAAAAACGAGGAAAAAAGGGGAATCAAGCACGAGGAAAATATGGAAAAGAAGGAAAATGACATCCCCCAAACAGCTCTGGAAAAGAGGGAAAGAAGGGGAAACTCCAGAGTGGAAATGTGGAAAAAACGGGAGATCCTAAAATGGAAAATGTGGAAAAAATGGGAAATCCCAAAATGGAAAACATGGAAAAAACAGGAAATCTCAAAATGGAAAATGTGGGGAAAAGGGGAGATCCCAAAATGGTAAAACGAGACATCCCAAAATGGAAAATGTGGAAAAAATGGGAAATGACAAAATGGAAAAAATGGAAAATCCCAAAATGGAAAAAGTGGAAAAAATGGAAAATCCCAAATGGAAAATGCGGGAAAAAGGGGAAACCCCAAAACGGAAAATGTGGAAAAGAAGGAGAAGGGAAAACCCAAAAAACCTCTGGAGAAGAAGGAGAACAGGGGTCCCCGCCGGGCTGGGGGTCCCAGGGAGAAGAAGGAGAGGGGGAACCCCAAAGTGGAATTTTGGAGGAAAAGAGGAATTGGGAATTTTCTGGGATTGAGGAGCGGGACCCCCTGAGGGCCGTGCGGAGGAGGAGGAGCCGAGGAGGAGGAAGAGGAGATGAGCTTTGAGCTCCCCCCGCTGCCCCCAGGTGAGTTTGGGGGATTTCTGGGGGGGTTTCACCTTGGTGACCCCAAAATTGTCCTTTTAACCCCAAAACTGCCACGTCTTTTCCAGGTGGGGCCAGCAAGGAAATGCCAGGAATTGGGGACAAGG